>NC_133329.1:271594749-271917527 GCF_042186555.1 Aquarana catesbeiana | reverse complement strand
TAGGCACACATTATATTAAACCAGGGAAAGAGGAATATGTATATTTTACTAAAGGGACAAAAAAAAGAGGAAATATTTTTGCAGGATGTGATAAAAGGGAATAGAATATACACGTACACAAAATTACACAAAAATTAGGAAATATGCCATTAGATAGATGGAGGTACACACAATTACAGCACTTTACACAATCACTACCGCAACCACTGCGGGGAAAAGCAAACATGAGGTTAATAGAGAAGATGTTCTGCTCTCCTTTGTGTTTAAATCAACGTATATCTAAGATATACAAAATACTGGTAAAGGAAGAAGAGCCTGAACATCCACCTTACTTGGGAAAATGGGAGGAGGAAATAGGAACCCTCAGAGATGTGGAACACAGGAGGAAGACTTTAAGATTAGTCTGTTTTTCATCAAGTGACACTAAGACAATGGATATGTGCTACAAATTATTGGCAAAATGGTATGTGACCCCACAGAGGTTCAGACCAGATACCCCTCAACATGCTGGAGGGGTTGTGACGCTCCAGGGACCTTCGCGCACCTGTGGTGGGAATGTGCAAAGATACAGCCTTACTGGGAGAGAATCAAAGGAGTGATTTATCAAATAGCAGGAGGATATATTCAGATGAACCCCTGGAAATGTCTATTTCATGACACGAGAGAAACAGTCGTTTAGTATAGGAATACCTTAGTTCCACACTTATTAAATGCAGCAAAAATTCTCATCCCGAGATTATGGAGAACCCCAGAAGCCCTGAATATGAAAGAGTGGGTAACAAAGGTGGCTTGGTTGAGATCTATAGAGGAAACAATATATATATAGCAGATGATTCATTAGAGGCATATTGCGCTATATGAAGGAAATGGCTGAAGTTTAAAAAATCTTTCGGATATATGATTATGATGGATGCCTAATGGGACCAAACAAGGTGGGAGATGGCAGAGTTTGGGGGGGGGGGGGGGATCAGGAGGGTCTAGAGGAGAATGGGGGGGGGATTGATTAGGGTGATTGTGTCCAAAAGTATAACTTAAGTTAAACAGCTGAATACACAGATCAAAATCAAAACACATGAGTTATTGATTTTAAGCATTTGTGATGCTGTTGTTTGTGAATAAAACAGCCATTATGGCACAAATCCACTACTGCACCTTTGCAGCTTCCTGTGTCACTTCACCTCCACTAGCCTATTCAGTGGACTGCAAATGAAAGAAACAAAAGTGTGGCGCTATATATCACACCCACAGCCGTGTGTATTACAATAAAGACATATAAAAATGGTGAATACTACCAAAAAATATATGACCATAAAATGGATAGTGTCAAATAATTAATCAGTGTTGATCACATATAAAGTAAATACACAATAATACTTAATCATCAGATGTGCCAGTGATTAATAGAAACCCGTGCTGGTTCCATGAGCCAGACACCAAACAAAAAAACATAAAACTTTAGAAGTCCATAAAAAATGTGTATAAAAATAGTGAAGAAAACATCAACAGAGTTCAAAGGGGGTGATGCATGGCCAGATGGTATTCACAGAATTTTAGTCGCACCAAATCTGGCGAGTGGGCAGAAGGGAGACCACAAGTGTGCATAGATTGTACATCAGTGCCGGGGCCAACACCAGGAGTAGAGGAGGCTTACCGGAAAGAATTGACCTGAAATGGCGTACGCCAGACAAGTCAAAAAAGCATAATAACCACTGGTTCTGGGAAATGCGTCTTGTCAGATGTCATCAACAGATGGTGGAACGAAAACGGGGGGTCCGCACGGCTTCCTCTCCCATAGGTAATCCAGCATAAGCCAAACGTGTAGTTTCATATGCCATGCAAGGGCAAAAAAAACTCACATAGCGTAAAAACGTTTTAAAACACTAGTTTATTAAAATAATAAAAAACAGAGACTCACATTTTGGAAGAACGAAACAGAGCTCAAATAGCGGCGATCGTGAGGGGTCCACCGGCACTGATGTACAATCTATGCACACTTGTGGTCTCCCTTCTGCCCACTTGCCAGATTTGGTGCGACTAAAATTCTGTGAATACCATCTAGCCATGCATCACCCCCTTTGAACTCTGTTGATGTTTTCTTCACTATTTTTATACACATTTTTTATGGACTTCTAAAGTTTTATGTTTTTTATGTTTGGTGTCTGGCTCATGGAACCAGCACGGGTTTCTATTAATTACCGGCACATCTGATGATTAAGTATTATTGTGTATTTACTTTATATGTGATCAACACTGATTAATTATTTGACACTATCCATTTTATGGTCATACATTTTTTGGTAGTATTCACCATTTTTATATGTCTTTATTGTAATACACACGGCTGTGGATGTGATATATAGCGTCACACTTTTCTTTCTTTTTTTTTTTTTTTTCTGCCTTGAGTCTATAGGTGTGTTGGCTGCTTTTCACTTTCTTTTTAAACGTAGCGCTGTACTCAATTTTTATTTTTATTTTTGCTTTCTATACAGTGGACTACAAATGAAAATTACTCTACTAGCAGTGTTCTCCTTGTACCCTCCTCCTCTTCCTGTAAACTGCATAGACACCAGCTCCCATTGCATACATACACTATATTACCAAAAGTATTGGGACATCTGCCTTTACACGCACATGGGATTTAATGGCGTCCCAGTCTTAGTCCGTAAGGTTCAATATTGAGTTGGCCCACCCTTTGCAGCTATAGTAGCTTCAACTCTTCGGGGGAGCTTGTCCATAAGGTTTAGGAGTGTGTCTATGGGAATGCTTAATCATTCTTCCAGAAGCGCGTTTGTGAGGTCGGACACTGATGCTAGACGAGAAGGCCTGGCTAACAGTCTCTGCTCTAAATCTCTTCAAAAGCTCTTCATCCAAAAGGTGTTCTAACGGGTTGAGGTCAGGACTATGCACAGGCCAGTCAAGTTCCTCCACCCAAAACTCACTCATCCCTGTGTTTATGGACCTTGTTTGTGTACTGGTGCACAGTCATGTTGGAATAGGAAGGGAAACCCACACCATAATCCCCCCTCTGATTTGGACCAGTGCACAAAGCAAGGTCCATAAAGACATGGATGAGCGAGTTTGGGGGGGAGGAACTTGACTGGCCTGCACAGAGTCCTGACCTCAACCCAATATAACATCTTTGGGATGAATTAGAATGGAAACTGTGAGCCAGGCCTTCTCGTCCACATCAGTGCCTGACCTTACAGATGCGCTTCTGGAAGAATGATTAAGCATTCCAATAGACACACTCCTAAACCTTGTGGACAACCTTCCCAGAAGAGTTGAAGCTGCAATAGCTGCAAAGGGTGGGCCAACTTAATTTCGAACCTAAGGCCGCGATGCAATTAAAGTTCATGTAAAGGCAGGTGTCCCAGTACTTTTGGTAATATAGTGTATGTTAGAATAATATGTGTGATGCAGCAGAGCCTGTTTGGCTCACAGTGCATAACCTCTTGCTCTCTGTCAGACTTCTAGTGCCAATGGGATTATGGGAAGGAAACAGAAAAACTGATTACTTTTATTTTTCTGGCAGCATTTAAAAATACATTTAGTGATTTTAGAATTAACACATAACAAAGGCTGTTTTGTTAGACAGTATCTGTCTGAAGTTGCACTTTTTTAACATTTCTCAAAGCTTAGCCTCAACTGACATAGGGCTGCCATGATCCCTCTCCAACTGGGCAATTTAATTCTGCTGGAAATGCCAAGCTCTGATTGCCTCTTACAAATATGTAAATAGACAAATGAAGGAAAAAAACAAGTGTTGTAACATAAATTCCTTCTAAATTTTCTTTCTTAGTACACTCATCCAAATCAATGATGTGAGGCAGATTTTGTCAAAATGTAGCAGAATGCAATTAGCTAAATATGAGAAGAAAAACAAGGAGATGTTCTGACTCTCAAATAGAACTCGATAAACTTCAACACAATCTGTGTTTAATAATGCCTTGTGTACCGAGGGAAGTAGGCAATTAATATAATAGTACTTTCTAATTATTCTATAATAATTTAAGGATTTATCTAATTTAGATTATGGCATTCATGGCAATATTTATTTGGTTTGTATGCATACTGACATGTTTAACAGACTAAAATATTTTTACAGATATTAGTTCTAGTTAGCAGTATTTATTAGTAGTTCAAGTAGTGGGGTATGTAGTGATTTTTACTAAACAAAAATGAATAGCTATATCACAACCATCCCCAAAGAGGGGAAAAGCCGACTCATTGATGCAAGTGTCTCCCCATCTCTTTATTAAATGTGGACCTCAAATTCTTTACAAAAATCTTGGCCACCAAAATACTCCCTCAATTCAAAAATGTATTCATCAGGATCAGGTAGGATTTGTCCCCCAAAGGGAAGCAAAAGATAACACTATGAGAGCTTTTAATGCTATCTATTGGGTGCACCTGAAGCATGCATTCCACCTCCTCCCTAGCTCCCTTATTGATGTCAACTCTCACATTCACTTGTACATTATTCTTGATATATAGGCATACCCCTCCCTCTGTTTTACCCTCTCTATCCCTGCGATAAAGGGAATACCCTTGAATGGCTGCCAGCTATTGCTGTGTGTGTTTTACTACCCTCTGGAATATGTTCATTGCTGACTATCTCTACCTCTGGACCCTCCCCCATCGCCTAGTTTAAAAACCCTGCTAACTTTTCGGTCATCTTCACTCCCAGCAGATCGCCATCGCCCTCATTTAGGTGCAGTCCGTCCCTTCTATAGAACTGGTGACCGACTGAGAAGTCAGCCCAGTCCTCCAGGAACCCAAACCCCTCCTTACTACACTAGCTCCCCAGCCACTTGTTTACTTCCCTAATCTCCCTCTGCCTTTCTGGTGTGGCTCGAGGTACCTCCTGAGAATACTACCTTGGAGGTCCTTTTCCTCAATTTAGCCAAGTCCCTAAAATCTTTCTTTAGGACACTCCATCTGCCTCTGACTTTGTCATTGGTGCCAACGTGCACCATGACAGCCGGGTCTTCCGGTCTTTGTCACAGATTGCCCTCTCTGTCCTTCAAAGAATTGAGTCCCCTACCACCAAAATCTGTCAATCCTTTCCCTTCGCTTCCCCCCACTCTCACTGGAGGAGTTCTTCCCTTGACAGCTAGGAGAGTCCCTCAGCTCCAACAGTGCTGGTCTCTGACCGATTTCACAATGTCACTCAATAGAGAGTACTTATTGGACTACTCCAGCCCAGGATCAGCCTCCCTGGCACTTCCCCCTGTATGCTTCCTGTCACCCATTTACTCGTTTCTAGTGCCTGCACCTGTCTCCACCCATCTCTGTGCTGGCCCCTGCCGGGTACGTTCCCGGCTCTCCTTTAGTATGGAGGGTCTTCTCAGTGCTGACAGTTGCTTCCCTAGATTCAGAACCTGAGCTTCCAGGGAAACAATGTACTTACATTTTGCACAGCAGTATTCACCCTCGATCAGATGATCAATTAACGCATACATGCTGCAAGATGTACACCGAGTCGCATCTCCACACCCGCTGGGCATCATACCTACTAATTTAATGAGGATTGGGGATTAAACCCTGTCCAAATTACCTAATAACTAGCTTCCTGACACTAACACTCAACAATACAATACACAGGTACTTGCCACTCGTGCACTTGCAGCACTTGTGTACTCACTGCCCACATGCACTCACAATACACAGGTACTCACAATACTCAACAAAAACAGTTACTCCACAATACACAGCGTCCCAGCTAGACACAGTCAGTCTTTTTTTTTTTTTTTAACTGGTTATGACTGCTCTGCTCAATCTCCCATGCAATCTGACACTTGCAGGGCTTGTCAGTGCCTATGGTAACCCCTTCAACTGTGGTTTTTAACTCACCAGGAAAAAAAAAAAAGGCTGTTTAAAAAGTGACAGAAAAGGTGTTAAAAAAAGCTGCAAGGAAAAACCCCCAAAATAACCTAAAAATGCAACACAGCAATCACCAGCAGTCAAAAGCAAAACTTGTTCACACTCTCCACTCAAGGTTCCCACTGTTCAGCTTCCAACCAGGAAGCTGAGTTGGAAATGTCTTTGGTTTTGTTTTACATTACAGGGGTGCCCTGTCACCACTCATTTTCATCTTAACCTAGGAGCTGTGTTGAGTTAGCGACAACCCTAGTATCAAAAGCATCACCATAAAACTGGGAGAACACAAAGTAGCAGGGTAAGCCAATTTTTTTTTTTTTTTTACCCAACCCCTAACCTTCCTTCTCAACTTGGTTACTGAATTCAGGGATTACAGAGAACTTTCTAACTTTAATATCAATTGGCAAAAGTCAGAGGCAATAAACCTTACTCTTTCCCAGTCGAGGCACTGCAGTCACACTTTTCATTTAAATGGACCCTGAAATACCTCAAATACTTGGAAATTCTCTTTACCCCTATAATTGAAAGTATCTTTGCAGCCAATTTTCCTCCGTTCCTGTCGCAAATCAGTTGAGACTTTGCCAAATGGGTGACTGAACTACAATCCTGGTTTGGCAGAAACAGTGTGCTCAAGATGAACATACAACCCAGACTTGCCAATACCAATTCCGGGATCCTTTGTTAAACAACTTCAAAACGAGTTTGGAAGGTTTTTGTGGGTGGGAAAAGCACACAGACTCAATCAGCAACTTTGCTTCATGCTCCATGTCTTCTGGTTCTGTGAAGGCCTCAGAGGCTTCTGGCCCCAGGTGAAACATTGGATCTAAATATTTACCAACGTTAAAAGGCCACCTTTTTGTTACATTTAAACCCAATGTCACTAAAACCCTATACACACTTCCGATTGTTAAAATTGCTTAATGCCGCCAAGGCATGCATTCCATTTTTCTGGAAGCAGCTGGTATCCCCTTCCATCAAGATTTGGCTCACAAAGATAAACAAAGTTAAACTGATGGAGGAACTCATGGCGGCTGTGCATCACAGAGAAAAATGAGTCTGTAAAGCTTGGTTTTACTGGACTGAATTTACATGTACACCTGAATATTGGGATATTTTAGGCTCACACTTGTGACACTGCCAAACCCAAGCCCCCGCCTCCCCCCTCCCCAATGCTGTCAAAGACCAATCTGGAAACTTGTGGTCGGCTCTACTTGAGTCACACACACACACTTTCCCTCTCCCTCCCATTTTTTTTCCTTTTCTTTCCTTCTTCTCATCTCCTGCACAGGCAGCATTTTTCCCACCGTGTCTCATCCATTCCTCTCAGTCTTTTTCTACCCATAAGATATACAGGGTGAACCTCTGGTAACAGTCATGGGGCAAAGCAGTATTATTTCTGACATGATGTTTCTATCATCTACAATCCAGTTCTGCTGATATTGACTAATGTAATACTTCCACATGTAGGATCTAATGACAAATCTTGAATAGGTATGTGCACAATGCTCACCGACCATATTGTGTTTTATTGTGAAGTCTACTGGATTGCTTTGTTCTTGTATGACTTGAAATTCATAAAGAATAAAAAAAATAGTAGCTACCTAAAGATGTGGGATACTTTTCTGAATTTAAAGTCAAAAGACTGTTGAAAAAATTTGCTCACAAACTATTTACATTCAGCCAAGAACTAATTTCATGTAGTGAATATAGGGAGGAGCTGCCCTGATCCTAAAGTTTTACCTAGAAGGAAAATCACCTTTGCTTACTTTTTTTCTCCTTTCCTCACTTTTTTCTCCTTTCCTCATCTTTTTGTCTACCCTTGTACACCCTTTAAACTTCATTTACTTTTCCAACTGCTAACCATTATCCTTCTTTTTTAGTCATAAATACAATGTAAAACCTTATTCAACAATGAACTTCTGTTCTTCAAGAATACCCCTGTCACAAATCTATACAACTAAAACAGAGCATAAGATGAAAAAATGCATTAGCAGAGGTCATTTTTAGTAAAAAACACATTTGAAGATTGGTAGATTCAAAGTTATATGCAGCAAAATTGATATGGTAATTTCTGCTTTCTTCGTTTAAGCTCAGCCCTCTTCACTGCTTGAGCTTCATTACTGGACAGTGAGGCCAACCATCACATTAAGGGCCCAACAGGAAAGGTTTACATGTGAAAGAACATTGGATAAAGCTTTGCTTTTTCAGGAAAAGGGAAGATTTATATTTAGCTTTAGCTGCCTACATTTTTGGATCTATTGATTACTTTCAAGTTTTGGTTTCACAGAAATGAAAGTGCTATTAAAGCTTTGTTTAAAAAAACAAAAAACAAACATGTTATACTTACCTGCTCTGTGCAGTGGTTTTGCACAGAGCAGCTCCGATCCTCCTCTTTTCAGGTCCCCCACTGGTACTCCTGGCTCTTCCCCCTCGAGCAGTGCCCCCAGAGAAACCCGATTGCCCTGGGGGCACTGCTGCATGCTTGCTCCCGAGCTGCTGCTCTATGCATCCATAAGACACTCAGAGCCGTGGCTCCCCCCCCCCACTCTCCTCATTGGCTCACTGCTGTCTCAGCCAGTGAGGAGGGAGTGTCCCAGGACAAGCCAGGCTATCATGGACATTGCTGGATCTGAGGGAGCTTAGGTAAGGATTGAGGGGGCTGGGGTAGGGGCTGCTGCATAGAATGCATGAAGGTAAAAAACCTTCAACCTTTAGAACCACTTTAATGTCTGCCTATACATCTTAGTCTGGTCTGACTTCAGCAGAGTGTATTTTAATTGGTTGTCATGGGTTGGTAAAGCTAAGAACAAGCTATTGTGAATACATTTTCTAGAGATGTCTATTGAGCAACCAAGTACTTTTGTTATAGTAAATGATCTGAAAGGTATGGATTTATATGCGAAAGAATGAACTCCAATGCAGTAAACATCCAAACAACCATAAATCTGAAGCACTATCTTGTTTATTTAATACATTTTGTAGCAAACTGTTACCAAGAGCTACCTTTTGAGCACCATGCTCTTCATCAGACTCAAATGCACCACATTCAGTATCTGTTTAAATCTCCAAACCCAAAGTGCTTTGTGCATGGGCACTAAATTTATGATGTGTTGCAAGTTTGGATATTTAAATGGATTCCGAACGTGATACTTGTTACATGCGAGCCTGACAAAGTGAACAACTTCTTCGATTTTTCAAGACACAGCACAACTGGACTAGTACTGTAATATTTTATCTTGCTTCACTACATATAAAAACATATAAAATAAAAGAGATTCTGTGAACATTTTCTAAATATTTCAATACCTCGATCTGGTTAGTGCTTTAAAGCTAAACAATGATATAAGCATGCAGAGAACTCTTTCCCTTGTAAACATGAACTATGCTGGTGAGAATTTTATATATTTTCATTTGCTGGTTTTGGACCTTTTTTGACTGCTAGAGGATTTGCAAACAGCTGCAATAATGTTATTCTTTTAAACTGTGATTTTTTTTTTTCCTTACACTTTTGTTTTTTTAAACTGCTGTCTCACCAGTCTGGAAGAACCACACTGCTTGGTGAAAAAATACAAACTTTTGAGCCAGTGCACTACTCTCTTCCATCTTTAGACGTTAATTAAAGTTTTTAATGCTGTCCATTCCCTCCTTAGAGAGGCTTTTCCTCTCTCCTTGCCCAGTGACCATTGCGGCTAGGACATTAAGGGAGGGAAATCCTGATAGTGACTGCCTTAACTTTGTCTACAGAAAAAAAAAAACATTTCCGGTTGTGGTTCTACTTTGCTCTACACACAAAGACCTTTTCCTTATAAAGAACAGAACCTTAAACCACAATACCTTTCTTTTTGAAATGAAAGCCATTTTGATCAGAGATGTTCTCCTGGATAACTTTTAGCACAGTGCCTGGCTCTGACCGGTCCTGCAATCAAATAAACCATTTGATTATTCATAACACTTAATCATACAGGATGTTCAAAAGCGATACCAATGATTTAGCTGAATTATTACACAGTTCGTACTAATTTTATGAAATAAATGTTCCAAATGTTAAGTACACATACAGTGCCTTGAAAAAAGTATTCCTATTTTCCACATTTTGTCATGTTACAACCAAAAATGTAAATGTATTTTATTGGGATTTAATGTGATAGACCAACAAAAAGTAGCACATAAATGTGCGGTGGAAGGAAAATTATAAATGGTTTTCAAAATTGTTTACAAATAAATATCTGAAAAGTGTGGCGTGCATTTTTATTCAGCCCTCTTTAATCAGATACCCCTAACCAAAATCTAGTGGAACCAACTGCCTTCAGAAGTCACCTAATTAGTAAATAGAGTCCATCTGAGTGTGCAATTTAATCTCATAATACAGCTGTTCTGTGAAGCCCTCAGTGGTTTGTTCGAGAACCTTAGTGAACAAACAGCATCATGAAGGCCATGGAACACACCAGACAGGTCAGGGATAAAGTTGTGGAGAAGTTTAAAGCAGGGTTAGGTTATAAAAAAAAATATATCCCAAGCTTTGAACATTTTACGAAGCACTGTTCAATCCATCATCCGAAAATGGAAAGAGTATGGCACAACTGCAAGCAAAGACATGGCCATCCACCTAAACAGACAGGCTGGGCAAGGAAAGTATTAATCAGAGAAGCAGCCAAGAGGTCCATGGTAACTCTGGAGGAGCTGCAGAGATTCACAGCTCAGGTGGGAGAATCTGTCCACAGGACAACTATTAATTGTGCACTCCACAAATCTGGCCTTTATGGAAGAGTGGCAAGAAGAAAGCCATTGTTGAAAGAAAGCCACAAGAAGTCCAATGTACAGTCTGCGAGAAGCCATGTGGGGGACACAGCAAACATGTGGAAGAAGGTGCTCTGGTCAGATATGACCAAAATCTAACCTTGTGTGGTGGAAAACTAACACTGCACATAACCCTGAACACACTATCCCCACGGTGAAAAATTGTGGTGGCAGCATCATGTTGTGGGGATGCTTTTCTTCAGCAGGGACAGGGAAGCTGGTCAGAGTTCATGGAAAGATGGATGGAGGCAAATGCAGGGCAATCTTAAAAGAATACCTATTAGAGTCTGCAAAATACTTGAGACTGGGGTGGAGGTTCACCTTCCAGCAGGACAATGTCCCTAAACATACAGGCAGAGCTACAATGGAATGGTTTAGATCAAAGCATAGTCATGTGTTAAAATGGCCCAGTCAAAGTCCAGACCTGAATCCAATTGAGAATCTGTGGCAAGGCTTAAAATTTGCTTTCCACAGAGGTTCCCAATGCAATCTGACAGAGCTTGAGCTATTTTGCAAAGAAAAATGGGCAAAAATGTCACTCTCTAGATGTGCCAAGCTGGTAGAGACATACCCAAAAAGACTTGCAGCTGTAATAGCAGCAAAAGGTGGTTCTACAAAGTATTTACATTTTTGGTTTTAACATGACAAAGTGTGGAAAATTTTAAGGCATCTGAATCTTTTTTCAAGGCCCTGTATGTTGTGTCTGGGTCACAGGCAGACAGAAACCCAGGCACAAGTGTCTAAACCCAGACTGTCTGGGTCAATACCGGACCTTATGCCTTACTCATAAAGGCACACTCCACCTGAAGTGTCAGTGCTTCACATAAAATCCCAATAAACTACATTTACGTTTCTGGTTGTAACATGACAAAATGTGGAAAATTTCAAGGAAGTATGAATACTTTTTCAAGACACTGTATATCTTGGCACAAACATGCATAGACTTACATGTAAAAGGTTCCTACATTTGCCCCAAGCTGGCTCACTATTGGCACCAAATCATCAATACTATCAATAGGGCATTTTAAGTTAATTTGATCAATGACCCTTTGACATGTGTACTGCGTTTTTTAGATGGGGAAGTTTTTCAACTACTGTTAGAACCCCTCTTTTCAGATTGATATTTCTGGCACATAAATGCATTTCATCTAAATGGCTTATCCCTCTCCCCCCTACAATGGAGGAGTGGCGATCACAAGTCAATTGCATGCTCCTCAAACAACGCCATCTTATTCAACAGAGAGGTACTCCTCGCAGATTTGAAAAGTTGTGGGACCCATGGCTGCAAACCCCAGGTTTAGCTCCACTAACATTAGTATCTCTACATATTTTCCAATATTAAAAAATATCAAAATATGTCTGCTTTATGCTTTTATTCTAGCATCCACAGATAAATCTGGTCACTTAAAACATCTTTGATGATAAACAGGATAATAGGTATGGGTGAAATTGTAGGCGGGCACAAAGTTAGTAGGTGTAGGGACAGTGGCATTATTTAATACTGAGTTAGTGTTAAGACATGTATTATATATTCTGGTGTTTTTTGCTATATCTTATGTTACAATCTCGCAAGGCGCAGCACGCTGCATTGTGTAGGGATAATCTGCATGGTGAAATAGATATGTTTGTTTCTGCAGAGACTGCTTTCTGATTTATTACCAATATGTTTCACAAGATTTGTATGTCAGAATTGCTCGGGATTATGATGCTGCTATCCATTTTATTGTATGGTAAATTTATTTTTCGTTTTGTGTTTTTTCTTATTTGTATGTTTGTTTTTTGTAACACTTATAAACCTCTTAAAGCAAACCTTCAGTCATTTTATTTAACTTTCCATCCATTAAATCCTCTACCCTTGTTTTTTTTAACTTTGGCTAGTAAAACATTTTTTTTTCTGCCAGCAAATACCTTACACAGTTCACTTCCGGTTTCTTGTCTGGTCATTTGCCTAGGCTTATGCCAACATGCACAGCTCTCTCTCTCTCACTGTTGTGAAAGTTTGCAGGAAGGGAGGGGGGATGAGTCATAAGAGAGCCAATGAAAATTGCAGGGCTGCAGAGCTGGAGGTGTGCCTTTGTGTGTCTGTGTACATCCAGGAAGTGAACAGGCAGCAGCTGCAGCTGCCCACAGTTAAAATGTCTGCAGCCAGACTTAGTGGATGGAGATTTCTGCAGCATATTTGGCAAGCACAGAACCACAGTATATATAAAATATCATGCAAAGTGGTTGGAGGGAAGCTTCAGAATGGCAACAGTATTTTTATTACATATTATGTGAGCAGACTGCAGTTTCTCTTTAATAAAAACAATAAAAAGTTTCCTTCATGACTTGCTTAACCTGTCTAGGTGCACCCGCAGCAACCAGATTCGCTTCAGAACCAATGAGTCTCCAGGCCCAGGACAATGATTTCTGGCCTGGACCTGGTGATCGTTTCTGGCGAAAGGGAGACTGTCCCCTGCCTGTGTAATGTAAACACAGGCAGGGAAAGTGATGTAATCTCCCGTCCTGGAATCTTTTTCGATTCCAGAGCGCAGGGAGAGGACATCTAAATGTGAGTTGCACCAACATTACACTGACACAGTACACATAGGCACACTTTTCACCCCCCGATCGCCCCCCCCTCCCCCCCAGTTAACCCCTTCACTCCCTGTCACTGTGTCACCAAGTACAGTTTTCATATTTTTCTTTGATCACTGTACTGCTGTAATTTGTGACACTGAGCAGCGTTAGGGCAGTTAGTGGCAGGCCCAGGTAGGTTTAGGGAACCCCCTTAATAAAGGTTTAACCCCTTGAGCACCCCCCCAGTTAACCCTTTCACCCCCTGTCACCAGTGTCACTTATACAGTGTACAGATCTCTTTTCTGATCGGTTTATTTAGTGTCATGGGTGACGCTAGTTACTGTCAGGTTTTTACTGCATCAGGGTAGCTGCCATATATTACCAAATAAAGGTTTAATTTAACCCCCTGATCGCCCCCCCCAGTACAGGTTTTAGTGTCAGGGTCAGTGTAAGCCCTAGGCAGCGTCATATTAGTGCCAGTAGCGCTAACACCCACGCACGCACCATACACCTCCCTTACTAGCATAGTGTCTGAACAGATCAATATCTTTGATCCTATCAGATGTATACTAGCGTCCCCAGTAGTTTAGGGTTCCCAAAAATGCAACGTTAGCAGGATCAGCCTAGGCACCTGCTAGCACCTGCGTTTAGCCCCTCCGCCCAGCCCACCCCACCCAAGTATTTTGGGGTGTAATTTCACATATAACCATGCCATGTTTGAACAATATATCATTTTGTGTCAACTTTGTGTAAAAAAAAAAAAAAAAAATGGTAATTTTCCCAAAACTTGTGGCAAAATATTAAATATTTCATGGACTCAACATGCCTCTCAGCAAATAGCTTGAAGTGTCTTCTTTCCAAAATGGGGTCACTTGGGGGGGTTTGTGCTATCTGGGCATTTCATGGCATCCGAAACCGTGATAGGCAGTGAGGAGTAAAATCAACATTTTACACCCTTAGAAAGCCTGAAGGCGGTGCTTGGTTTCCGGGGTCCTGTACACAGTTAGACTGCCAAGAAGTCCCACACATGTGGTATCCCCGTACTCAGGAGAAGCAGCAAAATGTATTTTGAGGTGTAATTCCACATATAACCATGCCATCTTTGACTAATGTATCATTTAGTGAAAACTTTGTGTAAAAAAAATATGGTAATTTTTCCAAAACTTGTGGCAAAATATTAAATATTTCATGGACTCAACATGCCTCTCAGCAAATAGCTTGACGTGTCTTCTTTCCAAAATGGGGTAATTTGGGGAGTTTTTGTGCTATCTTGACATTTCAGGGCCTCCGAAACTGTGATCGGTAGTGAGGAAGTAAAATCACCATTTTACGCCCTTAAAAAGCCTGACGGTGGTGATTGGTTTTTGGGGTCCAGTACACAGCTAGGCTCCAAAAAAGTCTCATATGTATAATTCCACATATACCAATGGCATGTGTGAGCAATATATAATTTAGTAATTGGGGCTTGTAGTGATTCCAGCCATAAAGATGCATCTCTGGGGGAGGTAAGAAACCTTGTTGTTCCACGATCTTGGACTCTCAGACGTGCTGGGAAGAGAACACTGTAGCGAATACCCTTGACACGCATAGCTGCTTTAACCTGGTCAAATGAGCGCCTAAATTTCTGTGTTTCCATGGAGTAATCCAGAAAGATGAGCAGCTTGTTGTTCTGGAATGCAAGCTCTCCCTGCACCCTAGCAACCCTAAGCACCTCATTCCTGTCCCTAAAGTTAAGCAACTTAAGTAGTAATGTGTGAGGTCATGCACCCCGTGGACCAGGCTTAGGTGGGACATGGTGAGCCCTCTCCACAGTATAGAAGGGCAAGAATTGGGCAGTAGAGTGCGCAATAACTTTTCCACAAATTCTGTCAGTTGCGGGCCCTCTACCCCCTCCGCCAGGCCCACGATGCGGAGGTTTTTCCTCTTGCTGCGATTCTCAGCATCCTCAGCTTTGTATTCCAGACCCTGGGTTTTTGTTTGTAAGGTACGGAGGTGAGTGCTATGGCTCTCCACTGTCTTCCACATGACCCAGGCGCTGCTCAGCAGAGGAGAGCCGGGATCTTATCTTGTCCATGTACTGCCTAATGAGCCCCACATCCAGCTGCACAGCATTCACTTTAGTGGTCAGGGAGGTTATGGAGGCCTGACAGTTTGCTATGGCTGCCAGGACATCTGTAAGTCCCGGCTGAGATTAAGAGGGCTGCTCCGTTTGATCGGTCTGGGACGCCATGTTAATGGTGGAGTGTGCGCGAGTCCCTGTGTGGTCACTGCAGGCTGGGCAGAGTTCCTCTGGCAAGGGGGGGAAATACTGCTTCTTACCGCTTCCTTTCTATGCCTGGCATAAGCGGCGGCACATGTGTGTGTTCGCGGCCACGATACAGTGCAAGGAAGAAGCAGTGAAGCCAAGGATCGTAGCAGAGCTCTCTCACTGACAGCCACTCAGTGCACCATCTTGGCCACATCCCCCACCTTGCCATTTTAGTCTCTCAAGAAATTAGATAGGCAGTCAAACTAAAAGCTGCATAAATTCCAGAAAATGTACCCTAGTTTGTAGACGCTATAACTTTTGTGCAAACAAAACAAATATACGCTTATTGACATTTTTTTTTACCATAGACATGTGGCTGAATACATTTTGGCCTAAATGTATGACTAAAATTGAGTTTATTGGGTTTTTTTTAATAACAAAAAGTAGAAAATATTTTTTTCAAAATTTTCAGTATTGTTCCGTTTATATCGCAAAAACAAAAATTGCAGAGGTGATCAAATACCACCAAAAGAAAGCTCTATTTGTGGAAAAAAAAGGATGTAAATTTTGTTTGGGTACAGCATTGCATGACCACACAATTACCAGTTAAAGCAGCGCAGTGCCAAATTGTAAAAAGTGCTCTGGTCATTAAGGGGCCAATTCTTCCGGGGCTTAAGTGGTTAGTGTTACTAAACCCAGAACCTACATTCACTATATCTGGTCTACACAGTACAGTAGAAAGCAATAGTTTTAGTAAATATAAACCACTATATATCTTTTCTCATCAGCAGTATATAGCAGTCTTGTGACTTGTATCACTGTCTGCTTAAGCTTGTAGGAGTTTTCATTCTCACCTGATCCTCTGTGCTGATCACATGCACTCTCCCAAGAAAAAAAAAAAACTCTTTAGCAATACACACCAAACTGAGCATGTGCAACCTGACTCCTAATGCTCTGTTCTATCAAGAGATGGGTTGGAGCGAGTTAAAGAAGGGGAGAATCAGAGAAGACAGGATCACACAGCCTTTTTACACAATGCGGAGGATTAACCTCTTAGGTGAGTATAACAAGCATGCATTACTGCATATACACACTGATTTTACTGTTGTGAGTTTAGTAACACTACGTCAAATCACAATCTTTAATGAATATTTAAGGAAGCATGCATCAAGGCCATATACACCATAGAATTTTTGCAATTATGTGCACATTATCAGTACATTCATTGTTTATTTCATGTCTTCGGAATGCAAGCAACCAAGTTAACAAGCCTAACCAACCGAGTGCCCAACAGTATGCTCATAAATGAATAGGTTATTCCAAAGAAATATAAATCTACAGACTGTTCAACTAATAGACATCCATATAGTAAACACTTCAAATATTGTGTAGGTGGTAAACCCCTTAATGTACATACCCATGTTTATCATCATCATTTTTAATTTTGGGTATCCACTGAATATGCTGCTCACTGCACTTATGCAAAAGCTAGCCAGCAAGTGTGTAGTTTCACTAGTAAAGATCATGCGCTGCACAAATGATCCAACAGAAATATATACAGCGGGTAAAAGAAGTATTGAACACATAATCCTTTTTTCTAGGTAAATCAATTTCTAAAGGTGCTATTGCCATGAAATTGTCACCTCATGTCGGTAACAACCCATGCAATCCATACATACAAAGAAACCAAAACAAATATGTTCAAAATTGAAGTTATGTGTAATAAAATGGAATGACACAGGGAAAAAAAGTATTGAACACATGAAGAAAGGGAAGTGCAAAAAAGGTATGGAAAGCAATCCTGGCCTTTGTTAGTGCAAATTAATATTAGCTGGTTCAGTCTGAACTGATGGCCTATAAAAAGGTGTCTCATTACCAAGGTGTCACACAAGAAACATCTCATGATGGGTAAAAGCAAAGAGCTCTCTTAAGACGTTCACAACTGTATTGTTGCAAAACATACTAATGCCATTGATTACAGAATGATTTCTAAACGTCTAAATGTTCCATTGAGCACTGTTTGGGCCATAATCTGGTAGTCGAAAGAACATAATTTCACCATAAACTGGTCACAACCAGGTGCTCCTTGCAAGATTTCTGACAGAGGAGTAAAGATAGTTATCAGAGTTGTCCAAGAGTCAAAGGCCATTTGTGGAGAGCTTCAGAAAGACCTGAAAAGAGCAGGTACAATTGTTTCAAAGAAAACAATAAGTAATGCACTCAACCGTCATGACCTGTATATTAAGGCTCTATGCACTATATAATGCTTGTATGAAAGTGAATCTATACCACATTTACTAAAAATGTCAAAGTAACACTTAAGCTTGCGCATATAGTTTTTAGGTTCCAGTAAAGGAATATCCCCAAACTGTCTTAGTACACCAATCAGGTGCATCTAAGAATCCATCATGCAGTTTTGTAATCTCTCAGTGTGGGTTGAGCTATGTAGGGTCTTACTATTTTAAGGGGTCATAAATCATGCCCCAAGTAATAATTGGGATCATAAATTCAGAGCACCATTAATTCTCAACACTTTTCTGAAATGTGGGTGTGTGAGCAGGTCTAGTGCCTAATGCCCTGTACCATTTTGGTACTTTACTGCCAACATGTCAGAGCAGGGAGGTGGATGTCAAGCCACAGATAACACTGACACATTTTCTCCCCAGCAGTATGTACTTAGAGTTGTGTGGCTTTATTAAATACTTAATACGCTATCACATTGTTCAGGACACTGTGTGCCAGTTGTTTTGAAGCTAATTTATACAGAAACATAAAGACTGGATTTGCAAAAAAATAACGTCCACCATGTTTTAAACAAACTCAATGCTATTGATCTACAACTTCCAGTATTCTCTGAACATAGGATTTTTTTTTTTTCTTTACCAACCTCTCATTTATTGATATAACCCACATTTATACCACCCTATCATCTATCGATATAACTCACAACTATGTACAGTATTTCTGACAAACCAGAAACCTCTCTCCATCCTTTCCATCTGGAAACAGAGCCTACAGCAGCATCTTAAAAACGCAACCAAGAACAGTTGCCAACGCAGCTGAGCTCCCGTTTTCACAAATCTAAATTCAATATGTTCTCCCAAAAGTAGATCAGCCTTAAGGCCACACATAGCAGCCATTTCCAGTTCTTGTGGTTGGCAGTTTAATTGTCATAATTTCTCAGATACACATACAAGATGCTGTGCTATAGCATTCATGTGTCTGCATGTAAAAAAAAGAAATAGGAATTTTAATGTAACTTTAAATTCCATATTCTGGAGTGCAGTACTGGACACAGAAACTGATTAACCTCTTGCTGACTGCCTCACATATGAGTATGGCAGCAGATCTGCTCTCCTAGGTTGGATCACATATCTAGTATAGGATCCAGCACTTCCAGGTAGGGGGCATGCATGCCAGCTGTGCTGTGATTAGTCATTTCACAAGCCGATCAGTGGATGCCGCCATTGATTGACTGCCAGCACCCGCTGATTGGTGAGTAGGAAGACAGGACAGAGCTCTATCAATGTAAACAATACAGAGCTCTGTCTTGTTAGTGGGGATGTGTCAGTGTTGACACATCCATTAGTAAAAGCACCTCACAGTAAACACACCAAGCACTGTTAGGCACACATTTAACCCTTTGATCACCCTATACGTTAACCCCTTTCCAGCCAGTGTCATTAGTACATTGACAGTGCAATTTTTCAGAACAGATCACTGTATTAGTATCGCTGGCTCCAAAAAAGTGTCAGTTAATATCAGACTGCCCACCATACTGTCACAGCCCCACTATAAGTAACTAATACTAGTATAAAAAAGTCTAAGGCCCCTTTCACACAGACATGTCCGTTTTGACGGACTCTGCTGGCTCAGCAGGGATTGCCCCGTTGATCCCAGCTGACCTGGTGGATGACAGTTCCATCTCCGCTGACTGTGCAGGGACGGACCTGTCAGAGCTCTGCTTTCCTCTATGGGGGATCGGATGAAAATGGACCGTCTGTCCGTTTTCATCCATTCTGATCCACCAGACGGATGGAAAATAGGGCTTCCATCCGTCTGGATTCAGCGGATCATAGCGGAGCAGATCGGATGTCAGCAGACATGTCACCACTGACATCCATAGACCTGCATGGAGCATCCGTTCAGGTCCACCTAAAAAACTGACAGGTGGACCTGAACAGTCTGCATGTGTAAAAGGGGCCTAAATGTGCAAAGTTAGTAGAGACATATAACAACAGACTAAAGTCTGTAATTAAAAGTGGTTAAACAAAATACTGACACTTTTTCCAACTCAGTGATTCTGTTTATTTTATTTTTTCTTATTTTTTTTTTTCCAAAAAAGATTTTATTGAATGTAAGGAAACAGTACAGAAATACAGATACATCAATGGTAGGTAAGTATAATACAATTACAAGAGTATGTAACCAGGACTTAATGAATAAACCAACAGCAAACTATTAATCTAATCCAAGACTAGTTCAACACTGATGATGACATAGTGTAAAAGAGTTGTGTGTAGGGAATATTAGTCTGATATTTGTGCTGGGAGAAGGGGAATTATATTTTACAGCTTAGGAGCTTGTAACGGGAGGGGTGTTAACAATGTTGACTTAACTTTCTGTGATATCAAATTGGTGGTGACTGCCTATCAGTTTTGATATAGGTTAGTTTAGGGAGTTAAATTCTCTTGTGTATTTGTTGGTTCATATGTACATGTATGTGTCCAGCACACTCTGTGCGTTTAGCCTGGTCTATGGGTTAGTTGAAGGTGGGGGGGTGAGATAGGGTAACGGGAGGCGAGAAGGTATAGGGTTCGTATTATTGCCAGAAGTCACTGAAGGAGTGTTTTGGTATTTATTTGCAACTGTTAATTCTTATTTATGTGTATGTAATTTTATAGGAAGAATCAAGTGAGTTTCCTCGTGTGAGGATTAGGCGTATCTTAAACGTCTTCAGTTATTTGGCCAGTTTGAGCGTGGCAAATTGTTTTAGTATAGATTTTTGGCTTAGTGTACCTCGTATGTAAAGGGTCAAATGTTTAAGCATGCATCTTTTGCAGGTATTCTGTAGTTGATTTAAAGTAGGTCCAGCAGGCCCATAGCTTAGTGAACTTATGTGGTAGGTTTCGGGATATTGCAATAAGTTCTTCCATTTCTGCGATTTTATTTATTCTTATAAACCAGTCTGATATGGAGGGTATTTTAGGAGTGCCCCATAGCGGTGGTATGCACATTTTTGCTGCGTTTACTAGCATCATAGCTAATGATCTAAAATATGGTATATCATCTGGTTGCTGAAGGTGTAGAAGGAACTGTGCAGGTGAGTAGTCTAGCCTATACTGTATGTAGTAATTTTTTCAATTAGTTTGTGGACTTGATTCCAGAAAACCTGGATTCTAGGGCAAGTCCACCAAATGTGTAGGAGGTCACCTAATTCATTCTGACACCTCCAGCACTTATTTGATTGGGATATATCAATCCTGTGCAAGATAGAAGGGGTACGGTACCATCGTGAGATTACTTTGTAATTTGCCTCTTGGGTAGAGACATTTATAGAGCCTTTATGTGCATTTCGGTATGTTGTGTCCCAAGCGCTACTTGAAATTTCTAAATTTAGATCCTTGTTCCAGGCTTTGCAGGCTGTTCCCTCATCTGTCTGGGTATTGTCCCAGAACATGTTATGTATACGGGAGATGGTATGGTGTTGTGGTGTATCGCTAAGGCGTACTCTTCCAAATTCAGTAAGGGTTTCGGACAAGTCTTACTTTTTATACTGTCTACAAAATGCATGAGTTGCCAGTAGTTTAGTATGCTTAGTTTGTGCATGTTCCAGGTCGTATCTATTTGTTCTCGAGTTAGTAATTTGCCTTCATGTATGATGTGATATATACGTAAGCCTATGTCTGCTTGTATGCGGGAAAGTGGATGACGTTCCATCCCAGGGGCAAATTGTGGATTGGACAAGATTGGCGTGAGGGGGCCTGCAGTTTTAGTAAGCTTAAATTTGTGGTTGGACTGCGCAAAGCATTCCAACGTGGGGCCTATCTTTGGGTGATTCATAATGGTTTTTGGTAGAAGGTTGCGTTTGATCCAGGGGGTCCCTGTAATGGGGTGAGGGGAGAAATAGTTTTCTAATACCACCCAGTCTTTTAATGTGTGTGCCAGTCGACAATCCGCTGTATGTGACATGTCCAATAGTAGTGTTTTATGTCAGGTAGGCCTATTCCCCCTTTGACTTTGGGTTTTATTAGTTGGCTGTATCCAATTCTGGGGTGTTTTTGGTTCCAAATGAAATTTCTATTAATTTTGGAGATTGATCACAGGAAAGTGTTAGGAAGTTTAATAGGGATCGTTTGGAGAAGGTAAAGTACGCGTGGCAAAATACTCATCTTGACTATGGCCGTTTTTCCGAACCAAGAAAAATGCGATTTATTCCATTTTTTTAGGTCGTCTGTGATGGTTTTGAGCAGAGGAAGGTAATTTTTAAGAAAGAAATCTGGTAGGTTTGCAGGAAGTTGAATTCCCAAGTATGTCAGTGCCTCCAATTTCCAGATGAATGGAAAGTTTTGCTTGCATTGTGACATCTGGTGTTCTGTTAGGGTTATGTTAAGCGCGTGTGATTTCGAGAATTTTATTTTGAAATGGGCAAAGTATTGGAATAATTTGAAGTCTTTAAGGAGGTTAGGAATAGTTACAAGGGGGTTGGATAGAAATAGGAGAATATCGTCCGCAAACGCAGCTAACTTGTAATTTTTCTCCGCTATAGTAAGCCCATGGATGTCTGAGTTATCCCGTAGTCTACGTAGGAAGGGCTCGAGTGTGAGAACAAACAGGATGGGGGAAAGAGGACAACCCTGATGTGTGCCATTTTTGATTTGGAAGGACCTTGACAGGAGTCCATTTACTCGGACTCTCGCTCTTGGATTTGAGTATAAGGATGTTATGAAGTTTACCAAGCGTTCACCAAAGCCGAGAGTCCATAGTACCGCTATGAGGTAGTCCCAGGCTAGCCTGTCAAAGGCCTTCTCAGCGTCTAATGATAAGAAGAAGCCAGGGACTTTAGTGGTGGAAAGCCAGTGGTGGATGTTTATGGCTTTAAGGGTGTTGTCCCTGGCCTCCCTTCCTGGAATAAACCTCACCTGGTCTGTCGATATGAGATTTGGGATTAGAGGAAGTATGCAATTGGCTATGATTTTTGCAAAAAATTTTAGGTCGGAGTTTAGTAGGGAGATAGGTCGGTAGTTTGAGGCTAATTCGCTGTCTTTGCCAGGTTTGGGAATTACACATATATGTGCTTCGAACAGGGTGTTGGATGTTGTACTGGGTTGGGATAGAAGGATAAAGGCTCTTAAGAAGGGGGCCGTTAATAAATTTGAGAAAGTTTTATAATACGTCATGCAAAACCCATCTGGGCCAGGACTTCTACCTGGTTTCATTTGTTTTATAGCTGAGAGGAATCCTTCTCCTGTTATGGGACCATCTATTAATTTTGCTTGCTCCGGGGAAATAGGACTAGGGCTGTTTTGTGTGAGGAATTCTGTGATGATATCTTTGCGTAACCTATTATCCGAGTGTGGTTTTTGTTCAGGGGGAAGGTTGTATAAATCTGAATAGTATTGGGCAAAGTGCTTTGCGATGTCGTCGCTTTTGGATAATGTTGTGGTAGGGGACGATCTGATTTTGTGTATTGTGATATTTGCTTTTTTGGCTTGCAGGGCTCTAGCTAGAAGGTTTCCACTTTTATTACTGTGCTCATAAAAAGTGTTTTTGGGATAGAATAAAGTTCTTCCTGGTCTTTTTCCCTAGTTCTTCTTTGAGGTGATTTTGTGCTTGTTCCAGTTCCTGTAGGGTGGAACGGGCCTTAGTTAGTTTGTGTGCCTGTTCCAGTTTCCGTATTTTGTTTAGTAAGGCGTTAGTTGCTTCCTGTTGGGAATGTTTACGCATGGCTGCTAGTTTGATTAGTGCTCCCCTGACTACACACTTGTGGGCTTTCCACTGGGTCATGTGGGACATGTCGGGAGTGTCATTTAATACAAAGAAGTCTTTGACGGTTGCCGTAATGTCGGCCATATACGAAGGGTTTCTGAGTAGTGATGCGTCTAATCTCCAGATGTTGGTGCGTTGTGTTCATTCCGAAAATGTTAAAGTTGCTGTGATGGGGTTATGATCGGATAAGAACGTAGGTTCGATGGTTGCTTCTGACAAGAGTGGCAGATCTTTTTTGTGTGACAAACAGATAGTCTATTCTGGAGTGACGGTCATGAGGTCTGAAGTAGAAAGTAAAGTCTCTGTCACTGGGATGTAGGGTACGCCTGGAGTCGTGTAGGAGTAAGTCCTGTAGTTGGGTTTTAATTTGTTTAAGAGCTTTGAATGTAAGGGAGGATGTTCCAGAGGACATATCTTTGAGCGGATTTAGAGCGACGTTAAAGTCTCCTCCAAATAAGAGGATGCCTGACTGGAAAGAGGTTAGGGCCAGTGCTATCTCGCGGAAAAAGCTCACTTGTCTCGAGTTAGGGCTATATATATTAGCTATCATGATGGGTCTATTCCATATTGTGCCTTTGATAAACGCATATCGGCCGGAACCATCTATTTGTGAATTCGTCACTACTAAAGGTACATGTTTGGATATTAAGATTGATACTCCTTTCGTTTTAGCTGACGGATTGGTAGCGTGAAAGGTGTTCAGAAAGTTTTTGTTTGAAAGTCTAGGTATTTGATCAGTTCTGAAGTGCGTTTCCTGGAGTAGGACTATATCAGCTTTGATTTTTCTCATCTAAAGTAGGAGTTGTGCTCTTTTTTCGGGGACATAAGCCATTTCGCGTTTAGGGATACAATTTTGAGTTTATTTTTTATTTTATTTTTTCTGACATGTTGGTGTTATACAGTATATTCCACTTGCATGTTATAAGTTGCACTGAGTAAATACAGCTGGTTAAAACGAAACTGTGATTGAGGGGGTGATTCTTTTCTATGTCCAAAGGTCTTTCTCATCCTTTTTGTATTCTGCACTTTTCCAGAGAATAAATAACATTTGTAAGGGGAGTGCTCCACTCACTTCCCTCTATAGAATGTGGATTTCAATTTGATGTACTGTATACGATGTTTTACAATATGCAGAGTACACAGTTTCCAGCAACAACACGCAGAGTGCTAATTAGGCCTGGTCATACTGGGATTGTCATCACCTATTTTGAATTTATATAATTACTATGATTGTGTTTAATATCTGGATTCATTTTAAAGTGTATCTAAACACAAGAACAAAAATGTAACATTGCAACTTACTAGTTCCTAATTGAGATCGCTGCATTGGTTTTCTTTTTTTCAGTTTTTTTTTTCCCTTTAGTTTCACCTAATAATCATGCAAATAGCAAATATCCTGTCCATTCATGGCTACACTCTACCTTTGCTCATCTCCACTACATGGTTAATGATGAAAATAGCAGTTTACAAAAGCATTAAGCAACTGTTTTGCTTTTTTACAGTCCACATGAAGCAACAAGGACACTTTTAGGGCAAGGCCAACAAATATTTGATTTACTTGCTGAAAATGCTCTTAGTTGAAAAAATGAAAACAAATGCAGCCACTTCATCTAAGGACTGGTAAGCTGCAAAAAAGTATTTTTTTTTGGGGGGGGGGGGGTTCAGATACATTTTAATGCCTAACTATTCTAACGGCAAATGTTGTAATACTCTAGGTTGTGTCATGTCATTGTTTATCATGTTTGTATTTGGCAATTCTTTAATATGTACTGTATGCCTTTACAATACAAAAGGTGTGATCCTTACACAAAAACATGCATACTTTTTTCCTGTTGTGGGATTACCTCCACGGCAGACAATAATAGTTTATCATTTTATCAATATCTCAAGTCAGGATGCTAAAAATAATTGTTACAACTATAGTCATCACTTAATTTCTGTCACCTTTGATAAATCTGGTTTGTTCTTAGTGCTATGCTCATTTGAAATGTATTCATATTTTACTTCTCTGCATTTAGATATTAAGATTCTGGCCAAAGTCCTGGCCATGAGACTAAACAAGACCATATCATCAATTATCCATGCAGACCAATCAGATTTTATACCTGAGAGGTCTACTGCGATTAACTTGCGTAGACTATTTATTAATATAAAGTCCCAGGCAGATAACATGGGGGACAGGGCCTTGCTGTCATTAGATGCCCATAAGGCCTTTGACAGCATAGAATTGCAATACTTATGGGCCATGCAGAAGTTCGGTTTTAGATCTGTCTTCTTATTCTGGGTGCAATTACTATACAGTTCCCCACAGGCGACCATTAGGGAGGCAGGGCATGCCCCCATGCCTTTCCCCTTATATAGAGGCACAAGACAGGGCTGCTCACTGTCCCCTCTTCTGTTTGCCATTGCTATAGAGCCTTTGGCTGCCATAATCCAGACCAACCCCTCAATCTGCAGCTTCAAATATTGCAAGATTCATGAGAAACTCATGCTCTATGCCAGGGATATGCAATTAGTGGACCTCCAGCTGTTGCAAAACTACCCATCATGCCTCTGCCTCTGGGTGTCATGCTTGTGGCTGTTAGACTCTTGCTATACCTCATGGGACTTGTAGTTCTGCAACAGTTGGAGGTCCGCTAATTGCATATCCCTGCTCTATGCCAACGATACCATGTTACTTCTGGGGGACACAAAGGAATCCCTGCGAGAGGCCATAGTGGTCATCACTACATTTGGAGCATTCTTGGGTCTGGTGATTAACCGGAATATATCCTGAATTTTATTGTTGGACTCCCCGATAAACAATCCAGGCAACGCACTCCAAAATATTCCAGTGGCCACCTCCTTTAAATATCTGGGGGTGATTGTTACCCCAGAGGTTACCCCATAACCTCGGGATTATGTCTCCCTTAATTTATCACCATTAGGCAGACTAAGGAATAAAACCAAAATTTGGTCAAAGCTTAAGATGTCATTAGTGGGAAGAGTGAACCTCAAAAATGTTTGTTATGCCACAGCTCCTCTACATCTTGCATAACACACTCATGGTTGTCCCACTTAAAATTTTTGAATCATGGGGGCGTGGCCAGCAGCCGAGGTGAATGGCCGCAGTGTGAGAGAGCTCTGCTACCCGCGGGCACACCGGAGCTCATAGAGCGACTCTAGAGCCTCTAAAAGCAGCGATTTTCGCCTCTACCAGGTCGGGCACACACTGGGAACATGTCCAGGAAGCGAAAAGATACCGGGAAGATCAGCAGAATGACGGACTTTTACATGCTTCCCCACAGCACACAGTCCCAAGATGGCGCCGGTAAGCATAACGGCGGAGAGCGTGGCAGGCTCTCCAGCTACAACAACAGCAACTCACAGCGCTCCATATCCCATCCTCACAAGGGACACAAGGGGAAATACACTAACTCCCAGACATCTTCCTCTTCGTCCAGCCCAGTCAAAGCAAAACAACAACACCTGCAGGGAGATAACATGGCTGAAGAAGAAACAGACACATCTCTTAATGACACCAGGGAGCTCCAGGACTCCATCCTGGAATTTCCTACCAAAAACCAGCCGGTCATTGACACAACCTTAAAGGACATGTTAGTGTCCCTCCGTAGCACCCTCCATGCGGACATATTAACCCTTACAAGCCATTTTAAGACAGAAATAAAAGCTGTCAACAATTGGGTTACTCATATAGAACACAAAATGGGAGAATTTGCGGGTGCTATAAATGAAGTGATTGATGCTCATAATGAAAAAGACGACGAAATACACCAACTAAAGTCCAAAATGGCCGACCTCGAAGATCGTTCGAGGAGAAATAATATAAAAATCAGGGGGATACCTGAGACGGTAAAACCATCAGACCTAAACGCTTACTTTCAGAATATCCTGCAAGAAATGCTTCCTGACGCTACAATGACAGATCTATCTATAGACAGGATTCATAGACTGCCGAAACCTAAGCATTTACCTGATCATCTACCAAGAGACACAATAGCAAGGATTCACTTCTATCAAACTAAAGAGAAGTTTCTTCAATGCATGAGAAATTCTGACAACGCGCTACCATGCATCCAAGGCCTCTCCTTCTTTACTGATTTATCGGCATATACAATGCAAAGAAGGAAGAATCTGGCCACTATCACCAAACCGTTAAGGAATCACCACATCGCTTATAGATGGGCCTATCCAGCAAAGCTGCTCATTACAAAAGATGGGAAAACGTTCCCTATCCAGACAGTGGAAGATGGCATATGGTTACTGAAAGACTGGAACATCCTGGACAAGGCGGAGGATCCACCATCAAGTGCCTCATCTCCACGTCTACATTCTCCCACCTGGCCACAAGATGCAACTGACTGAGGCTAAAATTAAAAGTAACCACCAATTTACGAAGTTGTGCTCCGGTGCGCCCGTGGAACGTTATTCAGTTCTCCTTTCGCTCCTGAGAAGTTACGGGATAATATCCCACCAGATTCAGTTGAATCGTTACAGTTTTTCTTTGTTAAGAAATATTCTTTCTTTTTAATTTTAATTGGAGATTTTTCAATTTTGCCGTATTAATCTCTGAAAGAATACATTCACAGCTTCACAGCATTTGAACTCTGGCTCACTATTAAAAGAACTTTTGCACAAGCAATCTTACTGCAATACACATTACAACAGGACAAACAACCCAAAAGGATTTCCTAAACCCACTTCTCAAGATTAACATCATGGGATTTAAAATCTCCTCGTTTAACGTTCGCGGACTGAACAGCCCTCAAAAAAGATCAATGCTTTGGAAAGAAGCCCGACTCCTACAGAGTGACATTCTTTGTCTTCAAGAGACCCACTTCTCGGCATCCAAACCTCCGAAATTCTCCCATCAGAACTTTCCCACTATCATCTGCTGCAATGCCCCAAAGAAGAAGAGAGGAGTGGCAATCCTCATCAAAGATACTATTTCCTTTCGTCAGATCTACAAGGATGTAGATGTAATGGGTAGATATATTATATTGGTTGGTGAGGTAAACAACACAGTATACACTATAGTAAATGTCTACTTACCTAATGTGAAACAAATTTCCTTGTTGAACAGAATTTGGAAACGGGTACGTGAGGTGCGAGAGGGGTACACCATAATTTGTGGAGACTTCAATGCTATTCCAAACAAAACTCTAGATGTCTCGGCCGAGACCCCGAAAAGTCGGGAAAGAGTGACCCTTTCGCGCTTCATGGCCTCAGAAAGTCTACATGACGTGTGGAGATGTCAACACTCGACAGAGCGGGATTATTCCTACTTCTCGAGTGTACATCGCACATACTCAAGAATTGATTTCTTTTTGGTGGATAAATTTCTGTTACAAAATATTAGTATGTCCAGCGTACACAATATTACATGGTCAGACCATGCTCCGGTTTCCATTATGGTGGAGGGATCTCGCACTGAGACAAGAGCAAATAGATGGAAAAATGATACCTTTCTTTTTTCACATCCAGACCACAAACATACAATTAATAAAGAACTACACGAGTTCTTCAAAAATAATACCGGTTCAGTGCCAGATCCCTTTACAGTCTGGAATTGTCATAAAGCCTACATAAGAGGCATCCTCATGAAAATGAGCAGTGTAGCTAAAAAGCAAAGAAACAAAAAATTAAATGACCTACTCCATCAAATAAAAAACCTAGAGTCAATAAACAAAAAAGCTCCAGATCCCAAAACCAGCTCACAATTAGACCAACTCAGACATGATCTCAGAATACTACTTATCTCCCAACACAAACATATAGTTAAAAAATGGAAAGCAAATTATTACAGTCAAGGAAATAAAGCAGGTAAATTACTAGCAAATCAAGTAAAGGAAAAAACCATCAAACAAAAAATTCCATTTATCTTTCACCCAAACACAGGCATTAGGCTATCCAATCCAAAAGATATTGCTAATGCTTTTAGAGATTACTATAATAACCTATACAATCTGAAAGACAACACTACAAACCACCAACCGTCCCCTGAGATGATCCAGAAATTTTTGGATTCTATATCATTGCCCAAATTGAATTTAGACCAATTACAATATATTAACGCACCAATCTCTATGTCCGAATTAAATAAAACAATTCTATCCCTCCCTAACAACAAATCGCCAGGCCCAGACGGTTTTTCAGCAGAATATTACCGGACATTTCACTCCATACTAGGCCCACACCTAATTAATATATATGCATCAGCCATTTCTACATCCTCATTCCCCCCAGAAATGTTAACCGCCACAATTGTGACTCTACCCAAACCTGGGAAATCTCTTGACACCCCACAAAACTTCAGGCCTATATCCTTGCTAAATGTAGACCTGAAGATATACGCAAAGATCATAGCCAACAGATTGGCACAATTCCTGCCCACATTAGTTAAACATGATCAAGTTGGGTTTATCCCAGGCCGTCAGGCACCAGATGCAACACGCAGAATTATTAACCTACTTCACGCAGCGGAATCCTCGGGTACGCCTTCTCTGCTTCTATCATTAGATGCAGAGAAGGCCTTTGATAGGATCCACTGGGGATATCTGAGACTTGTTTTGGACAAGTTTGGCATCTCAGGGGAAATAAATTCAGCCATTCTAGCACTATATACCAACCCCTCTGCGATGGTATACACAGAAGGAATGTTCTCAGATAGTTTTAATATCACCAACGGAACAAGACAGGGCTGCCCTTTATCCCCCCTCATTTTTGCTTTATTAATGGAACCCCTAGCCGAAAAAATTAGATCACACCCAGAAATTTCAGGTATCAAAATCTCCAAAGAGGCGCACACCATATCACTTTTCGCGGACGATGTGATTCTGTCTCTTTCTAATCCCAACACCTCTTTACAAACAGTACACAATATTTTAAACCACTTTAATCAAATTTCATACTACAAAGTTAACGCTTCCAAATCCAACCTACTTGCCATGAACATAGAAGAGAAACTACGTAATTCCCTATCATCACGCTTTCCATATCCATGGGCAGACAAACCTATCCAATACTTAGGGATCCAATTGACGACACCAAGCAGCAACCTATTTAAAGTGAATCTAGCTCCATTCATTTCTTCCATCCAACCAGAACTAAATAGATTAAAGTCCTTTTGTTTGTCTTGGATGGGAAGACTGGCAGCATATAAAATGCTTATTCTACCAAGAATACTGTATTATTTTAGAGCTCTTCCAATCTCTATACCAGCAAAATTCTTTACAACAGCCCAAACGCAACTACATAAATTTGTATGGGCAGACAAAAAACCGAGATGCTCGCGGTCTTCTCTTTCGAAACATAAAAAGGCAGGTGGAATGGGACTCCCAATTTTAAGAGACTACTTTGCTGCTTCCATACTAGATCAAACAAAATATTGGTTTCAAACACAATCCTCTAAACATTGGGCCACTATAGAACAAGCCTGGTTGAACCCAAATTCTCTGAGATCCACATTACTAGCATACTCTTTTTCAAACACTTGCCTCAAATCTAATTACCCTACCATACAATTAGTACTAAATACATGGAAGAAATTCTGTTCTGAAGTAAGACACAATACAGACCTTACAGAAATTCCCACCCCGCTTAACTCATTATGCACACATATTACAGATTTAAATACAAAACAATGGGAACATAAAGGAATAACCCTAATCTCAGATATGTACGACCGAGAAAAATGAATTCCCTTCAACACTCTAGCCCAAAAATACTCTCTTCCTACATCTGACTACTACATGTATCTAAGAATCACAACATTCCTAAAATCTCACCAGATGCAACCTATTAAAATTCCACATAAGGCATGGGCATACTGGAACGACAAATCTATCCCAAGAAAAGGAATTTCCTTATTCTATACTTTAATACAACAAAAAGAATCATACACTAAATTGCCAGCACATCAAAAATGGGAGTCAGAACTCTCTATGTCCTTCTCAGAAAAACAATGGCTAGAAGCTATTAAATCCAATAACAGTTTCACGAGATCTACAGCATACTGGGAGACAACCCAAAAACTACTACTTAGATGGTACTACACCCCCTATCTAACTGCAAAATTCTCCAATATCAGCTCCAACGAATGCTGGAGAGGATGCGGTAGAGTGGGTACCCTTCTTCACATGATATGGGAATGCCCAAACTTGCGGAGCTTCTGGAGAGCAATATTCAAATTAATATCAAAAATTACAGGCTTTATAAGGAAAGGTGAAGCAGAATTAGCCATTTTAAGCATACACATAGACCAATACCCTCCTGCTCTCAGACCAATAGTGATACAAATTCTGATGGCAGCTAGATTGACAATCACTAGCAAATGGAAATCTAACAGCTCACCGAATATTAGTGATGTTACTAGGAAAATTGATGAGGCTTTCAAATACGAACAAATTATGGCAAATACACAGGGAAACACAAACCGTTTTTACAAACAGTGGGATCCTTGGATTAGTTTCAGGAAAATTACATAGAAAAAGTCTATGTGTACTCCCTTTCCCCTTGCTTTTTTTTTTTTTTTTTTTTCACTACTATGCAACAGGAGCCAGAGTCCTAACCTCCTTTGTTAATATTGTATTCTTTTCTGTTATCCCTTTTATTATTTTTTTTTTTTTTTTATTATTTTTCATATATAATTTGAGATAAATAGTCTCCAATATATTACTACATTGATTGTTAATATGGTTGTTTGATTATAATCAATCTACGATTGTTTAGACATAAGCTGTGGTTTTACTTTAAAAGCTTATGGAGATATGTTAATAATCTTGCAGAACTGTGATAATATTTTTTTGAAAATACCTTGCATGGTATAATATTGTGAATTATTTTCTTGAAAAACCTTCAATAAAAAAGATATTAAAAAAAAAAAAAAAAAAAAAAAAATTTTGAATCATACATTCACTGTTTCTATCTTTCATTTGGCTTAATAAGCCTCCGCGGGTCAATCGCAACTGCAAAAACCTAAAGAAAGTGGGGGTTTGGCTATGCCTAACCCTTGGCTTTATTACTTAGCAGTTTAGCTGCTACACATTGCTTGGGCTCTGCCCATGGAGTTGGTAAACTTGGCGGGGAAGGTGGACTCCACCACGACTCTGCTACTCACGTCACAGGAGTACACAGTGTGGCTATGGGTCTGGAGGCACTATCCTACGCTAAGTACGCTTTTTCCAACTTATGTGTTGATGCAGAAGGTATGGACTAAAGCCAGACAGATACAAGACATTACTGGATTTATGGGTCATAGCCCTATTTGGGACAATGGGCACTATAGGGAACTTCAGTCCTTGCCGTGTGGTACAAGATGGAAGCAGTGTGGCGTTACACATCTGGTAAACATCTTTTACAAACGGCAAACTAAACTCCTTTACATCTTTACAGGCTAAATTCAACCTCCCCCAATCAATCAAGATCAGCGGGAAGAAGCCCTGCAGGTGGTTCAGATGTGTTCTCTCAATGTGGAGCAGCGCCTGTCCCAGCTGTACATTGTATTGCGGGTGCACTTTACTCCTGCAAAACTGCACAGAATGAGTCTCAGAGAAAATGTGGAGTGCACTAGGTGCTCTAGAGATCATGGTGACCTTATACATCTATTGTTGCGCTGCCCCAAGCTGCATCTATATTGGTCAGGTATTGCCGCTACCATCAATAGAGTATTTCAGGTCACTGTGCAGATGGACCCTAAGCCATGCATTTTAGGAATTTTAGATGACCTCTCAATTGTAGATATCCCTAGGCAAGCCATAGCACTGTTTCAGGCACGTAAACTTTTCCTCAGACATTAGAAGGGGACGGAGAGAATGGATAACTCAAATGGGGAACACCCTGCGACTGGAGAAGTATATTTTCCCATACCAGGGAAAAATCTAACACCCTATGGTCCCCATGGTTGGATACTCCCGGCCTTAGTCTAATGGATTTGGTATTAGACAGACTGTTTACCTGACACGGAGGATAACCCTAATCATACTGTATAACTGTTGCTTTTATTTTATTTTTGAGCTAGTACGTTACATATATCTAACAAAGGAGTAACCTGTAGAGCTGTATTAGAATTATCATTTGTATTTGTGAATTGTGATGACATGTAGAATTCTGTATATCAATAATTGATGTGGAACCTGATTTTTTGGATTGTATGTTCTATATATACACATACATACAGTGCCTTGCAAAAGTATTCAAACCCCCCCCCCCCCCCCTTGGCATTTTTCATGTTTTGTTGCCTCATAACCTGGAATTAACATGGATTGTTTGAGGATTTGCATCATTAAATTCACAAAACATGCCCACAACCTTGAAGATTTTTTTTTTTTATTGTGAAGCAACAAATAGGACAAAATAACAGAAAAAAGTCAATGTGTATAACTACTCACCCCCCCCCTAAAGTCAATACTTTGTAGAGCCACCTTTTGCAGCTATCACAGCTCCAAGTTGCTTTGGATAAGTCTCGATGAGCTTGCCAAATCTTACCACTGGGATTTTTGCCCATTTCTCCTTGCAAAACTGCTCCAGCTCCTTAAAGTTGGATGGTTTGCGCTTGTGAACAGCAATCTCTAAGTCTGACCACAGATTTTCTATTGGATTGAGGTCTGGGCTTTGACTAGGCCATTCCAACACATTTACATGTTTCCCCTTAAACCACTCAAGTGTTGCTTTAGTAGTGTGTTTGGGGTCATTGTCCTGCTGGAAGGAGAACCTCCGTCCTAGCCTCAACTCACACACAGAGTGGTACAGGTTTTGCTCAAGAATATCCCTGTATTTAGCACCATCCATCTTTCCCTCAACTGTGACCAGTTTCCCAGTCCCGACTTCTGAAAAACATCCCCAAAGGGATGGTGTTCTTTGGGTGATGTAATGTGTTGGGTTTGCACCAGACAGCATTTTCTTTGATGGCCATTCCAACACATTTACATATTTTCCCTTAAACCACTCAAGTGTTGCTTTAGCAGTGTGTTTGGGGTCATTGTCCTGCTGGAAGGTGAACCTCCCTCCTAGCCTCAAATCACACACAGAGTGGTACAGGTTTTACTCAAGAATATCCCTGTATCAGACCAAAGCACCTTCCTCCATACATTTTGGGAGTCTCCCACATGCCTTTTCGCAAACTCAAAATGTGCCATTTTGTTTTTTGCTGAAAGTAATGGCTTTCTTCTGGCCACTCTGCCATAAAGCTCAACTTTATGGAGCGTATGGCCTATTGTCATTCTATGTACAGATACTCCAGTCTCTGTTGTAGAACTCTGCAGCTCCTCCAGGGTTACCATAGGTCTCTGTGCTGTCTCTCTGATTAATGCCCTCCCTGCCCGATCCATAAGTTTTGGTGTGCGGTCGTCTCTTGGCGTCTTTTTTGCTGTTGTGCCATTTTCTTCCCATTTGGTTATGATAGATTTGATGGTGCTCCTAGGGATCATCAAAGATTTGGATATTTTTTTAGAACCTAACCCTGACTTGTACATCTCAATGACATTATCCCTTATTTGTTTGGAGAGTTCCTTGGTCTTCATGGCAGTGTTTGGTTAGTGGTGCCTCTTGCTTAGGTGTTGCAGCCTCTGGGGCCTTTCAAAAAGGTGTATATATGTAATGAAAGATAATGTGACACTTAGATTGCACACAGGTGGACATCACTTCACTATGTGACTTCTGATGGTAATTGGTTAGGCCAGAGATTTTTATGGGCTTCATAACAAAGGGGGTGAATACATACGCAGACGCCAATAATCAGTTTTTTATTTCTAAAAAATAGTTTTATATATATATTTTTATAATTTTACTTCAACTTAGACTACAGGAAGACCCAGAGTTATGAACTGTAGGTTTGTTCGTAAGAGAAATCTGCTCGTAAGTTGGAACACTGCTTGTAAGTGTAACTTCTGCCTGTGCAGGGATGTGGGATGTTCCGGGGTCCGCCTGTGGAGGGATGTGGGATGTTCCGGGCACTTCTGGGGCTTTTCTGGCCATGCAATACATGAAGTACTGCAGCGCGGAATGTGGCAAGATAGCTGCTCGGAGGTATCCAGGACCAGCGTGGAGCAGAAGCAGCCGACATTGAGGCTGTTCATTCGTAAGCCGGGTGTTCGTAAGTCGGGGACTGCCTGTATTGTGTTCTGATCCACCACATATAATTCAGATTAAAAAAAAAAAAAAAATGAACCAAAGGCTGTAAAGTAACAAAATAGGTAAAAAGCCAAGGGGGATGAATACTTTTGCATGGCACTGTGTATGTGTATATTCAGTAACCATCTGCCCGTAAGGTGTCTGACACTGCACCCGTGATTCACTAATTGTGGCTGCAATGCTTTACAGGCTTCAATGTGGAAAGATATATATAATAAATGCACTTTATCTGTAAAATCATGTGTATTTATTTATTTTTTACCAAAAGTGAACTATAAGGGTTAGGTTAAACGGCTGTAGCCGGGTGCACCACCAGCTCGGCACCACTCTGCCCGCCTGCCCCTCCACCTGTTGGTAGTGGAGGGACTGGATGGAAGGGCAAAGGACCGGCAGTGGTAGGACTGGACAGAAGGACAGAGGACTGGAGTGGGGCGGACTGTCCATGCGTGATCCCCCCCCTTTTTTCCCCCATAACTGCAAAGGGAGACAGAGTGGCTCTCTGAAATGTCCCTCGCTCAATGCCCGCTTCCCCTCCCTCCTGACAAGAAGCAGCAAGGTGACCAATCAGAAAGGAGAGAGGGGCCTGATGGGACATGTGGACCCAGAAAATGGGCTCTCCATCGAAGTCAGTAGGGCATTGACTTCAGCCCCCTTCAAGCATGAGTGGCAGGGAAGAAGGAGAAGAGAGAATTTTTGAGCAGGCAAATTCGGGGGGGGGAGGGGGGATCAGTACAGCATAGGGAGAGAGACTGTAAAGGTCAGTGCTGTGTGTCTGTACTAGAGAGAGAGAGAGAGGCTGAACCACCCAAATGCCCTTTACTGTGGCTATGTGTCTGGAAAATGCAGAGCTGTGAATTGTGGTTTGAGGGATGAAACCAATGTTAGGATACAGGTCTGATGTGCTATCTATCTGAGTTGCCAAGGGAAACCCAGAGTGAGCTGACACCTAATCTGAGAGACTATTGCTGCTGTGTCTGGTGAGAGGACCACTATTGGCTGCCACCACTAGAGACTGAGCAATTAGGAACTGCCTAACCAGCTACCTTATAGCTCTAGTACTGCCTGCAGTCCTTCTTGACTGCCTTAAAGCAGGCAGTTACCAGGCCCCAATGTTTAGGCAGCTGAAAAGGCAGGATCAAAGACTGCTCCCTAACAGTTGCTACCCAGAGACCTTTTGCCCCTTTCGGGGCACAGAACAGAGAACCCAAAACTAACAATTGACTTCTTTGGGGGTGGCGCTACATGTTGAGGGTCCATTTCCTAGTCTTGTTTAAGGAGTGAGAGATAGCTTGCATGTTGAGGGTTAAATCTACAAAGTAGATTAAATAATGAGGGTAAGGTGTGTATGTGTGTTAAAGTATAACTATTGCTTCCTATGTTCAGTTGAGAGAGATTTATTCTCTCTAATTGATATGTGAAAAAGGGGTAAATTCAAAATTTTGGGTTGCCACCAGAACAGAAAGAGGGAAGATCTCTCAATAGGGACACTTGTTCCTGTGACAACTGTTTGAGGGGAATTTCCTTCACATTGGAAAGATACCTTCTCACTTCCTGCTGACCCTACAGGACAGTTGGTGAAAGGAAATTTCCTTTAGGAGACACAGATGGCCCATAAAATTTTCAAGATATTTTGCATACATTAACAGTTGATTATTATTGTGTATAGAAATTATTGTGAGATTTTTACATTTAAAATACATACAAAAGTTAAAAAAAAGTGCCATTCAGCCCCTCTAATAAATGTCAAAATCAATATCCCAACAACTGATCAGCAACCAGCCTAATTAAAGTATTCAGCTTGTAAAACATAGCTGTCATGGAATCTTCCATTAGTGTCTAAGCCAATAAAAAGATAATGGATTGTTTAAAGATATTCAGTTCATCCAGTGATATTATGCATTAGAAAGACATTTTTTTTTTCGCTCTTATGCGGCGGGGGGGGGGCAGAGACAAAGTCTAATTTTCAAATGGAATTTCAATTGAACATCCAGCACACTACTTAAAAAAAAAAAAAAATCTTTTTAAAATGGGTTTGATTTAATCTCAGCTTCATTATATATGCGCTGGGAGATTGCATTTGAGAGCCATTTATATTGCATTCATAGTCATGATTCATACAGAAAAAATATATGTTGACTGTTTAAGTAAAGCTCTTCGATTTGGTGGACCATGGCACTGAAATCACCAAGGCCGATGTGGAATCGGAATGATTTATTGGCTTTCTGTCTCCAGTGGTGTACCGACTCCTCCTTCCCTATTAATTCACATGGAACTGGATGTCATATAACTAAAACCAACAACAAATTAAAAACAGAGGATACAGTAAATTTGTATTACTTGCACTATACTAAAAATGTTGGTTTTCCCTTGATGCTAAACCACACTTTGTCAGCAATAGTTTGTAAAGCCCTGCAAAAAGGAAGTGTTGCTGCACTTCATTTTTATGCACAATTAAAACAGCACATATCATCAATTCATGAAACAGTACAGGCTTTTTTTTTTAAATTTGATTATTTTATAAATATTATTTGTATTTATCTTAAATACAAATAATATTTTTAAAATTTGATTATTTTATAAATATTATTTGTATTTATCTTAAATGCTGTGTAATTACTTTAAAAATATAAAAGCTTAAAGTAGAAGTCCAGGCTAATACTATATAAGCTTAAAGGGGTTGTAAACCTGACAAAAATCTACATTAAACTAAAGATTCCATCTCACTCAGCAAAGCAGAACTCATTTGTCCCCAGTCTGGCTGGGAAAGGAGCAGCCTGTCATTTGCAATCCTCCCTTGTTTCCTACAGTGAAAAAATCTGACACATTATTAAAAAAATGTGTTGCCATGCCCCCTCTCCTGTGATTGACAGACTTATTGAGGAGACTCGTGCATGAGCATGAGTGAAGGGGGCGTGACTCCCACAGCTGCAGCCCAATTGAGTTTGGAGATTGAAAAGCCTGTCCTGTCACATTTCCCAGCTCATCTCCTCTGGACCTTCACCAACATACTGTAATTGCCAGGCACAGACATTTACTTTTGATAGCTGTCCCAAACCGACCTTGTCTGGGACTGAGTCTGTCATGCACAGCAGACCTACTTACCCTGAATACATTGAATTTGTGCCTTATACAGAGGTGCTAGCAGGCGGGGTGGGTAACACACAAAACACATTTACACAGATCCCTCCCCCCTACCTCCTCTGGCTCCAGTAGCAGATGTTCAGGTCTTAGCATTGTGGGACTCAAGAAAGACAGGTGGTATCTTCCTAGGAGTCTGATTGGTTGGGACCCATAAGAAGGCATGGGCAAGCTGCGCTAGGGAGAGCTGTGGGAGCGTGTGCAGCTGGGAGGGGAGTCGGTGATGTCACAACTCCGCCCCTGAGCTCCAGGCCATCGACACACCCACGGATCTGAAGATTTTCAGCCCGCTGTAACAGCAATACACATTGAAATAATGAGGTACAAATAATGTGATTTACATGATTATTGTACAAACTTTACACAGATGTGAGTCTTTTATACTTATGACACATGGAGTTTACATCCACTTTAAACCTGCTTCCACCCCGTTCTAAGCTGTAGAATATTTATCCTGTAAAAGGAAAGATTTGTATAATTACCTAATCTAATGGCGCTCTGGTCCATTGTCAGCTCCCAGCACCAGCTTCAGGAGAGAGGAGAGATAGCAAACAAAGGATGTCCCATTGTTAAGTCTATGGGAGGCATTGTTGTCCAGGCACTGCCATCATTGTCGCTGCTCTCTTCTCTCCCCTGAAACTAGCCACTGGGCAGATCATACGACCAGACCAAAGCATCCTTAGATTGGGCAAGTATACATATTTTTCCTTTACAAAGTTAGTATGGGCCTTAGAATGAGGGTGGGAACAGGTTTAAGCTTAGATTGCATTAGCCTGGACTTTAAGCACATATAACATAACTTCTCAACTCATGAATAAGAAGCAACTAATCCACTTTAGAAGGGGAAGCTAGCACAGTAAGGGGCTGTGTTGACAGACTAAAATGTGGAAATGTGGTATGTTTTTGCCATTCAGTTGAGGTACTCCTGAATAGGGAGAGAAGCAGTTCCGTAGTGAACAAAAGCCCATTGACCTGGGTCCTTAAGGGTTGAAGAGCTTGAGATGTGGCTGAAGTAAATGAAGAAGTGTTGTGGCTACAAACGACAGGGAAGTGATTTTATTACCACATTGGCATTTGATGTGGCTAGGGCAGGGGGCTGTCTTTCTGTTGCATGTTCATGATACTGTATACTGGTAATGCTGGTAACTCTCAAATCAATTTCCTTTAGCAAAAAACACTAAGAATTAGCACATGCTATACGTTGAATCGGATTTCCCCAGCTTCATGTAGCTTGAAGGAAAAATCGAGTAGTTAAAGTAGCGACAGCAAAAGTTGTTTTTTTTTTACCTTAATGCATTATCTGCATTAAAGCGGAGTTCCACCCAAAAATTTAACTTCCGCTCCTCCGAATCCCCCCCCTCCGGTGTCACATTTGGCACCTTTCAGGGGGGAGCAGATACCTGTCTAATCCCGGTATTTGCTCCCACATCCGGGCAGAGATAGCTGCAGTATCCGCGGATATCTACGCCATGTCTGGCGCCTCCACCATCCCCCCCGCTGTCTTCTGGGAGACAGCAGGGCCCAGTGGGATCGCGTAGCACGACTTGTGCATGCCCAGTAGGGAACCAGGCTGTGAAGCCGCAATGCTTCAATTCCTGATTCCCTTACCGAAGATGGTGGCACCTCCACCCGAGAGACAGATCGGCTTCGGGTGCCGACATCGCGGGCACCCTGGACAGGTAAGTGTTCATATTTTAAAAGTCAGCAGCTGCAGTATTTGTAGTTGCTGACCTAAAAAAAACAGAACTCCGCTTTAAGTTAAAAATGTTTTGGGCTGAAATGGCCACCTGTATTCTCCATCAGAAGCCTGTATGACAGAGTGACAAAGCAGGAGCGCATCTGGGACATAGAAAGAAAGGGCTGTCATCCTACAGGAACAGGATGCAGGAACAGCAAGTACCTTAACAAGACCCTTTATGGAAGGATCACAAGATATTAAATATGCAAATTAAAAAAAACAAAAACTGAAAATGCTTTTTCCTGTAAAGTTATCATGGTAAAGCTGATAAATCCTTCTGTCTCTTCATGTAATCTCATAACATTTCAGTCGGTTTACATATACTTTAATCACTTGCCCTCTGGAAGATATTACCTCCTTCATGACCAGGCCATTTTTTGCTACATTGTATTCGGCACTACACTAATTTAACATATCATTTTTTTCACACAAATAGAGCTTTCTTTTGGTGGTATTTGATCACCTCTGTATTTTTTATTTTTTTGCGATAAAAATAAAAAAAAAAAACAATTAAAAAAAAATAAATAAATATATATATATTTTTTACTTTCTGCCATAAAACATATTCAATAAAAAAAAATAATCAAATTTCCTTATTGGAAAAAGCATTTGGGGCAAAATGTATTCTGCTACATGTCTTTGGTCAAAAAAATCCCAATAAGTGTATTATAAAACCCAAAGTAACCCAGTATTTTGGCTACCCAAAGTAACTAAAATATATAAAATTAAGTGTAACAATCTAAAAAATAAAAATTCTGAAGTGCTATAATGGTGTGAACCTCCCAACTAAAAAGTTGTTGCACTGGAAGTTAATTTGTATTGCAAATATCTGTAGAGGGGTTTCCAACATCCCTGCTAAGTTTTTAAAAAAATGTATGTCTTATTCTCAGTTTGATGTGTATTACATGTGAAATCACATATCACTGGAATGATTGCATTTGTTAATCTGAATTGACAAATATCTATAGGAGGGGTTACCACCATCCCTGCTAAATTTAATTTGTTATGTCTTGTTCTCAGTTTGATGTGTATTATATTATAAAGTTACATATCACAGAGAACGGTACCGCGGTAATATTGAAGTTTATTGAGATTTCCACACATTAGTGGGCTCCACCATTATTGTTAAGTTATCAATTAGTAAGTTAGTGCTGCACTTTTTTTTTTTTTTGTGGTGTGGGAACATGTAACAGTGCTTAGCAGTAGGCCATTTACTGACATTTTTTTATTTTACCTCCAGTAGTTTATTGTAAATAGTAGTGTGGTGATTAGCTATTATACTAAAGATTGGCATGTGGCATTAATAAACATTGACAGATTTCAGTAGTGCCCCAGAAGCCCCCCGCATGGACAATGTGCCTGGCTGCTGAGTTCATCACCCCATCCCTGCACTCAGTGCACTGATAGGCACTGATTGACAGCATTTATGGGCACTGATTGGCAGCACTGATATGCACTATAAGGTGCCACTGTTTGACACTGATAGGTTCCACTGATATGCAGCACTGATTGGCGGCAGTGTTAGGCAGCAATGATTGGCACTGATAGAAAACACTGATGGGCCCTGATTAGCACTGATAGGCAGCACTGGTTGGCACTGATAGGCTGCACTGATTTGCAGCACTAATTGACAGCACTGATAGGCACTAATTGGCGGCACTGATGGGTACTGATTGGCAGCATTGATATGCCCCTATTGGCACTGATAGGTGGCACTGATTGGCAGCATTGATGGGCACTAATTGGCAACACTGATGTACACTAATTGGCAGCACTGACTGACACTGATTGGCAGCACTGATAGGCAGCACTGCTGGGGACTGATTGTCCTTAATAGGCAGCACTGATGGGCACTGATAGGCAGCAATGATGGGCACTGATTGGCAGCAATGATTGGCACTGATAGGCAGCACTTATTGGCACTGATCGGCAGCATTGATGGGCACTAATTGGCAGTACTGATGGGCACTGATAGGTGGCACTGATGTTCACCACTGATGGACACTGATAGGCAGCACTGATTGACACTGATTGTTGGCACTGATATGCAGCACTGCTGGGCACTGATTGTCATTGATAGGCAGCACTGATGGGCACTGATAGGCAGCATTGGTGGGCACTGGCAGACAGTAAGGCTTGCAAGAGCCATTCAGTGTGGGAAAATGTCAAGTAAATGTAAAGTAACTGCTTGCAGGGAGAAAGGCCAGCTGTCAAAACTCAGATGTGATGTCAGGGATGAGCGGAGCCGCGGAACCGACCAGCTATCAAACACCAGCCAATAATTGGGCAGCTTAAGAAAGGGGTGGAGCCACTTTAACGTAGTGGCCCGCCCTGACCCCATCCCATTGGCTGGTGTTTGATAGCTGTTTGGTCCCGCCCACCACCGACATCACCGCGCAGCTTAGACAGCTGGTCTTTCTCCCTTAAAGCAGTTACAATACCTGACAGTTTTACACACAATGAGCGGATCTGGCAAGCCTCACGATCTGCTCAATTTGATACTGTTTCACAGGCAACACGGGCTACCCACTCCTTGGATGACACAGAGTAGATCTCGGGAGACAGCACGGGGTGATTAGACTATGCCCAGGCACACCCCGTGCACACGCCTATGAATAGAAGTCTTAATAGTTTATTTTTATCAATTACCAAAATGGAAAGTGAATGAACAGAAGAAAAATCAAAATCAAGTTCTACTTGATCTACACAGGTTTTGAAGAAACTTAGCAGGTAAATTTTTCCAAACATCTTGGAGAACTGACCACAGATCTTCTGTGGATGTAGGCTGCCTCAAATCCTTCTGTCTCTTCATGTAATCTCAGACAGACTCAATGAGGTTGAGATCAGGGCTCTGTGGGGATCAAACAACCATTTTCAGGACTCCTTGTTCTTCGTTACGCTGAAGATAGTTCTCAAATGACATTGGTTGTATGTTTGGGGACATCATCTTGCCCAGGGATTGGGGCAAATCACACACTTCCCTGATGGGTATGGTGTGATGGATACATATCTGTCTCATTTATCAGCATTGAAGGCACCATTGATCCTGATCAAATCTCCAACTCCATTTGTACAAGTGCAGCCCCAAACCTGCAAGGAACCTCCACCATGCTTCATCGTTGCCAGCAGACACTCACTATTGTACCGTTTTCCAGCCCTTAAGGGAACACACTGCCTCCTGCTACAGCCAAATAATAAAAAAAATGACTCATCAGTCCAGAGCACCTACTGCCTTTTTCTGTTCCTATATTTTCATTTATAGTTGAGTCGCTTAGCTTTGTTCCCATGTCGGAGGTATGGCTTTTTGGATGCATTTCTTTCATGAAGACTTGTCTGGACAGTAGATGGGTGCACTTGGATTTCACTGGTTTCTCCCCTTCGGTGCTGATTGCACTACTGGACATCTTCCAATGTCGAAGGGATGTAAGCATGATGTGTCTTTCTTCTCCACTTTATCTACAGTCCTCAAGGTTGCCCAATCAATGGTGTGCTCAATGCTGAGATATACAGTATATATATGCACTACATTATCAAAAGCATTGTGATGCCTGCCTTTAGACGCACAAGCATATTTGTGAGGTCAGGCGATGATGTTGGAAGAGAAGGCCTGGCTCGCAGTCTCCACTTGAATTCATCCCAAAAGTGTTCTATTGGGTTAAGGTCAGGACTCTCTGCAGGCCAGTCAAGTTCCTCCACCCCAAACTCGCTCATCCACACTATATTGCCAAAAGTATCGGGACACCCCTCAAAATCATTTGGTGGAGGGGGGGATTATGGTGTGGGGTTGTTTTTCAGGGGGTGAACTTGGCCCCTTAGTTCCAGTGAAGGGAACTCTTAAGGCATCAGCATACCAAGACATTTTGGAAAAATTCATGTTCCCAACTTTGTGGGAAAAGTTTGGAGATGGCCCCTTTCTGTTCCAACATGACTGCAGACCAGTGCACAAAGCAAGGTCCATAAAGACAAGGCTTAGCGAGTTTGGGGTAGAGGAACTTGACTGGCCTGCACAGAGTCCTGACTTCAACCCAACAGAACACCTTTGGGATGAATTAGAGCGGAGACTGGGAGCCAGACCTTCTCATCCAACATCAGTGCCTGACCTCACAAATGCACTTCTCAAAAAATGGTCAAACATTTCCATTGAAAAACTTCTAAACCTTGTGGTTGAAGCTGTTATAGCTGCAAAGGGTGGGCCAACTCAATATTGAACCCTACTGAGACTGAGATGCCACTAAAGTTCATGTGCGTGTAAAGGCAGGCATCCCAATACTTTTGACAATAAAGTGTGTGTGTGTGTGTGTATATATATAAATATAAATATATATATTTTTATGAGATGGAGAAAATACGTTACATATTATAGGTGTTTAAAGTATGCCGTTTTTATGTTGTGTTAAGCATTTAATTTCCCATTTTTAAAATGGAGTCGAATAAGATTCTGCTGGTACCAACATCTCTCTTATAAATATGCAATATTTCTGTAAAGCACAGTCAGAACACATATACACACACAAAATGAGAGTTAAAGAGTAGCATATCAGGATGATGTCTGCCTGCATACTAGAATGCACATAGTATAGCAAGCATAGAAGAAATATATATAATACATGTCTTCTCAGCGTGTATTCATGATCTGTGGTCCCTTGCTTCACTGCTCCACTTATGACTGTAGCCGTCAAAGCAACTCCCGGGTCATGAATCATTCCTCACAATAAATGGATGGATCTATCCCATCCAGTGCTATTAAATCTATCTCATATTTATGTATCTCTCGCTTACCTATGCACAGATCATAAAGTGCACGCAGGTTTAACACATTCATCGATCATATTTGTTGAATATTAGAGTCACACCATTTCAGCATGGCATTTAGATGATACTAAATTAACGTGGCTTCCAACCCAGTGAGCACAGAAGTCGAATGGCGTTACTATGCAGAAACAGCTTCACGCCAATAACTCATTCAGAAATGTCTGGCTCCCAGTTAGAACAATAAATAGAAATAGCTACCCTAGGCATTGCATAAACTGCCATAAAACAATGGCAAAGAAGCAGAGTCTATAGCACCCACTGCTAAAACAAAACTGCTAATACAAACAGAAATGTATAATGAATGGCTCATGATGTCTAATGAAGAAACCTGTACACTGCCTTACAAGTAACACTTCTATTACACATTTAAATTCAGTTCAAAAGCAATGAACCTACTTGTAGATATAACTCAATGTGTGCTTAATTCACTCAGACAGAGCTCTGACGCTGTTTGGGACCCCTAAGGAGTAAGGAAAACAGTGGAGTCCCTATGTCAGCCACCAAAACATTTTATTTTCTCTAAAGTGTTTCAGCTTTGATGGCAGTGCGGTATACAGTTGCCTGAGTCTCATTAAAACGGTTCAGCATGTTCACAGACAGTAGGTAAACATAGATGATATTTCATCCCCACTGTGAATTGCAGCTATGTTTAGCCTTATGGCATGTAGATTAGATATGATTGCAATGCATTGCAAATGCTGGATTCATCAAGTCATGGTGAGGGATATCCTGTCCCATTTGAGAAATGCCGGCCATTGAGTTACTGGTTTTGGACTGGTGGAGTGTGAGCTATGCTAACAGGATATGGCAGACTTAGTTGTATAATACATAACATAATATTTTCATTTTATAAATGATCTTGATTTAGTTTGCTTAAACAAATGTCTCACTTCAGTAATTTCTGTGTGTGGTGTAGATGCATTAAACAGCATATATCCACCTAAATATTTGCTGCTATCTACTTTTTCCCTTCCTTTAAAATGCCATCATACAAGTCTGTAAAGTCTGTATTCTATAAATAAATAATAATAATGAGATATGCTTTGAACATAAAAACATATATGGAACAATCAATGAAGCCCATTAACATTAAATATTACATTTATAGAAAAAAACAAAACAAAACAAAATAACACTGTAGAGGGAAATGTAGGTAACAGGAGGTACTGTATATGTTCTGAGCACAACTCAGCCCACGGATTATAGTTGGTCAGTATTGCCACTTATTTCATTTCCAGGTGTTAAAGTGTTACTAAACCCTGGAGCCTGCATTCACTATATCTATTCTCCCACTGTATACAGAACAAGGGAATGCAATCATTTTAGTAAAATCTAAACTGCTAAATACCTTTTCTCATCAGCAATCTTGTGACTTCTATCAGTGTCTAGTTAAAGCTCGTAGGAGGAGTTTTCATTCTGCACTGACTGTCCTATCAGGATGGAGAACCCCTGTCTGGACAGTGCTGATTGGCCCTGTGCTGATCACATGCACTCCCAAGAAAAGAAAAAAAAAAAAGCTCTCTATCAATACACACCAAACTGAACAGTGCAGCCTGACTCCAGTAACTCTGTCTCGTCCATGTTTTGGAGACCATGCAAGAAGGGGAGGATCTGTGCACACAGGACCAAACAGCCTTTTTACACAATGCAGATGATTAACCCCTTAGGTTTCACAGTGAGTATAACAAGCATGCTTTACTGCATATAGAGACTGATTTCACTGTTGTGGGTTTAGTAGCATTTTAACTAAAAAGTATATAAATGTAAGTGTATCTATAGTCATAATTTAAAATCATATATTTTCACATTGTATTTCAATTATTAAAAGGCACTGCTGTGTCACACATTTCACAGAGCTTGCCTTCTGAACTACAGAGGTCCTGAGAATTGGAGATTCAGGAGGTGGAGTTGGAACAGGAGTCACTGCTTGCAGGCAGCATATGTAATCCTTAGAAAATGATGGTAGAGAGCAATGGACAAACTGCATTCAGGAATCCAAAAGGTTGTGGAAAGAGATGGGCAGCAGACAGACAACACTCACAACATCAAAGAAAATTTTTCAAGTAAGCTTTATATAGATTGTCAATAACAACTATTGTTTGAATTGCCATTACAGTGCTGATATTTAATAAAAATATATGCTGTGACCATAGATCTCCTTTAAAATAACACATTTCATTGAATACAGATCTGTGTTTAGGAGTGGACATGTGCAGAACTGAAACATTTGTTTAGTTTTGGATAAATTTGTTATGTTACTAATTTCATTTTGTGGATTTGTTTTGGAATGAATTTAGTTCAGATTCTCTTAGTTTTTTTTTTTTTTTATTAGTTTTCTAATGAATTCCAAATTTTCAAAATGATTTGCATTTGAATTGGTCGGAAATTTATCGATCAATATGACAATGAAAAATAAAGGGAAAAAACTGTGTGGGGCCCCCCAGCCATATCAGGCCCTTCGGATCCAGGAAATCATTATGGGTGAGCCCAGTTATGGGGCTGCGCTACAACCTCCTTGAAATCTTGTGCAATGCACGCTGTTACAGTGCTATGGTGAAGACTTTTAAGGGTGAAAACAAGCAGTAAGGAGGCAGCATAATGCCTCCTCACCAACTGTCAAATGTCCTCTGAAGAACGATCCACCACAGATCACTCTACAAGTGGCCAATGCTAATGTAAACTAAGAGAGAAAATCCCCTAACTTTGGGAGATTTCCCCAAAACCTCCTGCTGCATCTCTGGAACAGGAAGTAAAGAGAAATTTTCCCAATGGTACACACACAACAATAAATAAATAAATACATAAATAACATACGTCTACCCCAAAAAACCTTCTACGGAAGAATATTCACTAAATGTGTATGTGAATATATTAAAATGTGTACATCAACAAACAAAAAAAAAAAGGGAGAGGGATCTCATATGGACGTCTCAGTCACATATGTCACCAAAATAAATCAATGTTCATACAGTGACCACACTTGAAGTATTAGTCTAATCAGGACAGGTCTCCTCAATAAGTCAACCTATCATGAAACTCCTATATAGTTCATATAAGAAATAACAATAAGGTCAGCGCAGTCTTTTAATAGGAAATGGCATGGTGTAATCCTCCTTCAAGGCTCAGATGATAAACATAACTTCACACATGATAGTGACAGATGTGCATCGGGTATTAAAGAAAGGCAATGGGTACTCTTACCCTAGGGTGTGGACCCACACACCAGCGGTGGTGAGTCAGTCAAGCATAGAACAATACCCCACGATGGATCTTCCAATCAGAATTCCTATAGACCAAGTAGGGTGTGACAGCATCCACAACCAGGGAGTTCCATACAGAATAGTGTTCGTCCGAATTCAAGAAAAGAGGGTATGTTACTTCATCCACCCGGCGGGACAGGAAAGAAATCCGCACCGCACAGCCCTCCACACGTCTCATATACTGAGCGCGCCTCTAACACTCGCTGTGGCGGGAGAATCCGCTAACAGGTGTCGGCAGGTGGAAGGACGTTACCCAACATCAGACTAAGAAAAGGGTGTGTCCCATTCACGTGATGAAAAACACACATTTTACAGTTTTTACCGAATAGTAGAAGAGAGGAAATCTTTCAAATCTTTTCTTGAGGATACAGACAGAAAAATAATTTGACAAGGGTTTTAACTCCCTATTTCATCCAAAAACAAAAATTGTTTTAGATTTAGATACACTTTAACTATACACCTGTATACACTTGTCACCAAATTAACCACTTGCCTACAGGGCACTTTCACCCCCTTCCTGCCCAGACCAATTTTCAGCTTTCAGCGCTCACACACTTTGAATGACAGTTACTCAGTCATGCAACACTGTACCCACATGAAATGTGCGTCCTTTTTTTAACACAAATTGAGCTTTCTTTTGGTAATATTTAATCACTAGTGGGTTTTTTATGCTATAAATAAAAAAAAGACTGAAAATTTGGTGAAAAAATGCCTTTTTCTTTGTTTCTGTCATAAAATTTTGCAATTTAGTAATTTTTCTTCATAAATTTTGGCCAAAAATTATAGGGCTACATATCTTTGGTAAAAATAGCCCTAATTAGTGTATATTATTTGCTCTTTGTGAAAGTTAGAGAGTCTACAAGCTATGGTGCCAATCATTGAAAATTGATCACACCTGATGTATTGAAGGCCTATCTCACTTCTTGAGACACTAAAAAGCCAGGAAAGTACAAATACCACCAAATTACCACATTTTGGAAAGTAGACATCCCAAGGTATTTAGTGAGTCGCATGGTGAGTTTTTTGAAGTTGTAATTTTTTTCCCACGATTCTTTGCAAACTTAAGATTTGTTTGTTTTTTTTTTTTTTTCTTTTACAAAATTGTCAAATTAACAGGTTATTTCTCTCGCACAGCATATGCATGCTTGCAACTACACACCAAAACACATTCTGCTACTCCTCCTGAGTATGGCAATACCACATATGTGAGACTTTTTCACAGCCTGGCCACATACAGAGGCCCAACATGCAAGGAGCACCATCAGGTGTTCTAGGGACATAAATTACACATATAATTTCAGGACGACCTATCACACATTTGAAGGCCCTGGAGCACCAGGACAATGAAAACGCCCAGAAAATGACCCCATTTTGGAAAGCAGACACCCCAATGTATAAATTTATGAGGCATAATGAGTGTTTTGAATGGTTCATTTTTCTTCCAGAAGTTTTTGGAAAATGTGGGAAAAAATGAACACATTTTTCCACAAAGTTGTTCATTTTTTAAGATATTTCCAACACATAGCATGTACATAGCAAAAATGACACCCCAAAATACATTCTGCTACTCCTCCTGAGTATGGCGATACCACATTTGTGAGACTTTTTACACAACCTGGCCACATACAGAGGCCCACCATTGAAGTAGCACCTTCAGGCGTTTTACAAGCATAAATTACACATCTAATTTCCTGACAACCTATCATTTTTGAAGGCCCTTCATATTTTTAACACATAGCATTTACATATCAAAAATTACACTCCAAAATAAATTCTATTGAGAAAAGGATAAAAAAAGTATTACCTGTGGTTTTAGTAGTGTCCACAGATGAGAGAAGCAGGCAAGGATGTGCTTAGCAACAACAATAGTAATTATCCAGGTAGCAGGCAGGAATATTGTCTATAGTCAGCACAAGGATATCGTCAGCACAGTCAAAGCATTTGTATAGGCAGGGACAGCAAGCACAGCTATAATATTGGTCCTGGTACACCAATACCTGCCTGAACTCATTATTGTACCCCTCTCTACCCCTTCATAAACATACTGTCTCTTGTTACAGCTAATTATTTCCATAGTCCAGAGGCATGATGGCAGTAAGTCAGCAGCAGGCTGAGGGCCGCAATCAGGTAAGACCTGTGCACAGGGGCAGAGGCTTCACCCACCCAAATCTCTATGAAGCCAGTTCATGTGCAAGCAGTCCAAGCGGTAGGCAGAAGTGTAGTTGATAAAGCAGGCCAGGGTCAGTTCACGTGGAAGGCAGTGGCAGGGTTATTTAAGGCAGCATGGGAAATGGTCAGCACAGATGATGAAAATAGGGAAATGGTTAAGAATATGGGCTAATATTTTAGGGATGTGTGATACAGTCGAAAGCATTCACCAATGCAAGGTTAGGTTCGGAGAGACACTGGGGACAATGGTAGCTGGTATCTCTTTGAAATCCTCTTTTGCTGCATACTCAACATTTTTTTTGCTGTCTTCGGCCTGCTTCAGATGGTGGAATATTGTCCGGGAAGTGTCGCTCATGAAGATCGGCTAACAGCATCAGAGCGAAGGTTTTCTGGGGGGGGGGGTCTTTGTTGGTAGATAAGGGACATGACAACGTCTTCGATGAATTTTGGGAAGTGGGCAGGGCTTTCCCTGGATTTGGTGTGAATTATGTAGGCATTATAAATGGCCAAATGAATTAAATAGATTGCTACTTTCTTGCATCAGAAACGAGACCTCCTTATTGATAAATATGGCTGAAGCATTTGGTCGTTGAAATTCACCCCCCCATGTAGAGATTGTAATCTTGTACACATGTTGGCTTTTCAATGGGACCTCTTCTTCTCTGAACTTCAATTGTAGTGTCATCATGGATGGTGGACATCATGTACACATTCCTGGTAGCCTTTCACCTCAAGGCCAGCACTTTATTGCATCTCAAAGGTGCTCTTTTTCCTCTTTGCAGTTTTTTATTCACTATGGCTTGTGGGAAGCCCTTCCTATTCTTTCTGGAGGTTCCGCAGGTCAGGGTTTCTGTGAGGTATAGGTGTTTGAAAATGGGCAGGTTGGTGTAGAAGTTATCCAGGTATATGTGGTAACCTTTCTTCAGCAGGTCCCATACAATTTTACCAGAACGCATACAGATATCCGGTGACTCTCTTTCAAAGCTTATAAAATTTCACTCTGTATTTGGCCCTTTTGCTAGGAATGTATTGCTTTATTCCTAGCCGGCCTGAAAAGGGTACCAGGGACTCATCTACACATATATGCTGATCAGGGACATAGAGTTCTGCAAATCGTTGTGAAAATAAATTTATGAGTGGGCAAATTTTATATAAGACAAAGGTAAAAAATATCTGTATCAAACCCCAACATTTGCAATATAAGATAGCTTGACAGATATATAAAATAAACAAAAACAATAATAAAGTCTCTGGTATTTCTTCAGATGTTTTTAAATGCTTAAAAAGCTGAGGAGGACTGATGTTAATCAAGAGGTATATAAAGTCCCTTATTCACCACGTGGATAACACATGCAAAAATGTGATGGACCCTCCACACACGGACAAAGTGAAGGCTTACCAGAGGGATTGAACTCATAAGAACATACGTTCAATGAGTCAATCAAGCTTGTGACCCCAATGGGTATTCAAAGAAAGGGAACTTCACAACTGGACGGTGGTAAAGCTTCAATACATATCCATACTTCTGACGGTACTCAAAATGAATAGCAAACCTTCCCGCGGGTCATCTCAGATAGACAATCCATATAGAAATGAAGAAGGGGAGCCACATAGCATAATACCGTTTAAGGAAACAGATTTATTAAAATAAGTATTCAACTTACATTCCAGTAATAAGAAAAGCGCTTCAAGTTAAAATTATGGCAGGCAGTGGAGTCTCCCGACGCGTTTCGTCTTAAAAGACTTCTTCTGGGGTGACCCCAGAAGAAGTCTTTTAAGACGAAACGCGTCGGGAGACTCCACTGCCTGCCATAATTTTAACTTGAAGCGCTTTTCTTATTACTGGAATGTAAGTTGAATACTTATTTTAATAAATCTGTTTCCTTAAACGGTATTATGCTATGTGGCTCCCCTTCTTCATTTCTATATGGATTGTCTATCTGAGATGACCCGCGGGAAGGTTTGCTATTCATTTTGAGTACCGTCAGAAGTATGGATATGTATTGAAGCTTTACCACCGTCCAGTTGTGAAGTTCCCTTTCTTTGAATACCCATTGGGGTCACAAGCTTGATTGACTCATTGAACGTATGTTCTTATGAGTTCAATCCCTCTGGTAAGCCTTCACTTTGTCCGTGTGTGGAGGGTCCATCACATTTTTGCATGTGTTATCCACGTGGTGAATAAGGGACTTTATATACCTCTTGATTAACATCAGTCCTCCTCAGCTTTTTAAGCATTTAAAAACATCTGAAGAAATACCAGAGACTTTATTATTGTTTTTGTTTATTTTATATATCTGTCAAGCTATCTTATATTGCAAATGTTGGGGTTTGATACAGATATTTTTTACCTTTGTCTTATATCATCTTTAATTTTTATAATCCCATAACTCATAGCGCTACACTTGTATTTGCATTTGTAATCTGACAAAAATCCTAATTTGTTGTGTGAGCTGCTTCCACATTGGGTAAGCGCAGGGTTATATTTATATTTTTTCTGGCAAATTTTATATAACTTATCGTAATTTGGATGATTGTAGGGAGGGCACTGGGTGTTGTTGCTAAAATTAAGGAAGTGCATAATCATCTCGTATCTGGACCTGGACATTACAAAAGAATAAATGGGCATGTGGTGGATGGGGTTGGTGGACCAGTAGGCATGTCCTTCATTTTTTTTTGTAAGCCCCCTGTTTATGGAGAGGCCCATAAACACTTCGAACTCCTCCAGAGTCAAATCCTTCAACTCAAACGGAAGGGCATATGATGATGGGGGGTAATTGGCAATATGCTGTTGGGCATCTGAATTGGTCTGGTCTACGATGCACAGGAAAGTGTCGGGCAAAAATAAAATTGTGGGTATTGGCCTGCACACTGGGCTGTGCGGTTAAAGGGGGAATTCTTGCTGATCCTGAGTCGGAAGGCAGCCATATTTGGTTGGCAAAACCAGCTGGAAGACGTGTAGTGGCCCTGGCTCTTGGGGGACATGGCACTCCAGTGCTGGTAGTTTTGGGATTTGAATTACCTGTGCTGGCATTTGGGAGTGATGCTGCGGCAGTGCTGGTACTGGGCCTGGGCATTTCTTGTGGTCTTTCGCTGGTGGAAGCGCTGGTAGTGGGCCTTTGGTTTTGGGGTCTATCGCTGGCAGCAGCGCTTGTACTGGGCCTGGGAATTTGATCTTGGGGTATATTGCTGTTGGCTGCCTGGTTTCCAGAGCACCGTGCCCATTTAGGAGGGATCCATTCTTGCTCTGATTCATTTGCCGATCAACTACTATCGATCGGTTCAAATGCTGAATTTGTTTCAGAATCGGAATTGGCATTTGAATCTGATGAGAACTCCCCACTGCCCACTGCTCTCATTAGTCATGAAGAGGATCTGGAATGCCTCCTCACTGGTATATACTATTTGGACATTTTTCTGATGGGCTGTGCGACGGGTGGCAGGTGACGGTCACTGATGGGCTGTGTGACGGGTGACAGACGGGAGGCAGGTGCACTTTATGGGCACTGATGGGTGACAGGTGTACTTTATGGGCACTGATGGGTGACAGATGCACTTTTTTTTAAGCACTGATGGGCACTTATGTGGTGACTGTTGGGTGACAGCTGCAATGGGGGGGGGGGTGTGACAGGTTCTCTTTACTATGTGGTGTTGGTGCAAACACTGACACTACACAGATCAGTAACTTACTGCTCCTAGCTCTTCTCTCCTCACACTGGAAGTGGTGTGTGAGGAGAGAAGAGCCGGTAACAGGCAGTAACCGCTCTGTGTTTACATTTAGTGATTGGCCGTGGAAAACAGCCATCAGCCATTGGCTGTTTACCCTGGTCGATGATGAGCAGTGTTCCTGGGAACACCCTGCCACCGCCATGACCGCGCAGAGTGTTCCTGATCGTGCGCATGCGTGGTCTTAGGAAGGGAGTACCATTTGTGATCGGCCGTGACGTAATTGCGGCCGATCATGTGGTAAACAGCCATGCCCAATGCCTGTTCACCCCTGTCGGTGAAGCGCTGTGTATCGGGGACACGCTGCGACCGACAGTGCAGGGCTGCGTGTCCGCGCACATGCCCTGTTTGAATGGGCCACCGTCATATGACGGCGGCCCAGAACGAAAGCCCACCGCCCCGCCGTCATATGACAGCAACAGGTCAAATACCTAATACGTCACTTGACTTAAAGTAGATGTACCGGGGTGATGCCTGCAGCTTTTTAAGCTGTTGTTTTTTAGAGCAATTGGCTCTCTTGTAATAGCAATCTGAACGGCTATCTAGCGCCTCTCTTGCAGCTCTCTCGGGCTCACCCTTCCCACTGGGAGACCAGAGCTACTAGATGGCTGGTTGGCCAGCTAGTCAGAGACCCATACAAAGCCGAGATTGGCTTTGATCAAGTCTCCGCTAAGGTAACCCAGAAGAAATGACATGACATGACTTCCAATTTAGCTGGATGTCAACAGTGCCATTTTTTGGAAATGGTAACTAATCCAAATCAACGATCTTGGTGTTTTAAATGCTTTCAGGAGCAGATGAGGGATTTGGGGTCTTATAAACCCCAGATCCCTCCATAAAGAGTACCTGTCATGTGCCTATTGCTGTTACAAAGGATGCTTAAAAAAACAAAACAAAAAAACAACAGTGTAAAAATAAAATCAATAATTGAAAAAAAATGTAATGTGCCCCCATCTTAGTACGCAAAGGTGATCTTGTGCATTGGTCCCGCATGCACACAAACGACGATCGTTCCACACGTTAGGTATCATCTCAAACATCAGATCATGGGCAGAAATACAAGCACTAGACCTCCTCTGTAAATTTAAAGTGGTAACCTATAAAGGCTTTTAAAGCATTGCCTATGAATAGTAAAATTGACGTTGTTTGTCGCAGTTGCTCAGGCTTGCACAATTTTAAACTGTGACCTGTTTGGTATCTATTTACTCAGTGTAACATCATCTTTTATATTTAAAAAAAAATGGGTTATATACAGTTATATCAAAGAATGAGAGATAAAAAACTACGTTCAGTATCCCTCCCTCAGCTCACACAGAGAAAATATTGATAAAACAATAGTTGCCAGCTGCTATACTAAAATGAGATGCATCAAATATATGTCAAAGAAAAATTTCTAAAACAGCAGCGCTAGTGCAAAAATAGCAAATATTTAAAAATATCAATGAAATTGCTTAAGAGTCCACTTAAACAAAGTATCAAATGGTGATCCACTCAGTGAAAGTCCATTAAGAAAAGGCAGGTGAGTATAAACTAGACGATCGTGGAAGAAAATATTAGCAGCGATCCCAAGTCTCCATCATCACACCACTTGTGCCACAGCCCTGTAGGTAATCCACTTACCAGACCCTGCTGGTTAACACGCTTATCAATCAAAGGGATAATCGCTGTTCACTGGACACTTTTCATCTGTATTTTGCTCATTGCAAGCTGCAGTCCCCCGAGAATCCAGATCCACTGCCACAATAACTGTATATAACCCATTTTTTTGTAAAATATAAAATATGATGTTACACTGAGTAAATAGATAACAACAGGTCACAGTTTAAAATTGTGCAAGCCTGAGCAACTGCGACAAACAACGTCAATTTTACTATTCATAGGCAATGCTTTAAAAGCCTTTATAGGTTACCACTTTCAATTTACAGAGGAGGTCTAGTGCTTGTATTTCTGCCCATGATCTGATGTTTGAGGTGATAACTAACGTGTGGATCGATCACCTTTGCGCACTAACATGGGGGCACATTACAATTTTTTTTCAATTATTGATTTTATTTTTACACTGTTGTTTTTTTGTTTTTTAACGTGGATCTGGATTCTCAGGGGACTGCAGCTTGCAATGAGCAAAATACAGATGAAGTGTCCAGTGAACAGCGATTATCCCTTTGATTGATAAGCGTGTTAACCAGCAGGGTCTGGTAAGTGGATTACCTACAGGGCTGTGGCACAAGTGGTGTGGTGATGGAGACTTGGGATCGCTGCTAATATTTTCTTCCACGATCATCTAGTTTATACTCACCTGCCTTTTCTTAATGGACTTTCACTGGGTGGATCACAATTTGATACTTTGTTTAAGGGTTATATACAGTGTTTTTTTCATTAAAATTCCAAAAAAATATATTTTTCCCAAAAACTGCGTTTGAAAAACCGCTGCACAAATAACCTGTGACATAAAAAAAATTGCAAAACCCACCAATTTATTCTCTAGGGCCTCTGCTTTCAAAAAATATATCATGTTTGGGGGTTCCAAGAGATTTTATAAAAACTGATTGTTGCATGTAAACAAAAAGTGCCAGAAAAGGTCAAGTTTTCAAGAGGTTATATAATATCTTTGTATTATGATGTCTCCCACAGTATAATGTTAACAGGCACTTAGTTCTGAACCTACCTCTGTCTGTCTTTCCAACTTTCTCTGAATAACCAGCTGGATCATTCCACGGATGTTTCCCTCCATAGACATGGACCTTCGCAATGTTTCCATAGCTTCTTGATTTGATTTACTCAGCAGACTCTCTCCATTCACAGCAAGAAGTTGGTCATTAACTCTCAGACGACCATCCTATAAAATAGCCATTTACCAAAAGTTAGCAAATATAGCTTGAAATGTTATGCTTTTGATAGTTCATTTATATTGTTTAACAATTTTGATTGGACTATGAACACAAATTTCAAGGACAAGCCTAACATTTTTGGGGGAGTGCTTACGATTTTTAAAGGCTGTTGAAACGCAAATTGATACAGAGCTTGAGGTAACAAGGTGACTGTAGTGATAATGTAGATAAAGGATCAATTATAAAAAATGAAGTAAATCAGTCACAAAGTGAACAAAATAAATGAGCACATTTCAAACAATGCCCCTGCAATGTGTTTCGGGGGGGAAATTGAAACTATTTTTTTTTTTTTTTCTTTCCATCATATTCTCTTTGCTGCTTATTTACAAATAACTGAATTGGCAATTTTCTGTGATCATTGCTTCTCCCACAAGAAAGTGTGCAGTCCATTGAGCTTTCCAGTTATCTAATTTGAGTTCTGCTATATTGCATTTTTTAATGAAGTGAAAGAGAGCATAACACCATTTGTTTAAATGAGCATCCAGTGGTATCGAAAACATATTCTTTCAACAAAATGGGTATGAATATAACAGAAAACGAATGCTTGCAAACAGATTTATGTTTTGTCAGGCTGTCTAAAAAGTCAATATATAGACACCGTCAGCAGCTTCATCAAACAAGTCTACTACAGTCTTAATTTAAAGGTAACAAATTAAAACTTCAGCACTTCTACAGTAAATCATAGGTGACCTTGTACTTGTCTCAGCATTGTAGAACAAAGGACTATATTATAGTTATAAAAGGCATCAAGGTTCTTCAGTGAAAACAGAATATATACGCTCTGCTTTCCTAGTTTTCTTTAAAAGAAAAGCTAGCAAGTTTAAAAATAAATATGGTAGTAATCATGAAATATAATAGTAATATAAATACCTGCTATTAAACTTCATCTAGTTTGCACTTACCAATATTCTAATAAATATTATTTTGCTTGTTATGCTGATCCTCACATACTTCCCATGCTACATACTTATTTTAGGCCATTGACTCAAAATAGCAGAAGTCTGAAGATCAGCATGGCACACAGACCACTAGCAATTTCATTGAGATGTCAGTAATGGCAGGTACATATTCCTGATATTATATATATATATATATATATATATATATATACACATATGTGTATATATACATACATATATACACATATGTGTATATATACATACATATACACACATATACATATGTGTATATACAGTGGGGACCGAAAGTATTCAGACCCCCTTAAATTTTTCACTCTTTGTTATATTGCAGCCATTTGCTAAAATCATTTAAGTTCATTTTTTTTTTTCTTCATTAATATACACACAGCACCCCATATTGACAGAAAAACACAGAATTGTTGACATTTTTGCAGATTTATTAAAAAAGAAAAACTGAAATATCACATGTTCCTAAGTATTCAGACCCTTTGCTCAGTATTTAGTATTTAGAAGCACCCTTTTGATCTAATACAGTCATAAGTCTTTTTGGGAAAGATGCAACAAGTTTTTCACACCTGGATTTGGGGATCCTCTGCCATTCCTCCTTGCAGATCCTCTCCAGTTCTGTCAGGTTGGATGGTAAACGTTGGTGGACAGCCATTTTTAGGTCTCTCCAGAGATGCTCACATGGGTTTAAGTCAGGGCTCTGGCTGGGCCATTCAAGAACAGTCACGGAGCTGTGAAGCCACTCCTTCGTTATTCTGTGAAGCCACTCCCTCGTTATTTTAGCTGTGTGCTTATGGTCATTGTCTTGTTGGAAGGTAAACCTTCGGCCCTGTCTGAGGTCCCGAGCACTCTGGAGAAGGTTTTCGTCCAGGGTATCCCTGTACTTGGCCGCATTCATCTTTCCCTCAATTGCAACCAGTCGTCCTGTCCCTGCAGCTGAAAACACCCCCACAGCATGATGCTGCCACCACCATGCTTCACTGTTGGGACTGTATTGGACAGGTCATGAGTAGTGCCTGGTTTTCTCCACACATACCGCTTAGAATTAGGGCCAAAAAGTTCTATCTTGGTCTCAGATGAAAAGAATCTTATTTCTCACTATCTCGGAGTCCTTCAGGTGTTTTTTAGCAAACTCCATGCGGGCTTTCATGTGTCTTGCACTGAGGAGAGGCTTCAGTCAGGCCACTCTGCCATAAACCCCCGACTGGTGGAGGGCTGCAGTGATGGTTGACTTCCTACAACTTTCTCCCATCTCCCGACTGCATCTCTGGAGCTCAGCCACAGTGATCTTTGGGTTTTTCTTTACCTCTCTCACCAAGGCTCTTCTCCCCCGATAGCTCAGTTTGGCCGGACAGCCAGCTCTAGGAAGGGTTCTGGTCATCCCAAACGTCTTCCATTTAAGGATTATGGAGGCCATTGTGCTCTTAGGAACCTTGGCCAGATCTGTGCCTTGCCACAATTCTGTCTCTGAGCTCTTCAGGCGGTTCCTTTGACCTCATGATTCTCACTTTCTCTGACATGCACTGTGAGCTATAAGGTCTTATATAGACAGGTGTGTGGCTTTCCTAATCAAGTCCAATCAGTACAATCAAACACAGCTGGACTCAAATGAAGGTGTAGAACCATCTCAAGGATGATCAGAAGAAATGGACAGCACCTGAGTTAAATATATGAGTGTCACAGCAAAGGGTCTGAATACTTAGGACCATGTGATATTTAAGTTTTTCTTTTTTAATAAATCTGCAAAAATGTCAACAATTCTGTGTTTTTCTGTCAATATGGGGTGCTGCGTGTACATTAATGAGGAAAAAAATGAACTTAAATGATTTTAGCAAATGGCTGCAATATAACAAAGAGTGAAAAATGTAAGGGGGTCTGAATACTTTCCGTCCCCACTATATATATATATATATATATATATATATATATATATATATATATATATATATATATATATATATACATACACACACACACACATTATATATATATACATACATACACACACACACACATATATATATATATATACAGTATATATATATATATATATATATATATATATATATATATATATATATATATATATATATATATTCAGTGGCGTATCGGGGGGGGGGGGATCCCTGCGCCAGTGTGTATCACTCCAGCTCCATCCTCAAAATTTCTATTTCATGTGTCCCCTGCAATCCGTCAGCCGTGCTTAGGCTCAGCTGGGTGCCTGGTGCCCTGTGATTGGCAGAATGGGGTCATGTGCAACGGCGGGGCTGGCCTGTCCTTAAACGCGAGTTGTGCATGCGCGAGGACTGCTCCTGGAGTCCTGTCTCCGCCAGTCCTTCATCTACTGGTTTCTCCTCCTCTCCTCCTGACCGCCGCCCGATCTGGGACTCATGCTCCGTTGCCTGTGGCAGCCAGCCAGTCAGTGAGTGTGGTAGACAGAGCCAAGGTCAGAATAGATGGATAATAAAAAAAAAAAAAACAGGTGAGCAGCCACCAGCCAGAGAGAGACAAGTGAGCAGTTAGAGAGCCACGCTCCCGCCACGTGTTAATTGCAGCCAGCAAGCAAACATGCATGTCTGTGGGTGTCACTGGTCAGTGTAGGTGTCAGTATGGTGGTCAGTCAATGCAGGTGTTAGTGTAGGGGTCAGTGCAGGTGTTAGTGTAGGGGTCAGTCAGTGCAGGTGGTCAGTGTAATGGTCAGTGCCGGTGGAGGTGTCAGGTAGGTCAGTGCAGGTGGTCAGTGCAGGTGGTCAGTCAGTGTAGGTGTCAGGTAGGTCAATGCAGGTGTTAGTGTAGGGATCAGTGTAATGGTCAGTGCAGGTAGTAGTGTAGTGGCCAGTCAGTGCAGGTGTCAGGTAGGTCAGTGCAGGTGTTAGTGTAGTGGTCAGTCAATGCAGGTGTCAGGTAGGTGGTCAGTGCAGTGGTCTGTCAGTGTAGTGGTCAGTGCAGGTGGTAGTGTAGTGATCAGTCAGTGTAGGTGTCGGGTAGGTCAATGCATGTGTTAGTGTAGTGGTCAGTCAGTGCAGGTGTCAAGTAGGTCAGTATAGTGGTCAGTGCAGGTGTTCAGTGCAGGTGTCAGGTATGTCAGTGTAGTGGTCAGTGCAGTTGTCAATGTAGGTGGTCAGTCAATGCAGGTGGTCAGTGCAGGTGTCAGTGTAGTGGTCAGTCAGTGCAGATGTCAGGTAGGTGTCATGATAGCTGTCAGTGCACGTGTCAGTTAAGGTGTCAGTGTAGGGTGTAGGTGGTCAGTGTACACATTTTTTATATGTACACATACATGCCTAGGTTCTACAACATGAAACTCCAACTCATTTTAAAAAGAGAACTAACTCTGATCATATCAGATATAAGATAGGTTCCTTCTACCTTTTTTTTTTGTTTCAATATTTTTATTGAAATATATGAGAGAATGGTGAAGAGTTTACAAACAGAAGACATATTGCAATCTAGAGCGGGGAAGGCCTGCTCCAGTAATATTACAGATACAAAAACAACTATGTAGTAACAGAAGGTACAATGCAAATGTCAAATGAGTAAGTATATAATGCAGTATCACATTTTTTAAAATAGAGAACTTGGGGAAAAGGAGAGGGGGAGAGCAGGGGGAAAACAGGTTTGCATTAAGGAGCATATACCATTATGGTAAGTCATTCCTGGGTGGCTCAATTTGGACCAGGGATGGAGAGGCTAAGTAGTGGGTTTCAAACGAGGGTCAAACACTGCGTGGTGGGGGCTGACATATGTTGTTGTCTATGTAGGGGTTAAGAACAATATGTTGCTCTGGGGTCCAACTGCCAATATTGCCATTGGTTCTGAAACTTGCTCAGTTTAAGATACTCATGTGGTCATTTAGTATGTCAATGGTCATACCTAGAGTAGGTGAAGAAGCATGTTTCCAAAGGCGAGCAATGGCAAAAGGAGCGACAATCAGGACATGGGTAACAACTGGGTGAAATTTTGAAGGCCAGGACGATAGGTCTAGTCCACATAGAGCTAACTGCAGGGATAATACATTAGAAACATTAGTCAGTTCCTTAATGCGGTAGGAGATGTCTCACCAAAATGGGGTGACAGGGCATCATATGTGGAAAAGGTGCCCGTCCATCGAACATTTTCTCCAGAACTCCTTGGGTAAGGAAAATATGTGAGCTAATTTACAGGGGTATAATACCAGCAATGGAAGATTTTCATTAATGTTTCCCAATGGGTAATGTTTCTGGAGAACCTAGATGAGGGATTAAATGTTTGGTACCATAAGGAGGTGGATATCTGAATTCCCAGGGTAGATTGCCAATGGCCCTAGTTTTCGCCTCCATCTTTGGGAGTAGGTCATAGATGAATGATACACCCCAGGGCTTGTTGGGGGTCGAGTTGAAAAAGGTGATTATGTCTCTGGTTAGAGGAGCAGGGGAGGATGCTGAAGATGATAGGATGTGGCGAATTCCCAGGTTAATAAAGACGTCTTTATTGGGGATGTTATACAGTTCTGAGATGTGTTGGAAGGATCAGAACTGATGTTGGTCATATAGATCACCCACTGTTTCAATACCTGCAGAAATCCATTCTTGTAAGGGGTGGTCCGGAGAGAGGAGTTGTAGAGCCAAGAGTGGAATTTGGGTTAGTGCGTTGGGATGAATTCCCTTGGAAACTTGATGTATAGCTTTCCACGATGATATGGTTGCGTTATTGGATAGAAGAAAGGAGTGTGACGGATGTAGTCATATCCAAGTTGCTGCCAAAGTTGATGAGGGGTGCTGAGCAAGTGCTGCGGCTTTGATTTGGTGCCAAGGTTGAGTTGGAGGCCAGGACCATCAGTTTTTCACCTGGTCCAGGATTGTCACTTTGTAGTATGTTTTAAGATTGGGAACTCCAAGACCAGCATATGCTCCCGGGATACTGAGGAGGGCTGCTTTTATGTGGGGTTTGCGTGATGCCAAGATGAACTTGTTGAGGAGTTGCTGCAGTTTGGCGAGGTCAGACTGTAGAATTGGGAGTGGAAGTGTTCTTAAAAAATACAGTATACGTGGATATTCCCAACATGGCTGATTTTGAGTGGTTTAATTTGTACATGGATAGTTGACTAAAGTGGTCTAATGGATCGCACAGCGGTGGTAAGGAATTCAATGGGTCAGTAAGCCAGATGATTATGTCAACAGCACAGAGGCCAATTTTATGGGAGCCTTGAGCGACAGTTAGGCCAATAATATGGGGGTGGGAACGTATAGCTTTGGCTAAAGGTTTGATTATGAGCGCAACTATTAAGGGTGATGGGGTCATCCCTGGCGGGTTCTATTTGGTATCGGGAAGGGAGTGGAGAGCATACCTGAAGTAAGGACTCTAGCACTGGGGGTGGAATATATTTAAGGTATTGCCAATGAATTCTATCAAACGTCTTCTCTGTGTCTAGGGAAATCAGCAGAGAAGGCTTTGGTGATGCTCTGCCCAGTGGATAAGGTCTAAGAACCTACAAGTTCCATCTGCGGCTTGGTGGTTAGGGATGAAGCCTACCTGGTCAGGGTGGATGAGTGTAGGCATATAAGTCGCAAGGCGGGTGGCTAATAATTTGGCATACAGTTTGAGATCTGTGTTTAGGAGAGACATGGGGTGATAGCTGGCAGGGTCATGAGAAGGTTTACCTAGTTTGTGAATGGCTACTATTATGGCTTCCAGAGATTCATACGGGATATCTCCAGTAGCTAGGAAATTGTTGAAGGTATTACATAGATGGTGTGATTTTGGCTGTGTAGGTTTTATAGTAGTCGTTAACAAAACCGTTCGATCCTGGGGCTTTATGGGACGGGAGACCATTGATGGCTTCAGTGATCTCTTGGTGGGAAAATGGTTGGGAAAGGGATTCTAGTTGCTCTGGGGAGATGGAAGGGAGTTGGAGGGGGGGATGAGAAGAAATGTATTTGTTAGAGGGTGGGCTGAGGCTCGGAGGGAGAGAGAGCAAGGTTGTAGAGTTTGGAGTAGAAGGAGCTGAAACAATCAGCAATGTCATTTGGGCTGGTTAGCATGTGTCACTTTTCATTAAGGAGGAACAGAATTTTGGGTTATATTGTTGGGCTAGGAATCTCCCTCCCCTATTTTCCTGGGAATACCAGGTAAGGCAAAGTCATCTGAGATAAAAAATTGTGTCCTCTTTGCAGGTAAGAGCAGAGGTCACATCTCAATTTGCTAAGCTCTGTGGCAGTGGGTTGGGAGGGGTAAAGTTTGTATAAATATTCAGGTGTTTTGATGCATTCTAGAAAGGAATCAATAGTGAGGGTTCTTTTTTTTTTCTTTTCCTGGCACCCAATTTCAAAAATACTCCTCGTATGAAGGACTTATGGGCATTCCATAGGGTTACTGAGTTAGAGACAAAATCCACATTGTAAGTAAAGAAGGCCTCAATCTTTGAATAGGCCTGGTTCTAAGAAGAGAGGTAATAAGTCGCCACATAGTATGGTGGGGGTAGTAAGGAGGTGGTGATAGTGATGGATACTGGAGTGTGGTCAGACCACATAATAGTACCTATGGTGGAGGCTGTGATTTTTTTGAAGGAGGACCTTGGAAGTCAGAAACAGGTCTAACCTGGAGTAGGATCTTTGGGTATGCGAGTAGAAGGAATAGTCCCTCTCAGTATCATGTTGACCCTTCCAGGGGTCATAGAGATCTTCAAGGGAGATGAGGGAGGAGAGAGTTGTGGATTTCTTGCACTTGAGATTAGAAGAATCAAGTTGGGGATCTATGATTTAATTAAAGTTGCCACATATCACAATTTGGTCTCTGGGATAGTATTGTCGTTTTTGTAGTAGGGATTTAAAGAAAGGTCTCTGGTGAGTATTGGGTGCATATATGTTGACAATTGTGAGAGGATGGTTGTTGAATGAGGCAGACAAAATCAGGTGTCTGCCTGAGGGGTCTTGTTCAACTTGGGTAAGAGAGAAAGAGATTGAGGAGCGAACTGCTATCATGACCCCCCTGGCTTTTTTGTCAGCTCGTGCATGAAAACAGGTTGGGAAGGCATTGTGAGGCTATTGAGGTGATTTGTTTTCTGAAAAGTACGTCTCCTGAACACATAGGATATCTGCGTTGTGAGAGATAGCTTCACGCAAGAGTAGTAGCGTTTAAAGGGACTGTTAAAGGCCCTTGGCGTTTAGGGAGAAAACTTTGAGGGACATTTGAGTATGGCAGTGAGGATGTCTATATTGTACTGATGAGGGGTGTCCCCCAGCTCAAATAGCAAGAAGGAAAAAAGAAGAAGAGGGGAGGGCGAGAGTATTACTGCAGTACAATAGGATTTATGTGTAAATATGGTCCGAGCGGAGGTCTCTGGGGGACCGAGGGCTCCAGACAGAATTACATCGATGATACAAAATAATGTGCACAATTAAAGAAGATGATCTACCCAAATACAACAGTAACCATGAGTGACAAAGGGGACAAGAGTAAAATAGAGAGGTGTGCTTAGCACACAACAATGGAGCATGGAGAGAGAAAAAAAAACAACATTGCAACTATTCCTCCACAGCTACCGAGATATGCAAAAGTCAGTTCCAGTCTGAGGTGAGCGCCTCCTACAGGAGGGTTGATGCATGGTAAGGCATGTTGACATTATGGCGGGTCTCAGAATTCCCAGGGAATGGAGATTTTGGAGGAGGGATTGGGTTTTGGCATAGGTGGGGGTGCATGCTAGATAATGCCCCAATTATGCAGCATCTTGATTCCATCTTTAGAGGTCAGGATGGGGACCTCTTGCTTCTGGTATGTCACCAGTAGCTTAGTAGGGTAAAACCATCTTTAGATGATTTTAAGCTCGTTCAGCAGAGAAGTGATGGGAGCAAAGGACTTGCAGGCTTGGGATGTGGCTGCCAAGACGTCATCATAGAGCAAAATCTTGGTGAAGGGTGTGGGAGGGAGCGTATAGATCTTGCCACTCTCATGACATTATCTTTAGTATAAAAAAAGTTGACCCTCACTAAGATATCTCTGGTGAGGGAAGCTGGCAGGTGTTGCAGCTTCTGGATCTTGTGTGCTTGATCATGAGCATATCATTTGTGGTTAGAGATAGGATCAGTTTACAGAACAATTGGTGCAAGTAGGGTACTATCTCAGAGGCAGAGAGAGAGAGATTTAGGGACCTCCCTTACATTAATGTTGTTCCGCCTGAAGCGGTCTTCCAAATCGGCAACTTTTAGGCGGAGCATGTGTATGGTCACAGCTTGATCATCCTCTATATCTATTATGGCGTTGTGGGCTTTGGTAGCGTCACAGAGGTGCTGTTTAATGTGATCAGTGCGTAGTTGTGGGGAAGTGACTTTGTCATGTAAATGATTAATAGATTTGTTAAGCCCACATTGGAGATCAGCCTGCAGGGTGAGCAGCACGGGGGTACTCAAAGGCTGGGTTGTCAGTAGTGGGAAATGCAGCCAGTGACTGTGCATCTGGCGAGATTGCTGTGGGACTACAGACCCAGCACCAGTGTGCTTCTTCACTGGAGGCTGTTTAGTGGGAGACAAGTCTGGGGAGCTAGCAGAGCGCTTACCTCCGTCTCCTGGTGGGGGAATCCGCTCTTGGAGGGGAGATGCAGGTTCTTCCACGTCCATGGAGGAGGGTTCAGTTGTTGCTGGCTGTTCAGGCGGCCGCGCTGAGTCTCCTCTTTCCTGGCCAGCGCCATCTTGGCTGGTGCGGTGTGGGGGCCGCATGTAGAAATCCAGCAGCAGGCGAGAACCCTTTGGCTGGTATCTTTTCCGAGACATAGTCTGGCAGGCAGCACGAATGTTCCCCTCCAGTCTGGATGGCAGAGAGCGGCTACAGACAGGCTATAGACAGGCTGGAAAAGCTGGATGTGAGCCACGCCCCCCAGGTTCCTCCTACTTTCTAGTGGCAAAAATAGCTATTCACACATTTGGTCCTTTGCAAGTTCCTGCTTTGGAAAAGGTTCTCTGGCTAAAGCTCAGAAAAAAAAAAAAAAACAATTTGTCCATTCCAAATCATATGTTTAGGTTCATATACAAAGGTTACTGAAATAACCAAGTGACCACAAAAGAATCCTTGATTGGTCAGTCATCTCTATTCTCATAACCAATTTCCAATTCCTTTCTTGTTATAGGGCTATAGGCAAGCAGCATTTCTTATAATTTATTCTAAATGATTATGTGCTGATCTCTTTAAAAAAATAAAATAAACAAACATGAGTATATAAGCTCAGCCAAAGAAGAAACTGAAATTTACAATATGTAAGGCAGGTGTCATTTATTTAGTAAACAAAGAATGTATTTGGATCTACATGTGATAAAAATAACTGGAGGATTTAAAATCAATAAGCAATATTTTGCATAAAATGTATGCTTATTCCCTTCCTGCAACACAACACAAATGTTTTAATTTATTTAGCTTGGGGGGAGGTTATTCCAAGAAAGCATTGTCTATTTTTTTTTTTTTTTTTTAATAATCCAGGGCCGCTTAAAATTCCACATGCAAGAAAGAGAGATATTACAAATGTAGCTTTAGAACCAAAAGGGTTATGAACTGTATGATTTCATCCTTGTCACAGCTGTGCAACGTACAACTTCAGTTCTGTGAGAAGCAATATGTATATTAACCTTAACATGGTTGGTATCAATAAAGGCAAAACATTCAGAGCGGCATAGTAGCAGAGTGAAGGAGAGAGCTCTGTGACGGGTCCAGAATGAATGAAGGATGACAGTCTATTGAGCCAGCATTCAATATATACACTCTGCATTAAACTTCCCAAGATGCAGGAACATGACCATTACCCTATTGTTTTATGGGAAATAAATACTTGGCAGAGTGAAGGTGTAGGTTGTTTGCTTATACAGCCAGTTATATTTCTAAGCAATATACCCTGGCTGGAAAACAACTATGTAAATTTTATTTCTCTAGTAAATGGAAAGTGTCTGCCAGTAAGAACATTTGCTACACATTGTTCAGAATCTAGACAAATCCAAAACCATATTGCCTTAGATCGGTCATAAATAATCCTGTACCTAGGGCAACCTGGAAAACAAGATAACTCTGGTTTCATTTGGTTTTTCATCCCTCCAGCTAAAACAGAACTGCACACAGGACTTTTGACATCAAAACCGACCAGATATTACATAAGCCAAAAGCATGTTTGTAATACAATAACCCTTTCAATGGATAAAAAAAAAACACAGCTTATGGGATCTCTGTGGAACATCATAACACCTGAGTGGGCTGTTAATAGTGTGGATGAGCACAGACAAGTACCATATACAGAATTATGCAGTAATGTGTGCTAAAGCTATAGGCAGCACTTATAAAGAATTGAAAAAAAGATACAATTAGGTCGCCAAAAGGTGGAACTACATGAACTCCAGGAGCGCTGATTACAGTTTCTGCACTGCTATATAACCCAAGCTCCTAGAAAGAAGATATTTATACGTTGTATTTTTAGAGCTGGCAGACTACTTATCTGTGTTTTATTGGCTGTCCATTTACTGGTATCCTTCATGCATACACAAACTAGAAACCCTCCTTGAACAATCCCTGGCCATCTTGGTCTATCAAGAGCTACAGAGCTCAGGAGATGAACGTAATACCCTGCTCACAGCTAACCTTGAGGCTGGGTTCACATATGAGCACGTATCGGCTCACAGCAGGAGTCCGGTGCATCCTCGTTCACCATTTCAGCCCAAATTTTTGGCTGAATTTGGACCTGGAACTGACCAAGAGACGCACAGGGCTCCTATGCAAATCACACCGGAGCTGCCGCAGAGATATGAGAGCCGATCACAATCTCCTGCTGTGCGAATTGCATTCGGAGAAACCCGCACGCAATTCGCACTAGTGTGAACCCAGCCTAAATCTCAACTGGCCAGAAGTAGGCACCATTTCTACAAATATCACAGCAAACTCAGCAGACTGTTGATGAGAATATTCAAGGGCCCTTCCTCTAAAAATTACATCTCTCAGATAGGCTTGTCCAAGGGGGTTATATTTACCAAATCCTCTGACATGGTCACTGAATTTGAAGACTTCTACCACAAACACTACAATTTCCACCCACATCCAGGCTATACCTTCTCCTAGAATGCCCTGACAGTCAATCAATCACCTGACAAAATAGGCTTTCCCGCCATATTTCGAAAAGACACCAAACTACTAGGATTCCTTATTACAGAAGAAGCACTACATTTTGCTATCAAATCCTCAAAGACATGCAAAGCCTCAGGTGTACAGATGGTTTCTTTTTGGAATACTTTAACATTTTTTGTCATTTCTAGCTCCACACTTTTTAAAAGCCTTCAGCACTCTGACAGCTGACCAACTTCTACATCTGACATGCTTCTGGCTAACATTGCGGTCTGCACTAACCAGACAAAGACCATTCCTCAATTTGGCAACTACAGGTCAATGGCCCTCCTCAACAGTGACCTTAAAGTGGCTGTAAACCCCCCATACACCCAGTGAAGTGAACAGCCTCAGATGATACACAGAGATGAAACAAATCTCTCTACATAAGTCTCAAATGTATATCTGCTGTCTACAGCTCTATATACTGTTTAGAAAGAACACGTTCTGTTCGATTTTTCACTTCCTGGTTACCCTGTAGGAGGAGATCAATGTGAGACACTGTGAGAAAGCTGATTGGAGGAAAGGCACACACCCCTTCCCCACACATGCAGAGCATGTCTGTGAATTGCTTAGCTGGCTGCTAATCTATTTATAGTAACCTCCTCCAACACACAGTTCAGGCTCCCATCTTCCAGAATGAGTGAGAAGTTATCAGGTTATCTTTGAAGAGGGATAAGAAAACACTACAGATAGATGTGTCCAGCTCAAATTTCATGAATTGGGTTTACATTCACTTTAAGCTTTTTTCCAAAATACTAGCTACCCACCTAACCCCCACCTCAACAATCATTCAACCAGATCAAATGGGCTTTATTCCCCCTCAGGAAGCATGGGACAACACCACTTTTCCCTCTGCAAGTTTAAAAGCCAACCCCATGCGGCTTATTTATCCACAGATGTGGAGAACTGGCAATTCTCGACATGGACCAATATAGACCTTCAAGAACACATGCTACAATGAGTTCTAGCGCTTTGCTTTGCACGTAATGCAGTTGTTAAGGTTAAATAAGGTAAACCAGTACATTTTCATATATCCAACAGGCTGCCTTCTATCTTCCTGATCTTTATTCTAACTTTGAAGCTCCTTCTCTGCATAGCCAGAAAAAAAAAAAAAAAACTTTAACAGGGATCTTTAAACTCTCCGGATACCATGAGGTGGTGGCACATGCAGACAATTCAACATTCATAATCACACAGCCCACTACTTGATTGCCAACTCTATTGACAGAATTTAGGAGATAAAGAGAACTCTCCAATTTCAAAATAAACTGCCAGAAACCCTAACATTTCTCTATTGAAAACTTTAGCACCTTCCCATTAGGGTGCCCCCCCCCCCCCACTCTACATTACCTATGCACAATTTTACCCCAAAAATTCAAAATCTGTATAATGTCGATTTCCCTCTTATAGCAAAAAGTAAAAAAAAAAGGTTTGTTTGTTTTTTCAAATGTTTTTGTTTTTTTTTATTTATAGCCCAAAAAAATAAAAACTACCCAAATTCCTTTTATGGTCATTTTTTGTTAAGATAATACTTGATTTTAAAACAAATAATCTCTATTATATGCTATTTGTAATTCTACTAAAGTTCATGTGTTTCAATTAACAATCTGTTAATTCATCCTGTATTCATGTCATAATGTGAGATCTGATACTTGTATGTCTCATTATCTTCAATAAAAATGTATTATTAAGGGGGGTAAATCCTTCTGGAGCTGAAGTGGTTAATCCATTAAAAAAAACGAATTTGATGTTAAATAAAGATTTATTGGGAGTTGTAAAACAGTAATTTGACATTTATAATCTAATTTGAATTTCTCTTCAGAATTTTTTTTTCTTTTTTGTCATATGACTAGCACAGTACCAGACAGACACATATAGTAGAGAGCATACATCAGCAGAGTAATAGAAGCCCCTCCCAAGGATCTTTCCCTGCAGATGCCAAAAAACATGGAGAGATAATGTGACCACACAATAGCATTGTAGGAATACAATACTTAACGGATTAAAAAAAATTGGTGCCATGATATATATATATGATTTATGTGACTGAATTGTGGCAATTACCACTTATCTGTTCAGTAACACTTTAAAGCGGAGTTCCACACAAAAATGGAACTTCCGCTTTTCGGAACCCTCCCCCCCTCCGGTGTCACATTTGGCACCTTTCAGGGGGGTGCAGATACCTGTCTAAGACAGGTATTTGCACCCACTTCCGGCATAGACTCCCATGGGAGTCTACTCCTCTTCCCGTCCCCACCGCACTGTCTCCTGGGAAACACACAGCTCCCAGGAGAGAGCGGGGACCACTTGGGACGCGCAGCGCGACTCGCGCATGCACAGTAGGGAACCGGGAAGCGAAGCCGCAACGCTTCACTTTCTGATTCCCTCACCTAGGGTGGCGGCGGCAGCTGCCGAGAACCAAGCGGGTTCTCGGCGTCGCCTGCCGACATCGCTGGACCCTGGGACAGGTAAGTGGCCATGTATTAAAAGTCAGCAGCTGCAGTATTTGTAGCTGCTGGCTTTTAATATTTTTTTTTTTTGGCGGTGTGGGTGGACCCCCGCTTTAAGTTCTTTGTGTTGGATGTTTACATAATGTTTAAGCCAGATGGAGTTTGAAATACAAGTATGACTGTGGCTTCATATTACTGCCAGGACTAAGCTTGCAGAGGAACTGGCACTGCTAGCTGTTGATCTGAATTATCACTTAGACAACCTATCACTGCAGGTGAAGATTCTAACACTACCAGTTGTAAATAAGGACTACCAGCTTACACAACTCATCACTGCACGGTGGTAGCCTAGGTGCCCTTATAACTTGGGAGTGGCCATCAACTTCTTGAAGACCCACTTTGCATTGTAGACTACACTAGATGCAATTTTCATGGTCGACTTTTCATAAAGACAGTGCTTGCCTACTCTAGGAGCATCGTGCCACAATAAGTGATACCTACAGAAACCTGACACGTACTTTTAATTTGTGAGGTTAGTTCTAGCAGGTATACAAAATAACAGGCACACTATAATCAAATAGCCTGTGTATAAAATCTGGAGGTAAAAATAAAATAAAGGTTTGCTCACTTAGAAAGTGAAAAATTGAACGTGGCTGTTATGGGCAACAGCACCATTTTTGCTTAATTTCATGATGATTCACTTTTTATAATCCAGTTCCAAGTATCTGCACTACTTATATGTGAGCATAAACCATTTGCATTTTGCCTAGCCTGCCCTAAAGTACGAGGAAGCAATGCTACCTTGTTGGTCAAACCCTGTTCAAAGCAAAACCATTTCTATAACTATGTTTATAGATTTTCATATTTTCATATAGAGTTACAGTATGACGTTCCATTACAGACTGCTTAGCAAAAGTGAACACAAGCATAGCCCAAAGCCAATCCTTTTTATATTTGGAAAAAACCCATAGCTCTTAATTCATTTGAGACTTTTAAACATCAAATACTATTCTCTAAAAGCAGTAAATTCAGTTGTGAAAGGGGGGCTTCGGGAAGGGGGGGTCAATATGTCTCTAAACTTTCTTAGTGACATGCTGTCAAGAAAGACAAAGTGTAATGGTTGCTTATTACTTAAGTATCAGTCCAGCTTAATGTCCAACTGAGAAGCACTTACCATATTAAAAAGTGCCTGTTTTAATGCACTTTGCAAATTATTTTGCCATTTTCCAAGCTTTTCAAATATACACATACAGTTTAACCGCTTCTTTGCAGCAGAGGCAAGCAGCCACTTGCTAAAGAAGCACATTAGTTTGTATTAGTTTGTAATTATGTTTAGCAGTAAGACTTATCAATGTAAATCCATTCTGATTAAACAAACACATTTTCTCCTAACATATAAATAGCTCATCTTCATCAACTAACCTGATTTCTATATTTCCATAACTTGCTGCATTGGTAGTTTATTTGCGGTTTTGCCCAATTGACTTAACCACTTCACCTCTTATACCTGTATACCCCTTTTAGGCCACAGCAGTTTTACCTTACTATATGGGCCTGTTCACTGATAACTGTCATTACTTAAAGTGATTGTAAAGTACATTTTTTATTTATTTTTTTAATAATAAACATGTTATACTTGCCTCCTCTGTGCAGTTGGTTTTGCACAGAGCAACTTGGATCCTCCTCTTCTCAGGTCCCTCTTCATTGCTCCTGGCCCCTCCCTCCTGTTGAGTGCCCCCACAACCAGCAGCTTGCTATGGGAACACACAAGCCGAGTCACAGCTCCCTGTGTCCAGACACGGAACCCCGACCTGGCATCGCCCCCTCTCTCCCCTGATTGGCTAAATGACTTTGATTGACAGCTGTGAGAACCAATGGCGCTGCTGCTGTGTCTAAGCCAATCAGGAGGCGAGTCCCAGACAGCTAAGATACTTGTGGACATCGCTGGAGAGAGATGGGGCTCAGGTAATTGGGGGGTGCTGGGGAGGGTGCTACACACAGGTTTTTTTATCTTAATGCATAGAATGCATTAAGATAAAAAAAATCTTCTGCCTTTACAACTCCTTTAAGATGACTAAGTTATACATACATTGTTCTTAGGAGGGGGGACTAGGCTTTCTTTTGAGATTATTGTCTTGTAAAAATTATTAAAATTTATTTGTAATGTAATCTATAGACAAAAAATACAATGATGTTACTAGCAATAGCATGGCAAAAATGATATGCAAATAGAATTACAAGGCAAAAAAAACAAACAAAACAAATTAAAACGAGAAAAAAATGATAATTATATATTTATATATATTCATATATTTATATATATATATATATATATATATATATATATATATATATATATATATATATATATATATATATATATATATATATATATATATATGTATGTATGTAAGTATGAATATCTCATACCTGGTCAATCAATCCCTGTGAAAGCTGTAAATCACTATAGTGCCCTTCTGCATAGTAACCACAGGGGGGTACTTGCCTGGCACTGCTGCCATTCACAGAACACCTTGTATTTTTTCCAATGTAGATAAGGCATTTTTCAGTTGGATGAGGTGGAGTGGAGGTAAGGAGGCGATATCATGACCTTCACCTTGTCCATTCAGAGAACACCTTGTACAAGAACAAGGCATTATGTTAATGGCAGAAGTGTCAAGCGAGCAACCTGCTGTGGTTAATATGCAGAAGACCAATCACTCAGTACCGGACCCGGAATACTTCTTCTATCACTATAGTATTGGTTACTACAGTGATTTGCAGCTTTCACAATGATTTCTCAGGTATGATATATGCATAATTGTAAAAAATGCAGCACCTAAAATGTGGAAAGTTGTATGTGTACAAGTATGGCAAGGAAATGTGCAAATAAGTTTAATTACCGGTAATAATCCACAGAACAATTGAAATAAACCTTGAATAGTACAAGGAAATGTGAAAATATTTAACAACATACACACTTTCATTGATCAAAGCTGGAGTAATGCAACCATGTAATAAATTTAACACCTAAATTTCAGCTTTAATGGCAAAAAAAACAAAAAAACACAAACAATAAATAAATCAGCAGATCAATAATAGCTAATGGGAAAGGGGAAGGATGAGTCAATTATGACTAATTAGTGCTGCCTAAAGTTTAATAAGGGATTAAATAGGAATACGTGTTATTTATATATTTATTTTACTTCTAAGGTTACTTTAACTGATGTAATTTGCAGATCAACAGTATATGTACTTTTTCACATGAATTGTATTTTTATATGAATTAAATAGTAAATGCAGTGAAACAATATTTTGATACATTGTATTTACTAATTGACATGTGCAGACTATTGGTAAGTGTCATTAAAAAAAAAAAGGGGGGGGGGGGGCGGAGCCGGCGGCCAGAGCGGATGGTGGTGTGACTGAGAAGCTCTGCCATAACGGGCATAATACAGCGGCTCACAGCACACAGAAACACAGATTCCCCCCCCCCCCCCTGTGGCGGGCCAGGTGATCCAAGATGGTGCCAGGAACCGTCCTTTCTCGTCCCCATCCAGAATGCTCAGCCATCCACTGCCATCCGAGGGAGAGTCGTCTGATACAGGCCATCCACTGCCATCCTCTGCATTTAACAGCCCTGTGAAGCAAAAACGGAGGCTGAGGGAGGGGGAAGGTGTGCAGGATGACACAGGAACAGAGGGGGAAGACATGGAGGAGGCATCCTCATATGGACAGCATCTAGATGCATTTCCTACCAACGGGCAGCCCATCATGAAGGAGATGCTTCAAACATTGCAGGGGGCCCTCCAACAAGACATGGCATCTTTTATGCGATCCACAAAGAGAGAGATGACAGAAGACAGCAACAGAGTGAAATATGTGGGATAAAAAAAATGAGGAATTTACGTTGGCACATAATGAACTAGTGGATGCCCACTTTGACATTGAAGTGGGCATTTACTAGTTCATGTGTCTCAAAATGCCGGATATCGAGAACAGGTTGCGCAGGAACAACATCAAGTTCAGGGTGATCCCTGAATCCATCAAGCCAGCGGATCTGTACTCTACTCATATCTCCAAAAGCTCATGACAACTGCTCTCCCATCTCTAGGGCCTGCTGACATCACCATAGACAGGGCCCATAAATTACCTAAACCATCATACCTGTAGGAAAAGACCCCCCAGAGATGTAATAGCAAGGATCCATTTTCACCATAAAGGATAAACTGATGCAATACTCCAGACAACAACCTGCACTTACAGATCCTTTGGCAGGAATCACACTGTGCCGATTTGTCGCAAGCTACTATGACAGTGAGGCACAACTTGGTACCCATTACAAAAATTCTGCAAAACCACGAAATACTCTACAAGTGTGGCTTCCTGGCCAAACTACTAGTGGAAATGCACAATGAATTGCACTCCATCACCTCACTGGATAAGAATATGGAGCTCCTCCAGAAATGGTGTCTACTCCCTATGAATGGCAACCCTGCATATTCTGAACCCTTCCTAAAAAAGTGTCAATACAACCGCCAAAACAAGAGGGGTAGATAATGCCTTACCGCAAGATCATCTGTAGTTCACATACATGCCTTAACATCCCCTCAGGGCCACTAAACCCTTGGTGCCTCTCTGGTTTACTACATGTTTCTGTGTCAACTAAGATATCACCTGTTGTTCGGCTGATGTAAGTACTGTTAAAACCCCCACTTTCATTTACGTGATGTTTCCCGTAATCTGTTCTTTTCAGCAGTTTTTGATTACATATTTCAAGTTACTGATTATCTCAGTTTGGTTTAGTTTTTCTGAATTTTGTTTTTTGATGGCTATGCAAAAAAAAAATACCTCAGCATATACACATTTCAAGCACTGAAGTTTTCTCTCTTCTCGTACCAAATTTTACCACTAGATGGCGGTAAAGCACCTCCTACAAATGAACCTTAAGCTAATGTTATACAATGTAAGAGGCTTGAACAGTCCCTATACGTGCAGAGCTTTATGGAAGACAGCAATGGACTTACAATGTGACATCCTATTTGCGCAGGAGACGCACTTCTCCAGTATCAAACCTCCAAAACGCTCACGTCAAATTTTCACACGTGTTCAAAGCCAGCAATACATCTAAAAGAAATGGAGTACTGATTGCAAATTTAAAGACACTATATCCTTTTCTCTATTGCAGGAACATATCGACCCCCAAGGCCGCTTCATCATATTTGAAAGGGACTATACGTGTTACTCAGTGGTTGACAACAGCTATTCAAGAATAGATTTCTTTCTTACAGATATGTATACCTTGCAAAATAAATGTAAAGCTGATATCCACAACATCATGTGGTTGGACCATGCACCTGTAACTATTGATGTTGTGGATACAAGCAAAATATCCCACAAACCCCTATGGCGAACAACACTTTGCTTCTATCACACCCCAAGATTAGGGATGAAATCGAAGGAAAAATTAATTAATATTTCCAAATAAATGACAATGGAGAATGTTCCCCAACGACAGTTTGCTGTGCACATAAGGCGTTCAACTAGGGGAACCCTTATCCAAATTGCTTCTAGGGAAAAAAAAAAAAAAAACTGCAGCACATATCACAATTGCACAAAACCATTGCTGAATTTGAAGGTCAACAATCCCAACTCCTCCTCTACCCTCATACTAAAAAGCCTTAACACTCTGTCAAATGCCTCACCAATCCGCAACGGCATGAGGCAGGGATGTCCTCTGTCCCCTATCCTCTTTGTGCTAACCCTTGAACCTTTTCTCTGCAATCTGAGATTCAACCCAGACATACAGGGAATCCATTCGCCCACGAAGGAATACAAATACGCCGCATTCGCGGATGACATACTACTATTCCTAACAAACCCACTGATAACTCTTCCAATTATACTGTCAGAATTTAAACAATTCCAATCTCTTTCCAATCTTAAAGTTAACCTTTCAAAATCTTATGCCCTTAATATCTCTCTCCCACAACCCCTAGTAGACCAATGTAAGGAGAACTTTCCCTTAAAGTGGAAAAACGACTCAATTACATATTTGGGCATCCAAATCCCCTCCAAACAAGCAGAGCTTTACGCAAAGAACCATCTGACCTTAAAAATTGGAACAAACCTTTGTTCTCCTGGATCGGCAGAGCGGCCATTCTGAAAATGAATGCTCTGCCGAGACTTTCATACCTACTCCAAACGATCCCCATTCATATCCCGCCCTCCTTCAGGAATTACAGGCAGTTATGCACCAAATTCCTCTGGAGTGAACGCACACACACAATTAGTTACAATCAACTCACTCACCCGAAACACCTGGGTGGCATCGGTCTGGCAATCCTCTGAAACTACCACACTGCTACACACCTTTCCAGGATAGTAGACTGGAATGACCATGCTCCCCACAAAGATTGGGGTACTCTGGAAGCCTCCTTTACATTCTTACCTCTAAATTCACTTCTGTGGATCACCCCTCGAAACGTCCCATCAGACATATGCCTCCACCCTCTAATAGGACCCACCATACAATCTTTCCACCAGACATGTAAACATACGGCCATTTCCTCCACCCCTGGCCCACTGACCCCAATAAAATTGAACCCAGACTTCCCTCCAGGAATGCATCACCTATTCCTCAACGACCACTGGCCATCAGACCAAATTAGGGCCCACCAATTTTTCCACCAAGGCAAGCTGCTTACTGCAGCTCAGATTGCCACACGGCTAGAGAAAACACCTATCTCCCCCTGGGCATATCTGCTAATTGCACACTACCTTAAACCCTTGAATAAAAACTTTCAATGCTTAAGACAACTCTCCCCCTTAAAAATTCTTTGCACTAAGACAACACCCCAAACTCACCTTATCACCTATATACACAATCTTCTCTTTGCTGACTTCAAGGCCAATTACACCTTAGCCTGTAAAAAGTGGGAGTCTGAACTCTCCATTTCACTCATAGACATATTTAAGACCATACACAAAGGGTCAACAAACGTTACCACCCAGGAAAATGGATTCAAAATCCAATCCAGGTGGTACCGCACTCCTACACAAATTCAAACCTGAAATTCCTGAGATCTGTTGGAGATGTCACCAAGTAGGAGGTACTCTACTTAACATTTGGTGGTCACGCCCCCCCCTGCTACACTATTGGTCAGATGTTCGTTGCATAAGCGCCCAAGTTACCTCCTACAGTCTAGACTTAACCCCGGCCCAATTCCTTCTCCATCACTCGCCCCTGCCACATACCTCTTATCACAAATCTCTAACAATGCATATGATCAACGCTGCTAAACAATGCATCCCCATTCACTGGTACTCAAAACAAATACCGACTCTCAAAGAATGGCTCACAAGAATTCAAAAAGTCGCCGAAATGCAGAAACTCATTTACATCTCATGTGACACCCTGACAAAATACAGCCAAAAGTGGGCCTGTTGGCTACACTACGAGACGACACGTGAATACTCTACTAACATGGACCCACCTACTTAGCAAGGATTTCAAACCTTGACAGAATTCACTCAACTACCCAAACTTCACCTCGCCTCTCCGCATCCAAATGAAAACAATCAAGGGAAGCCAGAGACATCCAACCCTTCCTATCCCCCCCATCTATTCCACCCCCCTCCCCTTCCCTCTCATACCCCCCCTTGCTCCCCTTAATAACTCATCTCCATACCCACCTAATTGAGTATTATCCCCACTTCACACGACCACACAACACCCACCCTGGAGTCCTACTACAGGTAGAGTACAAGACTACCCTCTTCACCTACAAATAACGCCTAATTTCTACTTGCTTTTCTCGCTAACTATTCTCCTCTTCAGCAATGTCCTCCCCCCACAATACAAACCCCACCAACCCATACGGACATCATTCGCACACCAACCAAACTTCTGCATTGATATTCTCCGCCATATCTGGATCCATATGGGTCTACAGGCTGGGCCATTTCCCTCACCACGATTGACTCAGTGCTGAAGTGATTGTTTTTCTTATGTACAACGGTATGATAATACTCTGTAATTCTTCAATGCTCTACCAATGTTTTAATTTTCTGTATATGCTCTCTTTTTTCTCAATAAAAGAAAATTATTAAAAAAAAAAAAAGAAAAAAAAAAGCCTTACCTCTTGTCGGAAGGAATTACGGCAGGAGCTTAAGGCAGACTATGACACATATTTTAAAAGAATGAAACTGTCCTTCAATTCACAAAACAACAACAAGGCAGGAAAACTCCTGGCATCCCAACTCAAAAAGCGGCAAGCACAGTCCAACCTCACACAAATGAAAAACCATCAATTTAACTCCATTCTACGCAATCCAAGAGACACAGCTAACACATTTAAAACTTTCTATGAATCCCTCTACAATCTTAACAAACCCATCTACTAACCAACCTACAGAATCATAAGTGAGAGGTGAGTCTCATAAGTGCGGTTCAAGCTGGTGTGGTGGCTAGCACAGGTAGTATCCCGCAGCCACCAAAAAGACAAACACAGGCCCATTGAGCCCATGGTGCCATTCCTGCTGCATTTGCCAATCCTTATTGGGAGCCTACCACTTCTGCAGCGTCCGTACTTTCCCCATTCACTGGCCAACCCGGAATTCAGGTGGAAACAGTTGATTTTACATCACTTGATTTTTATTCGCTGTTTTTCACTGAAGATCTCTGTAGATCTATTGTGGACCAAAGCAATTTGTATGCTGGTCAATTCATTGCTGCTAATCCCCAATTGACCCTTGCCAGAGAATGGAAACCTATTACGGTTTCCAAATTTAAGACCTTTCTGGGCCTATCCCTCCTCATGGGCATAGTTAAAAAAAAGTGAGTGGCAGACGTATTGGTCCACTGACCCAATTCACCATATGCCCATGTTCTCTACCTCCATAGCAAGGATGCGATACAAGCATATCTTACAGGTCATGCATTTTAATGACAATGAACTCTGTCGTCCTCAGGGTGACCCTGAATTTGATTGGCTCCACAAAATTTGGCCCCTCGTAAACCACTTCAACCAACAGTTTGCAGCCTTGTTTACTTCTGATCAAGTTGTCCGTGTTGAGTCCCTGATAAAATTTTCTGGCCACTTGTCTTTTAAACAGTATCTTCCCAACAAGTGTGCCAGATATGGGGTCAAGTTGTATAAGCTCTGCCAGGCCAACAGGCTACTTTCCAAAAAGGGGTCACTTGGGGGGGGGTTTGAACTGTCCTGGTATTTTATGCGCAACAATAAAAGTAGACACCCCAAGCTATTAGCTGATAGGCATGTTGAGCCCATGGAGTATTTTATATTTTTGCCACAAGTTTCGGGAAAATGACAATTTTTTTTTTTTCACAATGTTGTCACTAAATGATATATTTCTCAAACATGCCAAGGGCATGTGTGAATTTTTACCCCAAAATACAGTGCCTTGCAAAATTATTCACCCCCTTGGCTTTTTACCTATTTTGTTACATTACAGCCTTTAGTTCAATGTTTTTTTTTAATCTAAATTGTATGTGATGGATCAGAACACAAAAGTCTAAGTTGGTGAAGTAAAATTAGAAAAATATATACATAAAACTATTTTTCAGAAATAAAAAAAAATATATATAATTGGCATGTGCGTATGTATTCACACCCTTTGTTATGAAGCCCATAAAAAGCTCTGGTGCAACCAATTGCCTTCAGAAGTCACATAATTAGTGAAATGATGTCCACCTGTGTGCAATCTAAGTGTTACATGATCTGTCATTACATATACACACCTTTTTGAAAGGCCCCAGAGGCTACAACATCTAAGCAAGAGGCACCACTAACTAAACACTGCCATGAAGACCAAGGAACTCTCCAAACAAGTAAGGTACAATGTTGTTGAGAAGTACAAGTCAGGGTTAGGTTATAAAAAAAACAATATACAAATCTTTGATGATCCCTAGGAGAACCATCAAATCTATCATAACCAAATAGAAAGAACATGGCACAACAGCAAACCTGCCAAGAGACGGCCGCACACCAAAACTCACGGACGGGGCAAAGGAGGGCAATAATCAGAGAGGCAGCACAGAGACCTATGTGAAAGTGGAAACTCCTGCGCTGTCGGGGGGGGGGGGGGGGACTACGCTAAAAGGACACTGCTGCAACACCTAAGTACTGATCCAAAGCAGGACAAATGAGACAAACGTGGGGGAAGATGGTAGTTGCGCTGTGATGAAGGGGGGGGGGGGGGGAGTTGAAGCTACAAAGATGACTAAAGTGGCAAAGTGAACTAAAAAAGAAATGGGCCAATGCATGAATGGATCCTACATGCTAAAAGAACATGGTGAGGATGCAGTGCAGTGCAACGTAGCTGATCAACATGACTATAATGTTGCGGGCAGACAAAGCCTAATATATAAAGGTAATTGTGAAACAGTGACTGCTTGAATATAGCAAAGCAAAAATGCACATACTAACACAAATAGGATAAATAATGACACAATACAAAAAAATATATAATGCAAGAAAAATACATGTGGGCTAGTGCCCCATTAGCAAAAACGTGCCAAATCCTGGTGGACTACAAGTGACAAATCCCTAGGACAAACATGAATAATAGTTCTATCATCCAGTCCAAAAAACAAAAACTCGTGATGAGAGACACAAAACAATTCCAATCGTGAAGGGAAGGGGGATCTTCAGTGAGGACACCTCCGTGTTTGCAAGCCGCTTACCTTACAGCTGTAAGGTGTACAGCCTGTGTTGCAAATGACCTGCAGGTGTAGACATTCCGTGTATAAGGTAGTGACAATGATGAACATGCCAAGCGAAATATAAAAAATAAAAAGTATACAGCATGTAAAATAACTCTGCGACGACCACAGTGGAGGGGGGGGGGCACCACAGTGGAGGGGGGGGGCAAGACACACACGGGGGGAGGTTGCACTCACTTGCATGAAGTGAGTGTGGGCATCAATCCATGAGCGCCGAGCTCGTACGCCTCCAGGGGTATCACCAATCTGGAATCTGTCCCCGTGCCTGGAAACTGGAATATGTCCCCGAGCCTCTCTCCTCTTTACTACTAGCAGAGAAGACCTGTCTCCTTCCCAGACCGAGGACTCCTCAGTCTGGGAAGGAGACAGGTCTTCTCTGATAGTGGTAAAGAGGAGAGAGGCACGGGGACATATTCCAGTTTCCAGATTGGCGATACCCCTGGAGGCATACGAGCTCGGCGCTCGTGGGTTGATGCCCACACTCACTTCATGCAAGTGAGTGCAACCTCCTCCCGTGTGTGTCTTGCCCCCCCCCCCCTCCACTGTGGTTGTCGCAGAGTTATTTTACATGCTGTATACTTTTTATTTTTTTATATTTCGCTTGGCATGTTCATCATTGTCACTACCTTATACACGGAACGTCTACACCTGCGGGTCATTTGCAACACAGGCTGTACACCTTACAGCTGTAAGGTAAGCGGCTTGCAAACACGGAGGTGTCCTCACTGAAGATCCCCCTTCCCTTCACGATTGGAATTGTTTTTGTTTCTCATCACGAGTTTTTGTTTTTGGACTGGATGATAGAACTATTATTCATGTTTGTCCTAGGGATTTGTCACTTGTAGTCCACCAGGATTTGGCACGTTTTTGCTAATGGGGCACTAGCCCACATGTATTTTTCTTGCATTATATATTTTTTTGTATTGTGTCATTATTTATCCTATTTGTGTTAGTATATGCATTTTTGCTTTGCTATATTCAAGCAGTCACTGTTTCACAATTACCTTTATATATTAGGTTTTGTCTGCCCGCAACATTATAGTCATGTTGATCAGCTACATTGCACTGCACTGCATCCTCACCATGTTCTTTTAGCATGTAGGATCTATTCATGCATTGGCCCGTTTCTTTTTTAGTTCACTTTGCCACTTTAGTCATCTTTGTAGCTTCAACTCCACCCCCCCCCTCATCACAGCGCAACTACCATCTTCCCCCACTTTTAGCACAGAGACCTAAGATAACCCTGGAGGAGCTGCAGAGTTCCACAGCAGAGGCTGGAGTATCTGTATATAGAACGACAATAAGCTGTACGCTCCATAGAGTTGGGCTTTATGGCAGAGTGGCCAGAAGAAAGCCATCACTTTCAGCAAAAAACAAAACGGCACGATTTGAGTTTGCGAAAAGGCATGTGGGAGACTCCCAAAATGTATGGAGGAAGGAGCTCTGGTCTGATGAGACTGAAATTGAACTTTTTGGCCATCAAAGAAAACGTTGTCTGGCGCAAACCCAACACATTACATCACCCAAAGAACACCATCCCCTCAGTGAAACATGGTGGTGGCAGCCTCATGCTGTGGGGATGTTTTTCAGAAGTCGGCACTTGTAAACTGGTCACAGTTGAGGGAAAGATGGATGGTGCTAAATACAGGGATATTCTTGAGCAAAACCTGTACCACTCTGTGTGTGAGTTGAGGCTAGGACGGAGGTTCTCCTTCCAGCAGGACAATGACCCCAAACACACTGCTAAAGCAACACTTGAGTGGTTTAAGGGGAAACATGTAAATGTGTTGGAATGGCCTAGTCAAAGCCCAGACCTCAATCCAATAGAAAATCTGTGGTCAGACTTAAAGATTGTTGTTCACAAGCGCAAACCATCAAACGTGAAGGAGCTGGAGCAGTTTTGCAAGTAGGAATGGGCAAAAATCCCAGTGGTAAGATCTGGCAAGCTCATAGAGACTTATCCAAAGCAACTTGGAGCTGTGATAGCTGCAAAAGGTGGCTCTACAAAGTATTGACTTTAGGGGGGTGAATAGTTATGCAAATTGACTTTTTCTGTTATTTTGTCCTATTTGTTGTTTGCCTCACAATAAAAAAAAAAAAAAAAAAATCTTCAAAGTTGTGGGCATTTTCTGTAAATTAAATGATGCAAGTCCTCAAACAATGCATGTTAATTCCAGGTTGTGAGGCAACAAAACACAAAAAACGCCAAGGGGGGTGAATACTTTTGCAAGGTGCTGTACATTCTGCTGCTTCTCCTGAGTACGGGGATACCACATGTGTGGGACTTTTTGCAGTCTAGCCGTGTACAGGACCCCGATAACCAAGCATTGCCTTCAGGCTTTCGAAGGGCGTACAATCTTGATTTCACTTCTCACTACCTATCACAGTTTCGGAGGCCATGAAATGCCCAGATAGCACAACTCCCCCTCCCCCAAATGACCCCATTTTGGAAAGTAGACACCCCAAGGTATTTGCTAAGAGGCATGGTGAGTATTTTGCAGCTCTCATTTGTTTTGGAAAATGAAGAAAGAAAATATTTATTATTTTTTTTTTTTTTTTTCAAAATTTTGTGACAAAAAGTGAGATCTGCAAAATATTCAACATGCCTCTCAGCAAATAGCTTGGGGTGTCTACTTTCCAAAATGGGGTCATTTGGGGGGGGTTTTGTGGCCTGTGAAACTGTGATAGGTAGTAAGGCATGAAATCAAGAATGTATGCCCTTAGAAAGCCTGAAGGCGGTGATTGGTTTTTGTGGTCCTGTACGTGGGTAGACTGCCAAAAAGTCTCACACTTGTGATATCCCTGTACTCAGGAGAAGCAGCAGAATGTATTCTGGGGTGTAATTTCACATATGTCCATGGCATGTTTGAGCAATATATCATTTAGTGACAACTTTGTAAAAAAATAAATAAATTATTGTAATTTTCCCGAAACTTGTGGCAAAATATTAAATATTGCATGCCTTTCAGCAAATAGCTTGGGGTGTCTACTTTCCAAAACGGGGTCATTTGGAGGGGTTTGTGCCATCTGGGCATTTCATGGCCTCCGAAGCTGTGATAAGTAGTTAGGAATGAAATAAAAAATGTACGCCTTTAGAAAGCCTGAAGGTGGTGCTTGGTTTTCGGGGTCCTGTATGTGGCTAGACAGCCAAAAAGTCCCACACATGTGGTATCCCCGTACTCAGGAGAAGCATCAGAATGTATTTTGGGGTGTCATTTTGCATATGCCCCTGGCATGTTTGAGCAATATATAATTTCAGTGACAACTTTGTGTATTTTATTTTTTGTCATTTTTCAATCACTTGTAACAAAAAATTAAATGTTCAATGTGCTGAACAAGCCTCTCAGCAAATTCCTTGGGGTGTCTACTTTCCAAAATGGGGTCTTTTTTTTTTAACGTGAGAATTGTTATTTATTTAGATTGTATTTTATTATTACATTTTAAGGCTTTGTACTGCCCTGCCATTTTAGCACCTCAAGAAATTAGATAGGCAGTCACAAACTAAAAGCTGCGCAAATTCCAGAAAATGTACCCTAGTTTGTAGACACGATAACTTTTGCGCAAACCAATAAATATACGCTTATTCAATTGTTGTGGGGCTACTCTGGGGAGCCAAGGCTCCTAGAGTGTCCTTGGCAATATTAAAACTGCCGGTTACAATGGGAGGGTTGGCACTCCCAGACTTACGCTCATATTTTATGGCTTCCCAATTAGTGTTTTTGCACTGGCGACTTTTCCCACAGGAACCCAATGCCACTACCTTGTTTGAGGCGGCATTGGCTACCTCTCAGGAAACCCTCCAGAATATACTGTATAGAAAGGGAATTCCGGGGAAGAAGATGGGATCAGTTCTGGCACTCCCTGGGAAAGTATTCCACCTGTGCTCCCAATGGCGAAAGGATACATCACTGGCAATGTCCCCGAATAGTCCGCTATGGTCCAATGGGTCACTGGGGGAATTTTTGAAATTACCGGATGGGCAAAAGACCTGGGCGCAATATGGTGTTAAGTACCTGCACCAGATTTGTCAGAATGATCGACTGGCCACCTTTGATCAATTGAGGGCCCAGTTTAATGTACCCAAGATATGGTTGTTTCGGTATATGCAGTTGAAACACGCAGCGAGAGTGCAGTTTGGAGGAGATACAATTTTGGTCCAGAATACAGATTTGGAGAAGGTTTTGATAGACCCCGAACCATCTGGGCGAATCTCTAGATATTACGGGGCAGTGGGACCAGGAATAAAGATAATAACGACTAGAGCTAAACAGCGATGGGTGGAGGCTGTCCCGGAGTTGTCGGAGGAGCAGTGGCAGGAGGTACTGGATACATGCAAAGAAAGGAAACAGCTCTCTGTCATAAATGTAGGGAGAAAGATGGCACTTTCATACATATGGTGTGGGAGTGCAGGAAGGTGAGGCCACTGTGGTCACAGGTAACTGAATTCATCTCTGATAAATTCGCCTTACCTAACGTTTGCTCACCCTTACGCTGTCTCCTGGGGGTTTTTGACCAGGAGGAGATAAATACATGTACTAAACTGTTCCTTAGGATTTTATACTTTGGGATGCGGAAACTTATTGCCAGACGCTGGATTCATGAAGAACAGCTGACATTAGGAATGTGGATAAAAATAGTTAATGCAGATGTGCTGATGTACAAGATGACATATGAAGCCAGGGGAGCTCCCAAGAAATTTAGGAAGGTTTGGTTTAGATGGGTGGATTCGAAAAACACGCTGGACGAGGAAGAGCCATCGAATGAGGGACAGTGAGGGCTGTTGTGTGTTTTGGTCTCAATTTGATAAGGAAGGGGAGATAGGGGGAGTTGGCTTCTTTCCATCTCATACGAAATTTTAGAGCATAGGATTTTTTGTTGATTAGTGCTGGGGACACCGAATGCGGACATCTCAGGGGGGAAATTGGTTTTGTTTTACTGTTATGGGAGGTTACCTCCTCCTTTTTTTGAAGGAGGGGTTTTTTCCCCCTTCTTTTGTTTTTTTTTTTTTTTTTTGTTTTTCTTTACAAAAAAATGCAAAATGCACATATACATTGCAAAAGTAGTGGAAATGGAAATCTATGTGACATATGTCAAAAAGACGGATATATTTATCTGTGATAATACTGTGATGGATATGCAATTTCTATTTATTTTTTGTTGGACATTGTAATCCCAACTACGGTTTTGTATGTTTATTCTGATATGTGCGCAATAAAAATTCTTTAAAAAAAAAAAAAAATATATACGCTTATTGAATTTTTTCTTACCCGAGACATGTGGCTGAATGCGCTTTGGCCTAAATGTATGACTAAAGTTGAGTTTATTGATTTTTTTTTATAACAAAAAGTAGAAAATTTATTTTTCAAATTTTTTGGTCTTATTTCATTTATATCACAAAAAATAAAAACCGCAGAGGTGATCAAATACCACCTATCTGTGGGAAAAAAGGATGCAAATTTTGTTTGGTTACAGCATTGCATGACCACGCAATTACCAGTTAAAGCAGCACAGTGCCAAATTGTAAAAAGTGCTCTGGTCAGGAAGGGGGTAAATCCTTCCGGGGCTGACGGGTTAAGGGTGTTCACACTTATACAACCATATTATTTTTATTTTTACTTCCCTCCACCTAAAATATTCAGTTTGTTTTTTAACTGAATTGTACAGTTTATAGGTCACATTAAAAGGTGGAAAAAGTTATGAAAGGATTTTATCTTTGTCTCATTTTTTTTACATCACAGAAACCTGTCATTTTAACAGGGGTGTGTAGACTTTTGATATCCACTGTACCTGCTCTGTGCAGTGGTTTTGCACAGCACAGCCTCGATCCTCCTATTCTCAGGTTCCTTGTTGGTGCTCCTGGCCTCTCCCTCCTGTGGTGTGTCCCCAGAGCAAGCAGCACCTCATCTGCTAGTAAAAGCAGCCTGCAACCAAGGACAGGTTTGGCTAAAATGTGCTAGCAGAAGAAACTTTTCTTATTTCCAATATTTTAAGATAAAGGGTTTTAGTAGTGGGTGGAGTGCTAGTTAGAATAAGATTAACATATTAGGGTTTTTGTTAATGGCTATATTTTAGTGTGTGTGTGTGTGTGTGTGTGTGTGTGTGTGTGTGTGTGTGTGTGGGGGGGGGGGGGGGGGGGGCAGGTGCATAGGCTGACATTGCTGACCTACTTATACAAATGATGACGTAAGTATTTTCTGAGTCACTGAGTAGGAGCAGGTATCAGATCAGGATGTCGATCAGGAAATTCAGAGAAAAATGTTATGTTTTAATCTGCACATTTATTCCAAGTCAAATCATTTTAAGTATTGCGGCAACATTAATGACATTACAATCTAGCACAGGGGTAGGCAACCCACGGAACTGGTGCCGCAAGCGGCACGCAAAGACTCTTTTGCCGGCACGCGACTCCCTCCCCATCAGCACAGTAGCGCAGGGAAGTGTCAGTGAGACACTAATGCATTCCAATTTCAGAATTCCCCACGCTACACCTGCCCCCGCACATTGTAAAAGATGGGAAACATTGTTGGGTTCTCTAACTTAGCTGTAGCTGCGATCGTCAGCTTTTGTGATGGGGAACAAATTGGGTGCAGTTCTGCTAGGGGAACAGTCCTTGTTTCCAGGAGGAGGAGGAATGTCTTGGCCACTGCTATAGCCAATCACAGTCCTGCTAGTCCCGTCCACCATCTGGAGGAAGATGACTCGCTTGGTTGCCACTACCAATCTCAGAAAGAAGGGATTTCACTGTGATTGAGAAAACCACAATCAGGTAACAGTTTGTGGAATAACTGTTGAGTTTCTGGGAACTTTGTTGAAATTATTCCTGAACTTTTGCGTCATTTACTACTGAACCCCTGCACTCTGTGTCCCTTTAAGCCAGAGCCAGTATTCAGTGCAATAAAAATCACACCCAACCACTTTTTCTCAGCTGTGGGGGCCCAACTTATGATCTTGCACACAGTCCCACTGCTTTCAGAAAATGCCCCTGACCTGAGCTCATCATTGGGCATTCATTCCATATGCTGGTATGTGACATCACATACAAGCACTTGGGCTGGATGTGAGAGGTGGATCAGCAGGATGAGTGTGCCAGGACAGGTAGAGGTGTCCCATCTCTGCTTCCTTTCACCACTCTGCATACCATGCATATCATAGATGAGAAGATGGTACAGTGGTGAAGCAGATGTGAAGGAGGGTACAGTGGTGGGGAAAATGAGTAGGAAGGGTTCGGGGGTGGAACAGAAGCGCAGGAGGGTACAGTGGTGGGGCAGATGTGCAGGGAGGTACAGTGGTGGAAGAGATAAGAAGGGGGTTTAGCAGTGGGCCAGAAAAGCAGGGGGTACAGTGAGGGGTCAGATGAGCAGGGGGGTTCAGTGTTGGGCCAGATGAGCAGGGGGGTTCAGTGTTGGGCCAGATGAGCAGGGGGGTTCAGTGTTGGGGCAGAAAAGCAGCGAGGTAGAGCAGTGGGGCAGATGTGAAAGGAGGTGTATTGGTGGGGCAGATGAGCAGGGGGTTACAGTGGTGGGGCAGAAGATCAGTGGGGTAAAGAGGTGAGACAGATGTGCAGGAGGTACATCGGTGGGGCAGATGAGAAAGCGGGTTACAGTGGTGCAGCAGATGAGCAGATGGGTTCATTGTTGGGAAAGTTGAGAAGGTGGTTCAGCGGTGAGACAGAATGAGGATACAGCGGTTGAGCAGATGTGTAAGGGGGTACAGTGGTGGGGCAGATGAGCAGGCTGGTTACAGCGGTGGGACAGAAGAGCAAGGGGGTACAGTGGTGGGGCAGATGTGCAGGAGGTACAGTGGTGGAAGGTATGAGAAGGGGGTTCAGCAGTGGGACATAAAAGCAGGGGGGGGGGGGGGCAGTGATGGGGCAGATGAGCAGGGGGTTATAGTGGTGGGACAGATGAGCAGGGGAGAGGTTCAGTGTTGGGGCAGAGGAGAAAGGATGTAGATTGGTGGGAGAGATGAGAAGGTGGTTACAGCGGTGGGGCAGAGGAGCAGGGGGTACAGAGGTGGGGCAGATGTGCAGATGAGAAATGAGGTACATCGGTGGAACACATGAGCAGGAAGTTATGGTGGTGGGGCAGAAGAGCAGGGGGAACAGAGGTGGGACAGATGTGCAGGAGGTACAATCGTGAGACAGATGAGAAAGGGGGTTACAGTGGTGAGGCAGATAAGTTCAGTGTTAGGACAGATGAGAAGATGGTTCAATGGTGGAGCAGATGTGCATGGAGGTACAGTGGTGGGGCAAATGAGAAAGAGGGAACATTGGTGGGGCAGATGAGCAGGGGGTTACAGTGGTGGGACAGAAAAGCAGGGTGGTACAGTGGTGGGGCAGATGTGCAGAGGGTTACATTGGTGGGGCAGATGTGCAGAGGGTTACATTGGTGGGGCAGATGAGCAGGGTCGTACAGCGGTGGGACAGATGTACAGGGGGTTACAGAGATGGGGCAGATGAGCAGGGGGTTACAGTGGTGGAGCCGATGAGCAGGAAGGTTACAGTAGTGGAGCAGATGAGCAGGGGGGTTACAGTGGTGGAGCAAATGAGCAGGGGGGTACAGTGTTGGGGCAGATGAGCAGAGGGTTACAGTGGTGGGCAGATGAGCAGGGGGGTGGGGTAAGGTGGTGAAACAGATTTGAAGGGGGGGCAGTGATCTGAGGTGTGAAGGTGCAGGAATTGGGACTCATCTGAGGTGTGGAGTTGCAGGAATCGGGGCTGATCTGAGCCGTGAGAGTGCATGATGTTGATTTCTCACTACTAAAGTAGTTTATTATTATTATTATTATTATTATTATTATTATTATTATACAGGATTTATATAGCGCCAACAGTTTGTGCAGTGCTTTACAACATGAGGGCAGACAGTACACTTACAATACAAATCAATAAAGGAGGGATCAGAGGGCCCTGCTAGTTAGAGCTTACAATCTATAAGGGAGGGTCAAGTGGAAACAAAAAGGTAATAACTGTGGGGGATGAGCTGATGGAAAAAATGAAATACAGTTGTTGTTAGGTGTGGGTAGGGTAGGCTTCTCTGAAGAGAAGGGTTTTCAGGGATCGTCTAAAAGCTAATAAAGTAGGAGATAAGCAGACAGATTGGGGTAGGGCATTCCATAGGATTGGAGAGGCTTTGGAAAAGTCCTGGAGGCGAGCATGGGAGGAGGTGACGAGGGAGCTAGAGAGCAGGTGGTCTTGAGAGGAACAAAGAGAACGAGTAGGTTGGTATTTAGAGACTAAGCTAGTGATGTAGCTGGGGGCGAAATTATGGATGGCTTTGTACGTAGTTGTTAGAATTTTGAATGTAACTCTTTGGCAGAGCGGAAGCCAGTGGAGGGATTGACAGAGACGAGTGGCAGACACAGAGCGATTGGTAAGGTAGATGAGTCTGGCAGCAGCATTCATGATGGATTAAAGAGGTGATAGACTATGTAGAGGCAAGCCAATGAGAAGGGAGTTGCAGTAGTCGAGGCGAGAGATGAAGCATTTACTTAAAAATAATTTTCATGATTGGGAGTGTGAAGTTGACATTTTTTTTTGTTATAAAATCGGCAAGCTAAATTTCTTTGAAAACATTTTTCGGCACATTGTGCTCAAAAGGGTACCTACCCCTGACCTAGCAACAAGCATTTTTCTGATAAATAGGTAGCAATGGCAGCCTCTATATACCTGTGCAACACTGGCTTCCTTTTGGGTTAATTTTAAAAGTGAAAGTAAAAGAAAGTAAAGCAGTTTGGGTTATCCCCAGAACAGTGATAGAGGGGGAATCTTCCAATGGGGAATAGTGGGGATAGTTCTGGTGACCTGAGGGGCCCCAATGGATTCCCTTAATTTGCAGGGATTTCCTTTTACTTTGTGTTTTGGCTATGGGTCAGGAAGTAAAGGGAAATCTCTCCAAAAGGTCTCAGATGGCAAAAAAAATCTATCAGGGCTTATAACACTCCCTTACTCTATCCACAATGGAAAAAAAAGCTTTGCCTATAGTTTTACGCCTCTGGTAAGGGTATGGTTAACTGCTAGGGCTAGATGAAAGGTGAGCTAAATCTAGAACTCAGGGATGAGAGGACAAGCAGTATATTTTAAGATCAGTTTAAGAACTGAAAATCTGTTGGTTAAAACCACTGCACCAACAAGCAAAATATGACCCAGTCTCCATTATCCATGTTCAAATTTCAAATGACAGCCATGTGAATCTCTAATTACAGGAGGTAGAGGAAAGGAATTCATGGTGTAGTATTAAAACCCTGTTCTGAAATACACTTTAGTGAAAGCTCAATTTGGTGAAACTTGCGTAATTCCTCAGCAGCACCACTGTGAAAACAAGCAGGAATTATTCAAAGGGATGCATCACATTTACTTGAATTTTGTCCTAAAGTAACTTAACAAAGGTGAGACCATAAAAAAATATACAGTACACAGATGATGTGGTCTATACACCTGATTTCAGGGGCTGAATAGAGAATGCCAGATACAACTAAACTAATTGTAAGTTCACACGGGCAGGGCTGTACACTCTTCTGGTATAATTAACCTGAACTTGTTTCTATTTTAGCCTCTAACCTGCAGACTTTTAATATTGTACAGGGCTGTATTAATTGGTCGACATTTAACTATGAATAATTAAACACTTCAATACAGGGCACTTGCACACCTTCCTGCCCAGGCCAATTTTCAGCTCTCAGCGCTGTCGCATTTTGAATGACAATTGCGTGGTCATACAACACTGCACCCAAACTAAATAGAGCTTTCTTTTGGTGGTATTTGATCTCCTCTGGGATTTTTATTTTCTGCTAAACAAATAAAAAAAAAGACCAAAAATTTTGAAAAACTTTTTTTTTTGTTTCTGTTACAAAACATTGTAAATAAGTACGTTTTCTCCTTCACTGACGGACACTAATAAGGCGGCTTTGATGGGCACAGATGAGGTGGCACCAATGATGCGCACTAATATGCGGCACTGATAAGTGGCACTGATATGCAGCACTGATGGGCACTGATATGCAGCACTGATGGGTACACATAGGTTGCACTGATGGGTGGCACGGATGGGCACTGATAGGCGGCACGGAGTAGAGGAGTAGCCGATCGGCTCTCCTCTACTCGCGTCTGACAGACGCGAGGGAGGATAAGCCGATCAACGGCCCTTCCTGTTTACACTGTTTTCAGCCGTGATTGGACATGGCTGATAAAGTGGTAAAGAGTTTCCGTCAGAGACTCTTTACCTAGATCGGTGTTGTGGTGTGTCAGACTGACACAACGCAACAACAATCGTCGCGATGCACGCCCCCATTTGTTGCTTACAAGTTAAAATCTGTATTTTTTGCTAGAAAATTTTATATATATATATATCCTAGATAATAAAATGTCGATTGTTGTAAGTTTTTTATGTCACACGGCATTTGGGCAGTGGTCTTTCAAACACTTTTTTTTTTTAGGAAAGAAAAGACACTTTCATGAATCAAAAAGAAAACAAAAAACAATAAAGTTAGTCCAATTTTTTTGTATAATGTTAAAGATGATGTTATGCTGAGTAAATAAATACCTAACACGTCATGCTTTGAAATTGCGCACACTCGCAGAATGGCGACAAATTACGGTAGTTAAAAATTTCCATAGGCGACGCTTTAAAAAACATTAACGGTTACCAGTTTAGAGTTACAGAGGATGTATTTTGCTAGAATTATTGCTCTCGCTCTGACGATCGTGGTAATACCACAGGTGCGATTTGAACACTGTTTACATTTGTGGGCGTGACTTACATATGCACTTTCTTTGCTGCGCAAGCACGCATGAACAGTGGTGCTTTATTTTATTTTTTCGTATTTATTTTATTTTATTTTTAGTTTTTAATAATGTCCCCTTTATAAAAAAAAAAAAAAATCTGATCACTTTTATTGCTGTCACAAGGAATGTAAACATCCCTTCTGACAGTAATAGGTGGTGACAGGTACTCTTTATGGAGGGATCGTTGGCACTTAAAGCGGAGTTCTGCAAAAAAAAAAAAATTAAAAAGTCAGCAGCTACAAATGCTGCAGCTGCTGACTTTTAATAACCGGACACTTACCTGTCCTGGAGTCCAGCGATGCGGGGGAGTGAAGCCCCACTCCTCTCCCCCTCCTCTCTGTGGTGCCGGCATTGTAAGTGTGGGCACCCACTGCGCATGCGTGAGCCGCGCACCGTGACTGGCCGGGCAATCATCTGGGACCAGTGATGTGTCCCAGATAATTGCCGAGAGGGAGGGGGGAGAGGCGATCTCCCTTCTAGTGCCGCGGTACGCCGGGAGGAAGTGGGAGCTGGGACCCCCAAAAAAATGACAAATGTGGCATGTCAGAGGTCACCTCCCTTAAAGTGGAAGTTCCATGTTTGAGTGGAACTCTGCTTTAAAAGTTAAAATTTGCAATTAAAAGTATTCAGATTGCCAAAATCACAAGATTTGCTCTTAAATTTGGGGGGGAGGGGGGGGGTTACACGTTTTCCATATGCATTTTTTAATAGTAGTGGTGGTAAAACTTGACAGTCTTAAAATGAATATTCTCATAAAATACAAATGTAAACATGTATTATTAAGCACCAATGCCACTGTTCTGCCATTATGTAAAATATCCCTTTATCTACAGCAAGTAATAGGGGCTCAAGCACAATGCACTGACACAAGGCCGACCATGATTGATGCTATGCCTGTCTGTTTAACATAGACTGTAAATTTGCTTTTGTGTAGTTTAATAGTGAAGATTAGCTGAATCAGCAGGTCAGTGTCAGATGAAAAACATTAACATAAACAGAATGCAAATGTTGAAACTGAAATATATGAATCTGCTGAGATATGGAGAAACTTGATGTAAAAGGACAAATATCTATGATGAAAACTATAGCAGGAGCTCAGGGCTCTCCATACTGCAGACGTTTGCATACTTTTTGGAATGCACTTTGTCAACAGGTTGGAGGGAAAATGGTGCAGTACACAACTAGGGTTACATGCCCTTTTATCTTTTGCTAAAAACAGTTTTAACCACTTATTGACAGTCATCTCATTAACAGAACCTTGATTAACCACTTCCCGTCCGCCCCATAACAGATTTTCTGCTACGGGGTGGCTCTCCTGTGCAGAATTTTATATGCTGTGAAAAAGTATTTGCCCCCTTCTGTTTTTTTTTTTTTGCATATTTTTCACACTTAAATGACTCAGATCATCAAACAAATTTTATTATCACACAAAGATAACCCGAGTAAATACAAAATGCTGGTTTCATACATGAGGGCAAAAAATCTGTCCAAACCTGCCTGGCTTTATGTGAAAAAGTAATTGCCTCCTGAACCGAAAAACAGGTAGTGCCACCCTTGGCGGCAACAACTGCAATCAAGTGTTTGCGATAACTGTTAATGAGTCTTTCACATTGTTGTGGAGTAATTTTGGGCCACTCTTCTTTGCAGAATTGATTTAATTCAGCCATATTGGAGGGTTTTCCAGCATGAACGGCCTGTGTAAGGTCATGATACAGCATCTCAATTGGATCTAAGTTCGGGCTTTGACTAGGCCACTCCAAAACCTAAATGTTGCTTTTTTGAACCATTTGGAGGTGGACTTGCTGTTGTGTTCTGGATCACTGTCCTGCTGCATAACCCAAGTCCAAGTGAGCTTGAGGTCACAAACTAATGGCTGGACATTTTCTCCGTTAGGATTTTCTGGTAGAGCTCAGAATTCATGGTTACATCAATTATGGTAAGTCGTCCAGGTCCTGAAGCTGCAAACAAGACCATCACGCTACCACCACCATGTCTGACTGTTGGTATGATGTTCTTCTCAGCCAGTGTCACTAATACAGTGACAATGCATATTTTTAGCACTGATCACTGTATTAGTGACACTGGTTCCCGCAAAGTGTCACTTAGTGTCTGACTGTCCGCTGCAATATTGCAGTCCCGCTATAAGTAGCTGATCGCCACCATTACTAGTATAAAAAATAAATAAGTAAATAAAAATTCTATAAACATATACAATGTACAGTGGGGCAAAAAAGTATTTAGTCAGCCACCAATTGTGCAAGTTCTCCCACTTAAAAAGATGAGAGAGGCCTGTAATTGTCATCATAGATATACCTCAACTATGAGGGACAAAATGTGGAAACAAATCCAGGCAATCACAGTGTCTGATTTTTGAAAGAATTTATTTGCAAATTATGGTGGAAAATAAGTATTTGGTCACCTACAAACAAGCAAGATTTCTGGCTCTTACAGACCTGTATCTTCTTCTTTAAGAGGCTCCTCTGTCATCCACTCATTACCTGTATTAATGGCACCTGTTTGAACTTGTTATCAGTATAAAAGACACCTGTCCACAACCTCAAACAGTCACACTCCAAACTCCACTATGGTGAAGACCAAAGAGCTGTCGAAGGACACCAGAAACAAATTTGTAGACCTCCACCAGGCTGGGAAGACTGAATCTGCAATAGGCAAGCAGCTTGGTGTGAAGAAATCAACTGTGGGAGCAAAAATTAGAAAATGGAAGACATACAAGACCACTGATAATCTCCCTCGATCCGGGGCTCCACGCAAGATCTCACCCCGTGGGGTAAAAATGATCACAAGAACGGTGAGCAAAAATCCCAGAACCACACGGGGGGACCAAGTGCATGACCCGCAGAGAGCTGGGACCAACGTAACAAAGGCTACCATCAGTAACACACTACGCCGCCAGGGACTCAGATCCTGCAGTGCCAGACGTGTCCCCCTGCTTAAGCCAGTATATGTCCGGGCACGTCTAAGGTTTGCTAGAGAGCATTTGGATGATACAGAAGAGTATTGGGAGAATGTCATATGGTCAGATGAAACCAAAGAACTGTTTGGTAGAAACATATATATATATTACCTTATCAAGGATAGATATAGTACTGGGTAATGAACTAGCAGGACAAGTAATACAAAATATAGAGTATCATCCTAGAGGGGTGTCAGATCATTCTTTAATGACAGTTGAAGTAAACCCAGGAGACAAAAAAGAAGGTAGAGTATGGAAATTAAACCCGGCCTGGTTGGAAATTATGGAGGATTCGGAAGGGATAGTATCTGAGCTGGACGAATTCATAAGGTTCAACTCGGATACTGTCACAAGAGGGGTGATGTGGGATACGTTAAAGGCATATTTGAGGGGTCTATTGATTCAGAAAGTGTCCAAAATCAAAAAAGCTTCACGGGATTGGGAGGATAAGACTAGGAGAGAGTTAATGGAGGCAGAGAAGGAGTATGTGAAAGAACCCTTACCCGATAAACAAAAAGTGTGGGAGAAAAAACAACAAAGCTATAAAGACGCAATACTCAGGAAGGTAGAAAATAAAAGGCTGTTCCAGAGACAAAGTATATACGGGGAAGGAGAAAAAGTAGGGAAGATACTGGCCAGTATTGTTAAAAACAGTTCCCCCCCCTCCACGGTCTCAGCAATTAGAACCATGAGAGGTGAAATATCATCCCAGAGAGAGATAATTATAGATACCTTTAAAGAATACTATACGGATTTATATAAATCCCGAGGGATCATGGAGGGAGAGGAAATGGACTCCTTTTTTAGTAAGATAAGTATACCAGTAATTGAGGAAGCAGATAAAGAGGAACTAGAGCGACCGATCACACTAGAAGAAATTAAAATGGCAGTAGCAGGAATGGCCAATAATAAGTCCCCGGGACCAGACGGGCTGCCAACAGAAATATATAAAAGCTATGGGGAAATACTGCTACCGGAACTCCTTAACGTATCTAACTGGGCGAAGGAGAGGGGGAAATTACCATCATCAATGACTGAAGCTATAATTATTGTATTGCATAAGGAGGGGAAGGACCCCTTGGAACCAGGATCTTATAGACCCATATCCCTACTCTGCTCTGACGTTAAGATCCTAGCAAAGGTCCTGGCGGGGAGGTTAAGAAAGATCATTCACAAAGTAGTTCATCAAGATCAAACAGGATTTATCCCAAATAGAGCAACAAGTATGAACATCAGGAGGGTTTTTCTGAATCTTCAGATACCCACAGATAATATGGGCTTGAGAGCAGTTATGCTGCTTGATGTGGTAAAAGCGTTTGACAGCGTAGAATGGGAGTACATCTGGCGGGTACTAAGGGAGTTTGGGTTTGGCCCCTCCTTTATTAATTGGGTAAAAATACTCTATAATGATCCCAAAGCAAAAGTAAGAATTAACGGTGACTACTCATCCGAGTTCCAACTAGAAAGAGGTACAAGGCAAGGCTGCCCCTTGTCCCCCCTGATATTTGCTCTGGCAATGGAGCCACTAGCCATATCAATAAGGCAGAATAGGATAATAGAAGTAATAAAATTAAAAATAATGTGTCTGCGCTAGAAAAAAATCACTACACTCAAAGTGCAGTATTAGTATAAACAACCTGAGTGTGGAAATAAAATATAAAGTGCACAATACTATATAAACAGAGAATGTGAATAATCAAACAAAGTGACAAATCAATAGAAATAACAAATAAATACTGGAGGATATAGCAAATGGTGAATAAATAAATAAAGTCCAAAAGCGTGAATATCCAATAATATAAAAGTGCCCGAATAAATTAGTCCCAAAATTGGGTGATTTTCACATATTCTATCTTCCAAAATGTGCCACCAAGAAACATGCTGTAGTGTCTTCCAGCCGCCCCCACAGGTGTATATGCTCACCTTCCTGTGTGTGACACAGCGATTAAACTATGTCAAACAAAGCCTTGGAGCCACTCCTGTGCTCATTAGGAACCAGCTGTACAAACTTCCAATGTTCTCAAATGGAGATGGTTTATGCAAGAGAAAAAAACTCCATAGCGCAATATGTAGGTATAAAGCATTTAATAAAATATTTAGCTCCCCTGTCTGGGGTACTCACATATTGTGGGTGCGTGAGTGCACCAACCATATCAAGCATAAAAACGGATAATCTCCCGGTGTGGCGTGCGGTGTAGCGTGTGTAACGAAAAGACTCCTTCTCTCTCTCTGCTGACAGCTCCGTCCAGGCCCCTCCCCTACGCGTGTTCGGCACCGGGACCACGTGCCTTCTTCAGGGGGATCCGTTTTTATGCTTGATATGGTTGGTGCACTCACGCACCCACAATATGTGAGTACCCCAGACAGGGGAGCTAAATATTTTATTAAATGCTTTATACCTACATATTGCGCTATGGAGTTTTTTTCTCTTGCATAAACCATCTCCATTTGAGAACATTGGAAGTTTGTACAGCTGGTTCCTAATGAGCACAGGAGTGGCTCCAAGGCTTTGTTTGACATAGTTTAATCGCTGTGTCACACACAGGAAGGTGAGCATATACACCTGTGGGGGCGGCTGGAAGACACTACAGCATGTTTCTTGGTGGCACATTTTGGAAGATAGAATATGTGAAAATCACCCAATTTTGGGACTAATTTATTCGGGCACTTTTATATTATTGGATATTCACGCTTTTGGACTTTATTTATTTATTCACCATTTGCTATATCCTCCAGTATTTATTTGTTATTTCTATTGATTTGTCACTTTGTTTGATTATTCACATTCTCTGTTTATATAGTATTGTGCACTTTATATTTTATTTCCACACTCAGGTTGTTTATACTAATACTGCACTTTGAGTGTAGTGATTTTTTTCTAGCGCAGACACATTATTTTTAATTTTAATACTATACACGAATATGGAACGTGATTGAGTGTTTGCAGCTGGACTCCACTGTTCACTTATTACTTTATAGGCATTTGTCCGTAAGTGGCTCGCAAGGTTTTTAGCTATTATTCTGTAGGATAATAGAAGGATTCCAGAGAGCAGAGGGGGAAGAGCGGATCGCATTGTATGCGGACGATGTTCTCATATTCTTAGGTGACCTGGAGGGATCCCTTAACCAGGTGTTGGAAATACTCTCAGGTTTTGGAAGATTATCGGGCTTATCCATAAACCAGGAGAAATCGGTGTTGCTACCAATAGATCCTGTGGGAGAGAACGTCCCAGTAAGCAATATACAAAGTCAACAAAATACTTAGGTATAAAGTTAACAAAAGATCCAGGGGAATATTTAGATAATAACCTGACCCCCCCTGCTGAGGAAATTTAAAAGCAAGATTGAAATTTGGAGAGGTTTGCCTTTGTCAGTGGCGGGGAGGTGCAACTTGATTAAAATGTTGTGGCTTCCCCAGCTACTGTACATAATGCACAACTCGCCAATATGGATAAGCCGGAATTGGTTTAAAAAAATAGATACACTATTGAGAGATCTCATCTGGAAAGGGAGACCTTCTAGGATAGGACTACAAACCCTACAACTGTCATCGCAAGAAGGGGGTTTAGCAGTGCCTCACCCGAGGGGCTATTTTTTGGCAGCACAGATGCAGCACCTGGGGAGAGGCTCTGATCCTAATGGCCATAACAGGAGAGAACTGATGATTATGGGAGCACCCCATGGGACAGTGACGGAAGTACTTGAGGCGAACTCCTTTTTGCATAAATCCCCTACGATTAAATTGATGAAAAAAGTATGGAACACCATTAAGGCCATGAAGGGAATGGGAGGGCTGATGAAATGCACTCCACTGTGGAACAATAAGAACTTAGAGGAATTAAAAGAAATAGGGAAAATAAAATCATGGGAAATGAGAGGGATAAATAAATTAGCCCAATTATATAATCAAAACACCTTAAAAACATTTGGATCACTTAAGGAGGAATTTGGTATCCCAGACCATTCATTTTTTAGTTACCAACAAACTAAACATGCTCTGAGTAGACAGTTTGGAGGACAAGGGCCAGTCTGGAATAAGTCTACCATATTTCAAAAACTAGACGTGCCGGGCGGACACGGGGGGCCCATAGCCGAAATGTACCCAGATATATGTAAAAGTATTATAGAGACACCAGGAAAACTGAAATGTAGAACTAAATGGGAAGAGGATCTGGGTGCAATCTCGGATGAACAATGGAAAGAGATATTGGCGGGAGGTCACCAGGTTTCAATCTCACCAGCTCAGAAAGTCTCACAATTAATGCTATTACATAGGACATACTACACTCCTAAAAGGTTATTTAGGTTTGGGGGGAGGAAAGATGACAAATGCCCTAGATGCCAGGAATCGGGGGATCTAATGCACATGATATGGAAATGCCCGAAGTTATTTCGCTATTGGTATGAAGTGGTGGAAATGTTAAATAAGATCCTTACCTTAGAACTTAAAATAGAGCCGAAACTATGCATCTTGGGAGTGGAGGGAAATATAAAAAGAGGAAATTTTAAAATTAAAATAGTAAGAAGATGCCTATTCCAAGCAAGGAAGTTAATAGCTCTAAGATGGCAGGCAAGAACCCCCCCCCACGAAGGACGAATGGATTAAAATGGTAATAGAAACAATGTGGAAGGAAAAAGTAGTATACACAAAGAGAAAATATCTGAAAGAATTTAAAAGACTTTGGAACCCTTGGTTAGAAGAATTGGGATACCCAATGTGAGGGAATGATAAGAGAAGCGGTCCTATGGTAGCTAAATTAAGGAAGAAATAGTGATGCATGGTTGGGGGAGGGGGGAGGGGGGAGGGGAGGGGAGGGGGGATAGGGTGGGAAGAGGGCGGGGGAAACACATGGGGGAAAATGATTAGAGTATACCTTCTCTGCTATAGTTATATGTGTTTATAAATGTATATATAGTAGATATATTTAAAAAATTGGTATGCTTGTTTTTAAAAATTTTGTATAATGTGGAAAAAATAATAAAGATTATTTAAAAAAAAAAAAATCATCCCAAAAAAATGTGAATAAATAAATGTGAGAAAAATATTACCAAAAATACTTAAAAAACACTTATTGATAAAATCCTGTGCTGATGTGTACATACAATAGTGCTAAAACATATTGATAAAAAGCTTTTGTTCATATGTGCATACAATAGTGTTTAAGAAAAAAAGTGAATAATCAGTTCATAGAAACAAGTATCCCCAAAAAAGAAAAAGAAAATCCATAGAGCGTTCTTCTTAAAGTGCAATAACGTGTCTCTTCATTCACATAGCAATACTCCTGATGAGATAAGTGCTCCCAGCCTTCCAAAGGACCCCCCTTTTTGTGCCCTCACTCACCGGAAGAATTCACCCCTGTAGGGGTATCAAGCTTGTAGACTGTATCCTGCAGCAGTGGTCCGTGGTGACAGTCCTCCGTTCTCCTCTCCTTCTCTCGTATCCCGATCACCTCCAATCACTCCCCGGTATGAACATCAATTATTACTTTGGCTGTTTTCCCTCTGTTTTACCTGGTGATCTGGCCAGTAACACACTATTGTATGCACATATGAACAAAAGCTTTTTATCAATATGTTTTAGCACTATTGTATGTACACATCAGCACAGGATTTTATCAATAAGTGTTTTTTAAGTATTTTTGGGAATATTTTTCTCACATTTATTTATTCACATTTTTTTGGGAAGATTTAATTTTTATCACTCTCGATTTTCAGTGTTTGTATTATATGCGATAATACACACTGCACTTTATTGATTGTGGTCAATTTTTACACATGCACATAAATTTTACCCACACGTTTGGAACTTTTTACCATTCCTATATACACAAAAAAAATTTTTATTTTGTATTTTACACTTATATATGTTTGTGCACATCACAGTGGAACTAGTTGAACAGCGCCATCCACCCCAATTTAGTACTCTACACTACATGAACATAACTTAGCCCAGGAGGAAGGACTGACACCATACACAAAGAGGAAGAAGGACCTATGATGTCACTGGACAAGCCTGCAAGAAAAAGGTATATAAAGTGTATTTTTTTCTTAGAAAGGCAAGATCCAAGGGCGGCTTGAGGGATGGCAGACATCTTATCTCAGTAGTTGCTTAATATGGAATTCTACACTTAAAGTGATTGTCTAGTTTTTTTTTTTTTTCTATAAAAATAACAAACGTGTCATACTTACCTGCTCAGTGCAGTGGTTTTGCACACAGCAGCCCCAATCCTCTTCTTCTTGGGTGCCTCTTCTGTGCTCCTGGCCCCTCCCTCCTGTTGAGTGCCCCCAGAGCAAGCAGCTTGCTATGGGGACACCCAAGCCGAGCCGCAGCTCAGTGTATCCATTTGGACACAGAGCTGTGATTTGGTCCTACCCCCTCTCTCTCCTGATTGGCTAACTGACTTTGACAGCAGCGGGAGCCAATGGCGCCACTGCTATGTCTTAGCCAAATAAGGAGGGAGAGTCTCAGATGGCCGAGACACTCATGGACATCATTGGACAGAGATGGGGCTCAGGTAAGTATTAGGGGGGCTGCTGCACATAGGAGGCTTTTTATCTTAATGCATAGAATGCATTAAGATAAAAAAACTTCTGACTTTACAACCCCTTTAATAAAATACAAAAATATAGAATCGTAAGCATGCAAAATGCAGCATGTTGGTGATCAAACCTGTCAGACACAGCCCAGAACAGATGTGCAAAATTTCTGAAAAATTAGCTATGTAGATCTACATTTTGATACTGATATTTCTGGTAAGTGCCAGCCCAGATGGATTCAACCCACTACCCTAAAAATAAATATTTAATTATCTTAGGGAACAAAGTTGGGTAAGTGTGCGTCTGCCACTCTTTACAGACAGATGGTGCATAACCCTTCTAACTTTTAAGCCTCGTACACACAATCAGCTTTTCCGCAAAGCGTCAGACTTTTGTCCAAAGGGCGTTGGCTAGGAACTTGTCTTGCATACAAAAGGCACACAATTGTTGGCCAACAAACACGAACATAGTGACATACTACGTGGTTTTTCAGCTCTTTAGTGCCACCCTTTGGGCACCTTCTGCTAAATGTTGATCAAACTGTACTCACACAAGTACTGCAACGGTACTATAGCCTGTCTGACACTAATAAAGCCAAAGGAGTTGGCCATTGGGTTCAGCGGCAGTATAGCCTTTCGACTCACTGACATGTTAACTGATGATTATGATCAGTTTCTCTTTTACAATGGCTTTATAGGCAACATCCAATGCACACCTAGCGAATGTCTATAGTCCAAACCACAACCAACCAGCCTTTATTATCCAAGTTCTCTCTAAACTATCGCACTTCGCGGAAGGGGTTATTACCCTGGCAGGAAACCTAAATATGCCACTAGACCCCATTATTGACACCTCACAGGGTCGCTCTAATATCCTGTTTAAATGCCTAGTCCATGTTAAAAAAAAAAAAAAAAGACTTCTTGAACGTCAACTGATAGATGTGTGGCGTTTACTTCACCCCAAAGATAAAGATTATTCCCATTTTTCCAAAACACATCAATCCTACTCCAGAATAGACAATATCTTCATAGAGCACTTCCACCTTCCTCTTCTGCTTTCGGCCTCTATAGCCACCGCACCCATTTCTGATCACGCACCTATTTTCATGCGCTTGACCATGCCCACTTTGCCACAACGTACCTATAATTGGAAACTCAATGACTCTCTCCTCTCCAACCTCACTGAAGTCTCCATGTTATTTTCATCCCTGACTCAGTATTTTACGGAGAATGCATCTCCCGAAATGGCCCCCTTGATTCCCATAAGGCTACAATGAGAAGTAGACTAATTGAATTAGGTGTGAGGAAAAAAAGAGCATGGTCAACAACTTAAAAAAGTTCTTCAACAGGTCATGGACTTAGACAATCAACACAAGCTATCATTACATGCCTCACACCTTGAAGCCCTTACACTCAAAAGAGAAGAGCTCAAAGCCCTCCTAGACTTGGAAAACAAAAAATAAATTTCACCTTATTTCGCAGAAATTCTATGAATGGGTGAACAAACCCGGCAAACAACTCGCTAGATCCCTCCGTGTAACAAAGACACAATCTTTTATCCCTAAAATAAAACTCCAAACTGGTGAAATGGCACACGCCACCCCTCAAATCTTAGTAACATCCTACTCCCCATTTTTACGACATTTGCCAACTCAATTTCCAACACATCAGACCTATGCCTGGAATCCCTCTCTGCCCATATTAGTTATCCCTAAACCCAATAAATATCCTACCCTGTGTAGTAGCTACAGACCCATCTATTTACTAAATATAGACACTAAACTTTATGCCAAAGTCATAGCCAATAGACTACTCCCCCTGCTTCCATGATGGATCACAGCGGACCAAACGGGTTTTATACCCAACAGAGAGGCCAGAGACAACTCCCTATGATCTCTATCCCTGATTCACTATGTTCACAGATACGCCCAGCCCACCCTTCTCCTCTCCGCTTATGCGGAAAAAGCATTTGATAGGGTGGACTGGGATTATATTAAGACAACCCTACGCTATTTTAGATTGGGGCCCAAGATGTGCCACCCCATTTCTTCCCTGTACTCTCACCCATTGGCACAAATTTGTATTAACGGCTCTCTAAGCGACCCCTTTACGCTACATTATGGTACCAGACAAGGTTGCCCCCCCCTCTTTGCCATCACCCAAGAACCTTTTCTGGCCACAATTAGACATAATGACAGCATCCAGGGTGTGCAAGTCAGAAAGAGAACCCATAAATATGCATCCTTTGCTGACAATATGTTATTTTTTATCCAACAACCTCACATATCACTTCCAAATTTAATGTCAGCTTTCTCTACCTTCCAAACAATATCCAACTTCAAAATAAACCTAATCTAAATCTGAGATCCAAAACTTCAATATCCCCCGCTCAGAAGCCGACCAACTGAAACCTCTTTTTTCCCTTCTGCTGGGAAACGAAGAGCATGAAATACCTGGGCATAAATCTCACCCCCAGCTTCCATTCTCTTTTCTAGTTATATTCCCCTATTGAATAAGATAAGAGCAGACCTCCGGAGTTGGTCTCACTTATCCCACTCCTGGTTAGGTAAAATAAACATTAAAATGAACATCTTGCCCTGCATACTTTTTATTTTTCAAATGCTACCATTAGGTGTTCCTATAGGTTTATTTTCTATACTTTAAATGGAGATCTCTTGCTTCATTTGGAGAAACAGCCACCCCAGAGTGTCCAGATCAGTACTCTATTGCTCCAAGTGCTCTGGGGGGGGGTTGGCTCTACCAAATCTTAAAGCGGTTGTTTTATCACATGTGACGGATTGGAAGTATGCTACTTATTCCAAATTATAGGTCCAACTAGAATATGCCTTATGTGGTTCAGACTTATCAGTTGACCTGTGGATACCCCGCTCCTCCAGAGCCCTCTCCACATATGACTCACCCCTCATCACCTCTTCCCTTGACATATGGGATGCGCTACACAAAATATTCTCCTGGTCATAGGACTTCCCCCTGATGCCGCTTCTGCACCACAACCGCTTTTTGCCTGGTTCCATGGATCCGGGGGTTTAAAACTTGGGCACCTGAGAAACCCCTCCTGCTTCACCATGTCCTCTGTTCAAACACCCTCAAGCCACTATCTGAGATATTAGGCCCAAAACCCATCACATTTAGACCCCTTTCACACCAAGGTGTTTGAAAAACGCCCTAAAACACCTTAGCGTTATTACTGCGGTTTTAGGGGCGCTAGTGGTAAAATTAATGCAACACTGCAGGCGTTTTAACAGCGTTTTTCAAGCGTTATTGAAGCATGTGTTATTGATGCTATCTTTCTGCTTGCATGTTTATCCTTTGTGAGATCATGTAAAACAAGCAGTGTCTTGTAAAGTAACTAGCAGTGTCTTGTTTTACTTCAAATCTTCATTTTTCTGGGATTAATTCTTTTTTTTGGCACTTTAATTTTTTTTTTTTTTGCCACTTTGATGGTCTGTTTAATCATTCTGGCCTTCCCACAATTTCAGTCCTGTTGTTGTAGATGCTCTCTTTTCTGCTTGCATGTTTACCTTTTTGTGAGATCATGAGACTTTTCTACAGCTCAGGGTGGATTATAGGCGCTATTCAGCCGTTTTTACAGCGTTTTCAATTCATTTTAATGGAGAAGGGCGTTTTTGAAGGGCTTTTTTCAATGCCCAAAAGCTGCTCCAAAGATGCTGCTTGCAGGACTTTTCTCAATGCCCCGCCAGCACAACGCCTCAGTGTGAAAGGGTCCATTGAGATGCATGGGGAGCGTTTTAATAGCATTATTTTAAGTGCTAAAACGTTGCAAAAACGCCTTGGTGTGAAAGGGGTCTTATGGACAAATAGAGATACAACCAGATTCAACACTTCCTCCTGACCTTCCCACAGCCACTATGAGGTATAACGGATCTAAATGGGATTGAACTTCTGTTCTACCACAAGGACCTTCCGCTACACTGCGATTCACAGTTCTACAAAGCCCTTATTGAACTACAATGCCCTTCATATCTGGAATTTCTCGCTAAATGGGAAACAGACCTTGAATCCCCTATTACCAATAAGCGAAGGGATAAAATCCTACAACTTGCACATGTTTCCTCCTTAGCCTCGAGGATGGCGGAAACCAACTACAAACTACTCGCTAGGTGGCATTATACTCCCTCCAAGTTACACCGAATGTTCCCCTCCAGATCCCCGTTACGTTGGAGGAACTGTGGAAACAATGCTACTCATGCTCACATTTGGTGGACCTGCCCTCTAATCCGCCCTTAGTGGGCCAACATTCTCAGGATGATATACCTGATAACAGACATCCACTTTCCTAATGACCCGTGGACCATACTTTTTCATGCCACTAGTGAGCCAATTATCAAGTATAAACGCCCCCTCATCCGCCACTTGTTGAACACAGCTAAGGCTCTCATACCGGCCTTCTGGGGCCAACCCCTAATTCCACCCATAAAGATCTGGCTACATAAGGTCAATGATGTCTGTCTGATGGAAGACCTTACCCATATTGCCAGAGGAGACACTAAACGCCATACCTTAACTTGGACCCCATGGATTGAATTTACGTTCACCTCTTGCTACCAGGAGACCATATGCACAACCCCACAAGACGTGCAACCTAGTAATACGACTAACTGAACTTATCCACCAACACAGATTTAAGTAAATAACATATTATACGCTGTTGTTGATATATAAGTGCTTATCTCCTGATCGTTAATGCATTTACCAGCATCCTTAATGCATTTACCAGCAAACCCCCCCCCCCCCACTGTGTATTCCAAAGGCTGTTTTTTGTTTTTTTTCAGGTGCATAAGCGGTAGCACGGGGGTTTGTGTATGTAAACACACAAATCCCTGAGCTGTCAGAGGAGAGAAGACAGATTGTGTGTTTCTACAAAGTAGAAACAGCAATTCTATGCAGAGGAAAAAATATTGCCAACTAGTAAATTAAGAGGTTCCTGTTCCCATTAAATTGGCATGAACATATATGATGAATCTCCTGTGATAAAATGATATTTGGAAGCAAATTTTCACATATGAAAGTCGGAAGGCTTATTTACCTTGAAGGCTGCTCCTCCATGGATGATGGACTTGATAAAAATCCCCATGTCACTGCTAGTGTCTCTGGATTTGTTGCCTTTTAGACTAACCCCAAGTCCAGCTGAACCTGAATCGTTTAGTGGTATCTCAAAGGTCATCTGTACTGTGTTTTCTGCAGGCACAACATGGCCTTCTACTTCTCTCTGTCAAAAGAACACATACAATATTACTGAATTTACAGCATACAATTTTGTGTAGAGTTCCTTTATATGTATTTCAACTATGCATATAGTTGTTTGCCTGGAGTTTAGCTTTAAAAGTTTGATTTTTAAGGAACTGCAGTAACACTAAAATAAGCAAATCTAATGATGGGAGAAATGACCCAATAGACCAATGGTCAATGAACCTTCTGTTCTAATAAAGCAAATAAATAAATACTATAACATAGAGCTCACTGACTAGAAAGAGTTTGGGTCACTGTAATTGACATGTAAAGTGGTTGTAAAGATAAAACATGTTTTACCTTAATTTGTTATCTGCATTAGGACCCCTTTCACACCGAGCCGCCCTGGGCATCAGCGGTAAAGCGGCACTATTTTTAGCACCGCTTTACCGTAGTTTAAGCGGCGCTATTTGGCGCAAAAGGGGTTAAATCATCCCGCAAAACGCTGCAGGAGCGGCGTTTTGCTGGCGGTATCGCAGCGCTGCCCCATTGATTTCAATGGGGAGCAGCGGTGGAGGAATGGTGAGTTCACTGCTCCTTCACCGCTCCAAAGAAGCTGCTGGCAGGACTTTTTCTGACCCCCTGCCAGCGCACCGCTCCAGTGTGAAAGCCCTCAGGCAGGAGTGCATGGAGCAGCTGTTTTAGGACGGTTTGCAGGCACTATTTTTAATGCTATAGCGCCTGCAAAACACCCCCAGTGTGAAAGGGGTCTAAGATAACAAATGTCCCGGTATTTGTATCTTGAATCTTTTCTTGATCCAGCGCTGTGCCTATCTATCTATCCTCACAGCACAAAGAGGCAGCAATGGGAAGCACTCATTTCTGCTACTGTCAATGAGATCCTGTGAGGAGAGAGCAGGGGAACAAGGCTGAGCCAGGTTCTGTGCATCTGTGGATGCACAGAACCCGGCTCAGGAGCAAGCCTGCATATATGCCCCAATAGCAAGTGGCTTGCTATGGTGATGCTCGGAGAAGAAGAGGAGCCAAAAGTGCCGGCGGGGGGGCCCCAGAAGGGGAGGTTCAGGGATGTTCTGTGCATTATCATTGCACAGAGAAGTTAAGTATAACATGTTTGTTATTTTAGAAAAAAAATACCTTTTTTTTTTTGCATGCTAGTCACCATATCAAAAACAAATATGTTATTAAAGTATGAAAATTCTTGTACGACAGAATAAAAATTTGGAAGTGATGTAATGTATTTGTATTGTATTTTCGTCCGAAAACTGCACTGCTTAAACAAAAATCATACAATCTGGCATTGTACGAGAACATTTTTTGTGTTTGTCGCTTTGGAAAATTTAGGATGAAAGCTGTGTACTAATGATCAGGTGTTTTTTGTAGGATATTCTGATCGTGTGTACGGGGATTAACGATTGCATACATAAACCAGTTAACCTTAAAAGATATTGAATCTGTTTAAAACCACCCAATGAGCAGTATAATTATTGTTAAAGCCTGTAATGTGTTATGACAGCTGGTATTGTTTGGAATGTCATCTTAAAATATGTTACTGTATAATTTGAAACAAGATGGGCCATATACACTTTCAACGAGTATAAAAGGTGTGAAGCCAAGTGGGCATTAATTAGTAATTTTGTGACTACATATTTAAATTTTAGATTATTTTTTTTCCAACTTGTTCAGGCTGTTGGCTTAGTTTTTAGATAAACATAATTATTTTACATTGCACTGAAAAAGTTTTACAGATATAATAAAATCACAATGGAAGCAAAAATGCAAATTGGGCAATTCTTCTGCTTCTGAGAATCTGCAGCAATAACTGTGCAAAGTAAACTATGTTTATAAATTTTGCTTCTAGCAACTGCAAATATTTTATGTTTGCAGCAACAGTGTTCTGCAATGGTAAGTGTCCACTGTGTTTATTTAAAAGCATTGTAGGTGGCAATAGTTGTTGTAAAAGTAGTTGTCTAAAAATCTGCTCCCGCTGCAGTTTGTTGGTTTCATCTATTTTTTAACAAATGTCCATTTGAATTCCATCTGGCTCCCTGAATCCATCTGTTGTCAAAAGTCATTTTCTAAAACCTATTTATTTCAACACAAAGGACCATTGCTAAAATGTATTTTTTTTTTTTAGCAACAGTGGCATTGTGTATCATTGCACTTTATTAACCCGAACTACCACAATTTAAAAAAAAAATCCCTCAACTATTCAAAAACTGTTTTAAGCCTTGGAAAAGCAACCAAGAAACATTTTGGACAATACTTGGAACAGCGGTGGTCAACTTGCTAAATATGAGGGGACTCAAGCATAGCCCCCAACATGTCCAGAAAGATGTGCAGTGACATCTGTGTTTGAATTACAGATGTACCAAGTTAAAGCGGTTGTATACCTTTTTTTTTTACTTTTACCTACAGGTAAGCCTATAATAAGGCTTACCTGTAGGTAAAAAAAATATCTCCTAAACCTGTACAGTTTAGGAGATATTCCCCTCGCAATGAGCCGCTGACTGCAGCGGCGCATGCGCACAGGGGATATTCGGCTGACAGCCCGGCAAACTCCGGAGCTTGCCGGACAGAAGTCTCCTGCGCGCATGCGCAGGAGTGACGACATCGCGGCTCCGGCCACTCACAGCGCCGGAGCCGCAATACCCGGAAGACACGGCGAGGGGAAATGTCAGCTCCCTCGGCGTCAGCTCCCTAAGGTAAGTATCTCATAATGAGCTAGTATGCGGTGCATACTAGCTCATTATGCCTTTTCCCTATGCAGGTGTAGAAAAAAAAAAACCCAGCGGGTATAAAACCACTTTAAAGCTCACCGTGAGTGTTTGAGTTTTCATTTAGGGGAGCTTTTTTCTTTATCTGACACCACATAGAGAGAGAAAAAAACATGTATGCATAAATCATTAGCTAAATATTAAGATACTATCAAGTTAGGTCTGCATGGACACAAGTTAGTATAATAGTGATGTTTTTACAGATTTGCAACCACTACAATTCCAAATAAATTCTGAATTATTTTGTTGCCTCCAGGGTACACATTTTATATATATATATATATATATATATATATATATATATATAAAACTCTAAAAGGTGCCGCTTCAAAATGGTGAACGTTCTCATATATTGCATATCGAAAGTTCAATAGTCACAGCCTCTCATAAATAAACACCACAGTGAGTTTTTAGAGATCCAGAATGCATTCAACTCCAAAAGGATGAAGGAAGGCTGTCACCAACACCTCTACGAGTGGATACCGCTCCCTCTAGAGTGAACTCGTACCAGACCCCAATAAGTGTAAAGCATTAACGCTGGATGGTAATCAGACGGATTCTCCCCCAACCACGCTGTTCTGATATCCAGGTGAGCGCAGCACACACTAAAGGACTTGCCCCAAAAAGGAATAAAGCACAATCCTATTTTACAGAAGTTTATTCAAATAAACTGCCCCCCTGTATAAAATGCACTTACAAACATAAGTAAATGATAAGCGTTCGATCATTCCAGTCAATGTGTCAGCGAAAGGTCCAGCGGGTGTCTCTTACCGCACACTTATCACTCTCTGGCACTGCTAGTCCCCTCAGTTGGCACACCATTGTCAATGTTGGTCGTCGTATGGCCCACTCTGACACGTTTCTTCATCACATCATCATCTGAGGAAGCACCCTTTTTGGTACAAGTCCATTAGTGTGTGATGCGCTCACCTGGATATCAGAACAGCTAGGTCTGTGAAGAATCCGTCTGATTAACATCCAGTGTTAATGCTTTACACTTATTGGGATCTGGTAAGAGTTCACTCTAAAGGGAGCGGTATCCACTTGTGGAGGTGATGGTGACAGCTTTCCTTCATCCTTTTGGAGTTGAATGCATTCTGGATCTCTAAAAACTCACTGTGGTGTTTATTTACGAGAGACTGTAACTATCGGACTTTCGCTATTCAATATATGAGATTGTCTTATTAATGTTTTTTATGTCAAATGGTGATTGTTCACTGTTTTGAAGTGCTGCCTTTTAGGATTTACATTTTATGGTTGAGATTACTTACATTCGGTGGGTGATATATGGCAGTAGCTTTAAGCTAGCGGTTATTGATTTTTTATATTTGTAATGTTACCAATGCAAGGTTTACTGTGAGGTCCATAAGTGCTCGATAGAAGTGTCAAGGGCAGAGTTAATTGTGTATATATATATATATACAGTATATATATATATATATATATATATATATTGTATATGACACACGTTTGAGTAAAAAAAAAATTGGATGGGTAATATTGTAAGACAGAATACAAAGCAAGAGCCTATTTGTATATCGTACAACATGGCATATGGAATAGCATCTTCCATGTAAGGCAGGGGTCTCAAACTGGCGGCCCTCCAGCTGTTGCGAAACTACAAGTCCCATCATGCCTCTGCCTGTGGGAGTCATGCTTGTAACTGTCAGCCTTGAAATGCCTCATGGGACTTGTAGTTTCGCAACAGCTGGAGGGCCACCAGTTTGAGACCCCTGATGTAAGGTAAACCTATATTTAGCTACTATTTACCTGTTTGATGTTGATAGCTACACCCATAGGAGTATAGTAATCAGCTAGGGAGCAAGGGGGAAAAGAGCAAGGCAAAGCAAAGTACAAAAAGAGAAAAAAAAAAACATTGACAGAAAAAGGGAAAATTAGAGGCAAATATAACCATATATAATATAATATAATATATCATATAAATCAACCAGATAGAGAGATAAAAGACAACCATGCTTTTGTGGCTGTCAGACATGGGTAAATTTTTCCACAATTGGTGGTACTTCCCAGTGGTCCACAGAATATTGACCCAAACATACAGAGTCTTGGGCACACACTCATTGAAAACCATACCTATGCAACCTCATAAAGCACTTTTAAATAAGAAACCCATGGGAATTTCCAAAGACCAATTTATTCTTACAATATATTCTGACAGCCACAAAAGCTTGGCTGTTGGGTACCTTATTATCTGTGAGATAAGTCACAGATTCAGTGGTCAATGCCTAACAGGAAATCAACTGCCAAACTTAAGGGCACAATGCCTACATTTTGCCAGGTCTGGGAACCATGGAACTTTGATCATCACCATGATAGATTTTTGAAGGTTAGTGCCCTACACCTAACAATGAAAATGTGGATTGTGAACCCCATCAGGCCACTCTTTTCTCCCTTCTTCATCAAACTACCTCACTAATCCCACCTTATTGCTAATCTGGTGATACTATTATTCTCTTCCATCTTTAAAACCTACCTCTGAGTAAATTTCCCTTTCTTTTATGTGACAATATTCAATTGCATTGATACTAACTTCTTCTGACAGGCTCACACTATGTCGCTATTGCACCTATAAATCATCAATGCTATGAATACGCTGTCCACTAAATGGAAGTTTGTTTATACAACACATGTAATGATTATTGTAGGGAGGAATTATATTCCTTTTTTTTCCTTTTTTTTTTTTTTTTTCTTAATGGCAGAATCTAGATCCGGTTACGGGAGACCTCCCCTCCCCATACAGCTGAGTCCAGGTGCCATTTTCCATTGCTACTCAGACCAATAGCTGTTATCCCAGCACCATTTTAAAATGGCATGCAGGAGTAAATTGTGCAGCTTGCAGGTTTACAAAAATATTTCACTGTAAATGAACTCATAATAACATTTTTCTTACTCTTCTGAATCCCCTCTACAATAGCAGGTATTCCCATGTGTGTTGTCAATTCCTGCTCCACACAGGAATATGACATCATGACAGCCCATGTGACCACAGCTAGGAAGTGGACTCAGCTGGAGCTGGAATGCAGTAGGAGCATCAACTTCATCATCTCCTGGTGCCTAAAACTTCAGGATTTGCCAGTTGCGCAGGAGGCTGGCCCAGCCCAAGACCCAACAAGATACACCCATAGATCGCTGCAGACCATGGACAATTTGTTGGGCATCAGGAACCTACAAGATAACTGTTAGAGTATGGTAATTAAATTGAATATTTGCTTGAAAAAAAAAAATGTATTTATGCCTCTCACACCAAACCATATAAGTTTGCCATATAAGTCCATGTAAAGCAGAATCTCTCATCTACAGGTCTACAGACTAGGAAAAAGCAGACAGTTCATAGCTGGACACAGCATAATTTTTTTTTTTTTTTAAATATGTACTTTTTTGTATTCTCCAATGTATTTAACTTTCTAATCTAAAATACAATACTGCTGTATTTTTATTGCACACACACAGAAAACAACTGCTATAGCGCTCTAGAGGTTTCCCTATCATGGAAGCCACAGAAGTTATTTTTATTATTTATTTCAGGTATTTATATTGAGCCATCCATTTACGCAGCACTTTACATATACATTGTACATTTGCCTCTCTGAATCTTTTATTTAATGGCAAGATAATTCACTGAACATTAAAGTGGTGGTAAAACTCAGGAAAAAAAACCTGCAAGACAAAAGGCATAATGAGCTAGGATGCATTCTAGCTCATTATGAAATACCTTAGATTAAAGCTGTTGCAGTGGTCCCTGTACACCAATGTGACTGGCAACGTGTCTCCAGGTTCCCCGACTCCAGCGTTGTGATTGGCCAGAGCAGCGATGGCGTCACTCCCGCGCATGCAGGTAATTAATGCATGTAGGTAAAACTGGTGTAACAGGGTTTACAACCACTTTAATATTGCATAAGTGTGGAATGAAATATATATACAGTGGGGATGGAAAGTATTCAGACCCCCTTAAAATTTTCATTCTTTGTTATATTACAGCCATTTGCTAAAATCATTTAAGTTCATTTTTTTCCCTCATTAATGTACACATAGCACCCCATATTGACAGAAAAACACAGAGTTGTTGACATTTTTGCAGATTTATTAAAAAAGAAAAACTGAAATATCACATGGTCCTAAGTGTTCAAACTCAGGTGCTGTCCATTTCTTCTGATCATCCTTGAGATAGTTCTACACCTTCATTTGGGTCCAGCTGTGTTTGATTATACGGATTGGACTTGATTAGGAAAGCCACACACCTGTTTATATAAGACCTTAGGCTCGGTTCACACTGGGGCGACTTGGGATCCGACTTGTACGTCCTCAAGTCGCCCCAAGTCGCTCCAGAAATAGTTTCAATGGGAGTTAACGCTAGCGTCTTAATAGACACTACTGAAGTCGCTCCGACTTCAGAGCGTACTCCCTGTACTACTTTGATCCGACTTTGATCCGACTTCAGCCTATTGACTATCATTGAAGTCGGATCAAAGTCGGATCGCCGTCTCGCATGATCCGACTTCGGCATGCGACTTGTGCTCAAATGATCTTGAGGGGAACTCCGCGCCAAATTTTAAATAAAAATCCAGCATGGGTTCCCCCTCCAGGGGCATACCAGGCCCTTGGGTCTGGTATGGACCTTGAGGAGAACCCCCTACGCCGAAAAAACGGCGTGGGGGGTCCCCCCCAATCCATACCAGACCCTTATCCGAGCACGCAGCCCGGCCGGACAGGAATGGGGGTGGGGACGAGCGAGCGCCCCCCCCCTCCTGAACCGTACCAGGCCGCATGCCCTCAACATGGGGGGTTTGGTGCCTTGGGGGAGGGGGGCGCGCTGCGGCCCCCCCCACCCCAAAGCACCTTGTCCCCATGTTGATGAGGACAAGGGCCTCTTCCCGACAACCCTGGCCGTTGGTTGTCGGGGTCTGCGGGCGGGGGGCTTATCGGAATCTGGGAGCCCCCTTTAATAAGGGGGCCCCCAGATCCCGGCCCCCCACCCTATGTGAATAGGTATGGGGTACATGGTACCCCTACCCATTCACCTAGGGAAAAAAGCGTCAATAAAAAACACAGTACACAGGTATTTAAAATAATTTATTAGGCAGCTCCGGGATCTTCTTCCGACTCCGGGGGTCTCTCCGGCGTCTTCTCCCGGTGTCCGCATCTTCTGCCGGCTCCACCGCTATCTTCTGGCGCTCTTTTGCCAGCGGTGGTCCGGACCTCTGGATCATCTTCTTCCCTCTTCTCTTCCAGAGATGTTGACACGACGCTCTCCCCAGCCAGAATGGTTTCTGTGCGCTCTGCAAGGGACTTATATAGGCGGTGACCCCGCCCCCTTATGCCGTCACAGTCCCTGGGCATGCTGGGTCTGTGACATTTTAGGAGGCGTGGTCACTGGGTGATGACCACGCCCCCTTATGATGGCACAGCCCCAGCATGCCCTGGGACAGTGACCTCATAAGGGGGCGGGGTCACCGCCTATATAAGTCCGTTGCGGAGCGTTCAGAGACCATTCCAGCTGGAGAGAGCGTCGTGTCAACATCTCTGGAAGAAAAGAAGAAGGCAGAAGTCCGGACCACCGCTAGCAATTGAGCTGCAGAAGATAGCGGAGGAGCCGGCAGAAGATGCGGACACCGGGAGGAGACGGCGGAGAGACCCCCGAAGTCGGAAGAAGATCCCGGAGCTGCCTAATAAATTATTTTAAAAACCTGTGTACTGTTTGTTTTATTGACGCTTTTTTTCCCTAGGTGAATGGGTAGGGGTACCATGTACCCCATACTCATTCACATAGGGTGGGGGGCCGGGATCTGGGGGCCCCCTTATTAAAGGGGGCTCCCAGATTCCGATAAACCCCCCGCCTGCAGACCCCGACAACCAACGGCCAGGGTTGTCGGGAAGAGGCCCTTGTCCTCATCAACATGGGGACAAGGTGCTTTTGGGGGGGTGTACACTGCGCCCCCCATGCCCCAAAGCACCCCCCATGTTGAGGGCATGCGGCCTGGTACGGTGGGGGGGGGCCGCCAGCGAAGTCGCCCGTCATGGAGGCGACTTGAAGTCGCCTCGTAATTTGCCGAAGTCGTGCCAAAGTCGCGCTGAAGCCGCGTTGAAGTCGCGGTACAAAGTCGCGTTAAAGTCGTGTTGCCCATGTGTGAACCGACCCTTACAGCTCACAGTGCATGTCAGAGCAAATGAGAATCATGAGCTCAAAGGAACTGCCTGAAGAGCTCAGAGACATAATTGTGGCAAGGTAAAGATCTGGCCAAGGTTACAAAAAAATTTCTGCTGCACTTAAGGTTCCTAAGAGCACAGTGGCCTCCATAATCCTTAAACGGAATACATTTGAGACTACCAGAACCCTTCCTAGAGCTGGCCGTCTGGCCAAACTTAGTTATCGGGGGAGAAGAGCCTTGGTGAGAGAGGTAAAGAAAAACCCAAAGATCACTGTGGCTGAGCTCCAGAGATGCAGTCGGGAGATGAGAGAAAGTTGTAGAAAGTCAACCATCACTGCAGCCCTCCACCAGGCTTTATGGCAGAGTGGCCCGACGAAAGCCTCTCCTCAGTGCAAGACACATGAAAGCCCGCATGGAGTTTGCTAAAAAAAAACCTGAAGGCATCCAAGATGGTGAGAAATAAGATTCTTTGGTCTGATGAGACCAAGATAGAACTTTTTGGCGGTATGTGTGGAGAAAACCAGGCACTGCTCATCACCTGTCCAATACAGTCCCAACAGTGAAGCATGGTTATGGCAGCATCATGCTGTGGGGGTGTTTTTCAGCTGCAGCGACAGGACGACTGGTTGTAATCGAAGGAAAGATGAATGTGGCCAAGTACAGGGATATCCTGGACAAAAACTTTCTCCAAAGTGCTTAGGACCTCAGACTGGGCCGAAGGTTTACCTTCCAACAAGACCATGACCCTAAGCACACAGCTAAAATAACAAAGGAGTGGCTTCACAACAACTCCATGACTGTTCTTGAATGGCCCAACCAGAGCCCTGACTTAAACCCAATTGAGCATCTCTGGAGAGACCTAAAAATGGCTGTCCACCAACGTTTACCATCCAACCTGACAGAACCGGAGAGGATCTGCAAGGAGGAATGGCAGAGGATCCCCAAATCCAGGTGTGAAAAACTTTTTGCATCTTTCCCAAAAAGACTCATGGCTGTATTAGATCAAAAGGGTGCTTCTGCTAAATACTGAGCAAAGGGTCTGAATACTTAGGATCATGTGATATTTCAGTTTTTCTTTTTTAATAAATCTGCAAAAATGTCAACAATTGTGTGTTTTTCTGTCAATGTGGGGTGCTGTGTGTACATTAATGAGGAAAAAAAAAAATGAACTTAAATGATTGCTTATATTGCAATATAACAAAGAGTGAAAAATGTAAGGGGGTCTGAATACTTTCCGTCCTATACACACTCACATACACTATATATATATATATATATATATATATATATATATATATATATATATATATATATATATATATATATATATATATATATATATATTTTTTTTTTTTTTTTTTTTTTTTTTTAATCATTTTTTGTTTTGTTTTTTGTTATAGCACATATAAACAAATAATATAACTAGCTAATCAATAAGATATTTTTGTTGTGATACATATAAACAAATAATATGTCAAATTTATCCATACGGTATCATAAGGTGAGAAAACACACAAAACAAACAAACATTGCACCTCTCTGACTAAAGTAGCTTCACATATAATATAGGAAACATAGTAGAAGCATAAATACATTCTGCATATCAACTTGGGCTCCTTCAATATCGGTCGACAGTCTACGGCAACTTCCTCCAAGTAGCTTCCAATTTTCTTCCCCTAACTTTCTTCTGCTCCTCATCCTTCTGCCTCAACTTCTTGCTCCCATCTATCTCCTCTACCTTCACGCCTATCTATTAGGTAAACCATCATATAGTTCATTACTAGAGCCTATCCAGCGTGACCATATTTTACCAAACCTTTGGCGTGTACTTCTATGCTTATATGTTAATTTTTCTCTTTTAAGTATATAATTAAGTTTCTCAATCCATTGTTTATGAGTTGGAGGGGCAGCAGATGCCCATTTTTGTAGAATAACTTTACGTGCTAAATATAGGGATCTTAACCACATAGTATGCATATCTGCTGGTAATGTTCCCTCAATAGTGCAAGTTTAGGTGTCCCTATTATCTCAGTGGAACATAATGAATTCAGGGTTGTAAATACTTTATCCCAATAACGATGAAGTTTTGGACATTGCCGGAGCATGTGAATGAGAGAGCCATTAAATAAAGAGCATCGCGGACATAGCGGTGTTATATATTTTCCCCAAGCATATAGTTTTTGTGGAGTGTAATGAGCCCTATGTATAATAGAAAGCTGAGATAGCCTTTGGGAGGGTGAGAGAGATGTCCTAGGAAGTGTGTATATATATATACACTGCTCAAAAAAATTAAAGGAACAATATGAAAACACATCAGATCTCAATGGGGAAAAATACCATGCTGGATCACAGGTCAATTAGCTTCAGTATAAATCACACAAATAGGAAAAATAAGGGGAATACAAAGACACTGAATTTCTAAAGAACCAACTTCCCTAAACTATGAACTTTGCTAAAAGATATAAATTGGGATAAAATCTTAGGAACAAAGACCACAGAGGAGAGATGGGTTTTCTTTAATAGCATATTAAATAATGGGCATAAGCCAGTGCATCCCATTGGGAAAAACATTTAAAAGAGCAAACAAAAGTCCTGGATGGCTTAAAGCGGAATTCCACCCAAAAATGGCGGGTGCCCACACTTACAATGGTGGCGCCGTAGAGAGGAGGGGAAGACAAGCGGAGCGGAGCTCCCCTGCATCGCTGGACCCCGGGACAGGTAAGTGTCAGATTATTAAATGTCAGCAGCTGCAGTATTTGTAGCTGCTGACTTTTATTTATTTTTTTTTTTTTTAACAGAACTCCACTTTAACTCCACTGTAAAAATGCATATAAAAGCAAAGGAGAAGGCCTTTTCAAAAAATACAAGGCAGAGGGATCACCATCAGCATTCAGACTTTACAAAGAATGCAACAAGAAATGTTAGGATTCAATTAGGGCGGCTAAGATAAAACACGAAAACACACAGAGCGGACAGAGCGGAGGAGAGCAAAAAAAATTTCCAATAAATTATTTAAGTATATAAACAGTAAAAAATGGAGGACAGACCATATTGGCCCCATGAAGAACAAGAAAGGAAATCTGATTACAAAGGACGGGGAGATAGCAAAGGTATTGAATTTATTCTTCTCCTCAGTTTTCATGAGGGAATCAGGGGGCTTCAGTAACCAAAACTACAGTATTTATCCTCATGACACATCACAGGAAGCACCCTTATGGCTAACAGAAGACAGAATTAGAAATAGACTTGGAAAACTTAACATTAATAAGTCACCGGGACCAGATAGCATGCACCTGAGGGTCCTTAGGGAACTCAGTCAAGTAATTGCCAGACCATTGTTCCTAATTTTTACTGGCAATCTACTGACTGGAATGGTACCAGCTGATTGGAAAAAAAGGCCATGTAGCACCAATATTTAAAAAAGGGCCAAAATACATCCCTGGGAATTACAGATCAGTTAGCCTAACATCAATAGTATGTAAGCTCTTAGAGCGGATAAGGGACTATATACAAGATTTTAGTAATTAAAGCAATATCATTTGCAGTAATCAGCATGGATTCATGAAGAATCATTCTTGCCAAACCAATCTATTAACCTTCTATGAGGAGGTGAGCTGCCATCTAGATAAAGGAAGGTCCGTAGACGTGGTGTATCTGGGTTTTGCAAAAGCACTTGACACAGTTCCCAATAAACGTTTACTGTACAAAGTACGGTCCGTTGGCACGGACCGCAGGATGAGTACATGGATTGAAAACTGGCTACAAGGGCAAGTTCAGAGGGTGGTGATAAATGGGGAGTACTCAGAATGGTCAGGGGTGGAAAGTGGGGTCCCCCAGGGTTCTGTGCTGGGACCAATCCTATTTAATTTGTTCATAAATGACCCGGAGGATGGGGTAAATAGTTCAATCCCTGTATTTGCGGACAATACTAAGCTAAGCAGGGCAATAACTTCTCCGCAGGATGTGGAAACCTTGCAAGAATATCTGAACAAATTAATGGGGTGGGCAACTACATGGCAAATGAGATTTAATGTGGAAAAATGTAAAATATGTATTTGGGTGGCAAACATATGAATGCAATCTACTCACTGGGGGGAGAACCTCTGGGGGAATCAAGGATGGAAAGGGACCTGGGGGTCCTATTAGGTGATAGGCTTATCAATGACATGCAATGCCAAGCTGCTGCTAACAAAGCAAACAGAATATTGGCATGCATTAAAAAGGGGCTTAGCTCAAGAGGTAAAGCAATATTTCTCCCACTCTACAAGACTCTGATCCGGCCTCACCTGGAGTATGCTGTCCAGTTCTGGGCACCAGTTCTCAGGAAGGATGTACTGGAAATGGAGCGAGTACAGGGAAGGGCAACAAAGCTAATAAAGGCACTCGAGGATATTATTTATGAAGATAGGTTGCGAGCACTGAATTTATTCTCTCTGGAGAAAAGACGCTTGAGAGGGGATATGATTTCATTTCAGAAATACCATACTGGTGACCACACAATAGGGATAAAACTTTTCAGCGGAAGGTAGTTTAATAAGACACATGGCCACTCACTAAAATTAGAAGAAAAGTGGTTTAACCCTAAACTGCATAGAGGGTTCTTTACTGTAAAAGAGGCAAGGATGTGGAATTCCCTTCCACAGGCGGTGGTTTCAGCGGGGAGCATCGATAGGTTCAAAAAACTATCACATAAGCACTGGAACGACCACAACATACAGGGATATACAATGTAATACTGGCATATAATCACACACACAGGTTGGACTTGATGGACGTGTGTCTTTTTTTCAACCTCACCTACTATGTAACTATGGATATCTATACTGATATGGACTGGGTAATGCGTTAGGAATGAAAGGATGCCACACTGTTTGATGGGAATAAAAATGATTAACCTACAGAGGGCTGAATTTAAAGACAACCTGAAAATCAAATTGAAAAAATGATGCAGCAGGCTAGTCCATTTTGCTGAACTTTCAATGCAGCAACTCAAAATGGTACTTTTTGGTCGTTTTTATGGCAACCACATGCTTGTATGCATGCCTGACAATGTCGGGGCATGCTTCTAATGAGACAACAGATGGTGCCCTGGGGTATTTCCTCCCAAATCTGGACCAGGGCATCAATGAGCTCCTGAACAGACTGAGGTGCAACCTGGTGGTGTCAGAAGGAACAAAACATAATGTCCCAGAGGTGTTCTATTGGATTTGGGTCAGGCGAGCATGGGAGCCATTCAATGCTATCAATTCCTTCATCCTCCAGGAACTGGCTGCATACTCTCGACACATGAGGCCGGGCATTGTCGTGCACCAGGAGGAACCCAGGACCCACTGCACCAGAGTAGGGTCTGACAATGGGTCCAAGTATTTCATTCTGGTACCTAAAGGCTGTCAGGGTGCTATTATCTAGCCTGTAGAGGTCTGCGTGTCCCTCCATGGATATGCCTCCCCAGACCATCACTGACCCACCACCAAACTGGTTATGCTGACACAATGTTACAGGCAGCATAATGTTCTCCACGGCTTCTCCAGACCCATTCACATCTGTCACATGTGCTCAGGGTGAACTTCTCATCTGTGAAAACCACAGGGCACCAGTGGCAGATCTGCCACTTCTGGTGTCCAATGGTAAATGCCAATTAAGGTCTACAGTGCTGGGCAGTGAGCACAGAGCCCACTAGAGGATGTTGGGCCCCAAGGCCACCCTTATGAAGTCTGTTTCTAATTGTTTGGTCAGAGACATTCACACCAGTGGCCTGCTGGAGGTCATTTTGTAGGGCTCTGGCAGTGCTCACCCTGTTCCTCCTTGCACAAAGAAGCAGATACCAGTGCTGCTGATGGGTTAAGGACTATCTACTGCCCAGCTCTCCTAGAGTAACTGCCTGTCTTCTGGAATCGCCTCCATGCTCTTGAGCCTGTGCTGGGAGACACAGCAATCCTTCGGGCAAAGGCACAAATTGATGTGCCATCCTGGAATACATAATAAAGAGATGCTGTCACCTTGTCCATTCACAGCAAAGTGACAGGTTCTGTTTAAAGCCAAACCCATTCAACTTATACTCGCTCACTTTTTTTTTTTTTTTTTTTTTTTTTTTTTAACAGTGCTCCCCAGCTGTTCCTTCTTTTGTGGTTGCTACCATAAAATAACCAGGGCTGGATTTGCCACAAGGCCACCGAGGCCAGGCCTCGGGGCGGCAGTGGTGCAGGGGCAGCGCCGCTCCTGCGGCGACTTCGTGCCCCCCCCCCCCTTTCGGGCTGCTCGTTAAAGTTGATTAAGGGCACCGGTGCCCTTAGAAAAGATGGCTGCGAGCCGCCCACTACTGCGCATGCGCAGTTCTGAAGCGGCCGGGCTCGAGAAAGCTCGTATGCGCTCGGCCGGGCGGCGCATGCGCAGTAGCGTGATTTCGCCGCCCGGCGCCATTTTTTAAAAGATTAAGAAGTAATGTCAGCGGTGCGAGAGAGATGACATCTCTCATTGCCAGCACCGCTGTTCCGCCCTCCTTCATCTGGTGGCAGACAGGCAGCTTGGCAAGTGACATCAACATCTGGTGGCAGTGTGGCAAGTGACATCCCCATCTGGTGGCAGCGTGGCAAGTGACATCAACATCTGGTGGCAGCGTGGCAAGTGACATCAACATCTGGTGGCAGTGTGGCAAGTGACGTCTCCATCTGGTGGAAGTGTGGCAAGTGACATCAACATCTGGTGGCAGCGTGGCAAGTGACGTCTCCATCTGGTGGCAGTGTGGCAAGTGACGTCTCCATCTGGTGACAGTGTGGCAAGTGACATCAACATCTGGTGGCAGCGTGGCAAGAGACATCAACATCTGGTGGCAGCGTGGCAAGTGACATCAACATCTGGTGGCAGCGTGGCAAGTGACGTCTCCATTTGGTGGCAGTGTGGCAAGTGACATCAACATCTGGTGACAGTGTGGCAAGTGACATCAACATCTGGTGGCAGCGTGGCAAGTGACATCAACATCTGGTGGCAGTGTGGCAAGTGACGTCTCCATCTGGTGGAAGTGTGGCAAGTGACATCAACATCTGGTGGCAGCGTGGCAAGTGACGTCTCCATCTGGTGGCAGTGTGGCAAGTGACATCAACATCTGGTGGCAGCGTGGCAAGTGACATCCCCATCTGGTGGCAGCATGGCAAGTGACATCCCCATCTGGTGGCAGCCAGGCAGTGTGGCAAGTGACGTCTCCATCTGGTGGCAGCGTGGCAAGTGACATCCCCATCTGGTGGCAGCGTGGCAAGTGACATCCCCATCTGGTGGCAGCCAGGCAGTGTGGCAAGTGACATCTCCATCTGGTGGCAGCGTGGCAAGTGACATCCCAATCTGGTGGCAGGCAGCGTGGCAAGTGACATCTCCATCTGGTGGCAGCCAGGCAATGTGGCAAGTGACATCCCCATGTGGTGGCAGCATGGCAAGTGACATCTCCATCTGGTGTCAGGCATAGTGTCAAGTGACAAGCGATGGTGGCAAGTGACACGCTCAGTGACACAAAAAAATTGTTACCCCGCGCGCTTACCCTGAAGTACAATTAAAGCCAGTTGTTTTCAGTGTTCTTGTGTGTGGAGATATGTTTTTAATTGATCTATTGTAGCAGTCATCGATAAAGGACGAGAATGGTGGTGTGTGTGTGTGTGGGGGGGGCGGCATTGAAGGACCCGGCCTTGGGGCGGCAAAGGGAGTAAATCCAGGCCTGAAAATAACTGGTGTTGCATGGGGTAGTGATGTCTTACTTTTGGACAAGGCGGTCAATCTCATTGTATCATGATAGGAGGACACATTCTCCCCAATATGTGTAAGCATTAGGAATTTTGTGGTAGCAGCCATGGAAGGAGAAGTCCTGTAAAGGTAAATTAAAAGTGGACAGGATGTGGGCTTTAGATAGACCCTGTTACTTTGCCCTGAAGGGGCAAGGTGACAGGATCACCTTAAATCTGAACTGTAGCTATCCAAATAAACAATGTGGTAAGCAGTGGCAAAAGCAGTATATATTGATTTAATGTCCCTAAAACAAAAATGTGTCATTAGTGGATGCATTTTTGACAGCTGAACTACTTTCTGCCATGCTTTTCAACCAATGACTGCCAGTAATGCTGCTGGTCCAGAGAACAAGATTCATGGCCACCTATTCACATATCTTTCCTTGCTGAAATAAAAGCAATAGAGATAGGCGATACTGTGGAGAGTTTGCTTTATAGTGGCTAAAATATTTATGGTAAGCCATGCTGTACATTTCTTGACATATTGGGACACCTAAAGAATAAATTAAGCAAAGGTTTTTGGCTACAGTACAGTATTAATAAACACCCTGCAAAACGACAGTTTATACCTGTGAAAGTTTGTGCAGTAATTTAGGTAAATTGACTTTTACATATAAAATATTGTATAAACTATTACATTGCCTTGCATGTGGTAGATTAAGCTGATCCATGTGATAAATCCTTCACTGAATAAGAAATATAATAATTTCCATTTGGAAAAATAAGCAGAGAATACATTGAATGAAAACGAGACTCATATTATGTTTTTTTTTTTAAAGCTTTAGTATATTTGTTTATTGTTTTAATAAGGCCATGACAACAGATAGAACAGGCTGTCAGATATGGTACAATTGCCAAGTATACATCAAAGTTGTGACAGATATTTATAATAACAACATTGTCTGTCAGGCAAGTAGTGTGGAATAAGAGGAGAGAAGGGATGGGGTGGAATATGAGATTTAGATAAGAAGAAGAAGGTAGGAAGAGAGGCAGAAGATCGGTATGACACCATATTTTGGAGTGGCTAACTATTCGAATAAGTTGAAATGAGTGATTTAGGTTATATAAGGTTGTGATACTTGCAGGGAGCAAAGAGGATGAGACCAAATGAAGTGGTCATAACACAGAGTAAGGTACTAGTTGTGTGGTTTTGAATTGTCAAAAGGACAAGGGTAGAGGAATAGTGAAGAAGGGGTGGGTGATCCAAGGAGCACATGTTGCTATGAATTTGTCCACCTGAAGGTGGGCTTTTGGGAACATTAATTTGAGTAAAGCATGTTCATTCAGTATACAAATAATGGTTGGGATATCAGGAGAAGTTGCTTGTTTCCAGTTCCTGGATATAGTGAGTTTAGCTGCTATGAATATGTGGGTCATGATATAGCAAACCAGACCATGACCATGGGTCTATCCTTTGTCCCAGTAGTACTAGCTTTGGCTCTCCACCGATTCAGTGTTTGATGAAGGAGGAGGTTAAGGTGAATATGGCGGACCAGAATGTCACAATTTTGGGGCAAGTCCACCAGATATGGGGGGGGGGGAGCCAGTGTGGCCACAGTTCCTCCAGTATTGTGGAGAGTAGCTGGTGTAAATATGAGCTAGTTTGTCAGGAATAAGATACCAGTTATGAAGGAGCTTTTGGTGAGATTCTCAATGTGAGAGGGATTTTGAGTATTTGTAAGGTATTCGTCTTGAGTGCCACTGGTTGAGTTCTGCTGAAAATTGGAAAATTTGTTCCCAGTATAGCATGGAGAGAGTTTTCTGAGTGGGTTCGCCCAATATAAGTAAATTGTAGAATGGAGATAGTCCAATGCAGAGAGAGTTGAGGGAGATTTCATTAGGGAGATGATATTTTTTTTTTTTTTATTTTTTTTTTTAGATTTTAATGAGTATTTGGCACGGAGTTCTTGAAAAAAATTTTTAATGGGAGGAATTGGCATGCTCGTTTTGAAGGACTATGAGAGAGATTAGCTACCGAGTTCCATACCTTAATAGTTGCTTTGACAGTGTCCAATAAATGTTTTGGGGTGGTTTGTTGGATCCAGGAGGTTTCTATAAGGAGCTTTAGATCAGCTTTGGTTGCAGCAGCTTTGATTTGAGTCCAGGGTAGCCTCAAATCTGAGGTTCACTAGGGCCTGGATTGAGAGAGAACAGTAGTAGTAATGTTATGTTTGGAGCCCCCATTTCTGATGTGTTTACTGGCAAGTGTAAGATCTATTTCTTGAGACATGGTTTCTTGGAATTCCAGATAAAGGTCTGAAGGATACTTTGCACTCTCCTAAGCTGTATTTGGGAGTAGGGAAGTGGTAGCATACGGAAGAGGTATAGAATATGTGGGAGTAGAAACATTTTTGTCAAAGAGATGAGTCCTGCCCATGAGGATATTCCAGGTTTAAGGGTAGTACAGATTTTTATTAAAGCATTGTTAAGTGTGGAAAGATTAAGAGATTGAATCTTAGAGGCCGGGGGGAAGTAAGCTGTATTCTCAGGTAGGATAAGGAATCGAGGGGAGCCCACGAGAAGGGAGAGATGCCCACAATCTGATGTTTGATCTGGCTCCATGGTTAATGAAAAAATTATTGGGGAGAGCGGGCAGCCCTTGTTCTGTTTATTATGGGAAAGGAGGCCGACATAAATCCTGCGGTCCAAACTTTGGCAGTATAGGGTAGTAATGGCTGAGAGTATTCAGCCAGTAAACCCAAATTTAGAGAGGACCACTCGCAAATAGGACCAATTAGCACGTTCAAACACTTTCTCAGCATCAAGTGAAATAAGCAGTGAGGGGATTATGTTATGCTCTGCCCATTGTATTAAGTTTATAAAGATTCTAGTCCCGTCCGATGTTTGGTGTTCATACACGAAGTCAACCTGGTCTGGATGGACCAGTTGGGGGGTAGGGTTGCGATAAGCTTGGCGTAGATCTTTGTGTCTGTATTGAGTAGCGAAATTGGGCAAAAATTGTCGGGGGGGGTGTCTGTGTATTTTCCCGGTTTGGGGATACTGACTATGACAGATTCTAGGAATTCTGAGGGGCAGGAACCTTTTCTCAGCAATATTGTTCAAGGAGTAGGTGGGAGATTAGATGTATCGAGAATGTTTTACAGTAATCCTTATAGAATCCGTCTTTACCTGGGGATTTATGCAGAGGTAGTGTGTTTACCACTTTGGCACTCTCCTCTTCCATGAACCGTGAGGAGAGGCAAAGGAGCTGCCCCTTATTGAGCATAGGGAGATTCATTTTATCCAAAAGAGTTTGGATATCTAGGGGGTTTGAAGGGGGAGCGGAGGCTGAGTCTTTTAAGTTGTATAATGATGAGTAGTACCTACAGAATTGCTCTGCTATGTCTCTGGGGTTAATTATTTTTAAACTCGAGTGGTCTTTTAAGAAGGGGATTTTGGAAGCAGCCGCTCGCCTTTTGTATTACTTTGCTAGAAAAGCTCCTGGTTTATTCCCAAAGGCATAGGAGTTAAATTTGAGGTGTTTAATGTTAAAGTTGAAGCCTTTAGGCAATATAGAGCGAAGTTGGTTACAGGGAGAAAATATTATTGAGGGTTTCTAGGTTTTTAATTTGATCTATGAGAGAGGAGATTTGCTGTGTGTGTGTTTGATAAGTGTTCCTCTAAGATGGGCCTTGTGGGTACTCCACAAGAGGGTTGGGTTGTGTCAGGATTATCCTTAGTTTGAAAAAAAAAAAAAAATGATATCAGATTAAATTTGCTTTTGCATCTTCTGATTCATCAAGGGGGAGGAATTAAACCTCCTGGGAGATGGAGAATTGGTCACCTTGGAGAGGTGTATTTCAATTGATATAGGTGTGTGGTCCGACCAAGTGATCACGCCAATGGAGAACGCAGAGATCGTTTTTAGGGTGAATTTGTCAGTTAAGAATAAATCAATTCTGGAGTATACCCCATGAGCCGGAGAATAATAAGTGTAGTCTTTTTCGTTGCCATGTGCACAGTGCCAGACATAATATAAATCCTCAGAGGCTTGAAAGGAATTTGGTGATGTAGAGATTTTTTGGGCAGGGTTTGTGGAATCCATAGTGGATCCATCACTTCATTGAAGTCTCCACATAGAATTAGTGGATGAGCTTTATGTGTTTGGAGTTTACGTGCTATAGCAGCGCAAAGTTTTGGAGTGGGAGTATTCGGGGCGTATAGATTTAATATGGTCAGTGGACAGTTATTAAAAGATGCAGAGAGGATCTGCATCCACCAAATGAAGCTGGAATGCTACAGATGCTTTGACCGCTATCATGAGCCCTCTTTTCTTAGAGTCCACACTGGTCATGAAGGTGTGGGGAAATTTTGGGCGACTACATTGTGGCAATTTGTTAAGTGCAAAGTGGGTTCCCTGAATGCAGATAACATCACAATTAGAGGATAGGGCCTCCTTCTAAAGTAGGGAGCATTTGTAGGGGCTATTCAAGCCTTTTGCATTGAGAGACAACTTTGATCGACATTGTGAGGGGTGTAAGTATGCCATTGTGTGCATATTACTAGTTCAGGCAACACAAAAAGACCAGACCTTCTTCACAACATTAAAGTATATATTAAAGTCTACAAGGAATATAATGATCAGTTCATATTCTAATAATTGCATAGTTATAGTTATACACATAGGTGTCATACCTGAGAGGCAAGGGGGAAAGAAAGGGATGTTAAGAGTAAGGAAAAAGAAAAAAGCACACACAATAATGTTTAAAGAAAAAAGCACACACAATAATGAAAAATTGCGTATATGATATGCTTCAGATTGGGGAGGTGAATGAAAACCATCAGTAAGGAACTGTGGAAACACTAAACTGTCCGTGAACACAGGGAGAGGTTGTTGTTGTGCGCTTCCCTGTAAGTTGTGCCAGAGTAGAAGACTGAGTATATTTGCTTGCTGGTGACAGTGTGTCAGTCTCCATGCACAAAATTTAGCTGCTCCTTGAGTGGGGGCTCCTGCTTCAGGGGTGGGTATTAATCCCCAGATGTGGAGCTGCTTAGGGCCCTGTTTTAAGTAGAGGATGGTGGTAGTTTTGCCATGGTATGTGATGGAGAGTTTAATCGGGAAGCCCCATTTGTAAGGGATGCTGCAGGATTTTGGCGACAAGTGCGAGATCCCTTCTCTTTTGTCTCATGGCAGCAGGGATGTCAGAGTAGATGGCAAGTTGGCCATAAGATTCCTGGGAGGGAAGGCATGGATTTTAAAGTCTGTATAATCTTCTCTTTCATTTGGAAGAAATTAATGTGAGTAAGGACATCTCGAGGTTTGTCTGCTGAATGTGTAGGGGTTTAAAGATCCTATGTACCATATCAGAACAAGATCTATTGATTGATAAGGATGGTACAAGGGCTTTGAATAGGTGTTGCAAGTATTGCAACAGCTCGAGGGGCCACTGACTCAGAGATCCCACAAATTTTTCTGTTGAAGCGATCTTCAAGGTCAGCAAGTTTAATCTGAATGTGTTGAAACTCCATTGCCTGCACCTTGTGTACATCCACAAATTCATTGCAGGCACCTGTGAAATCAGTAAGCTGCCTCTCAACCTTATCAGTGTGGTCCCCCGGATCATCTACCTGCGTTTGGATACAGGGAATTGACCTATTTAGATCTTTTGAATGCCTTTTTTGCAGCGTCATGAGCATCTGCTTCAATGTGTGCTCTGAGACTGCATTGTCAGAAGCAGGCAGATCTGCCAAGGAATCAGTAATCTCCTCTCTTCATCATCTCCCTCCCCCTCAGCTGTGTGAAACTGTAAGGATTTCCTGCTTACCGGCGCTGTGTGGCTTGGTGAATTGAAGGGCAATGAGGCTGCTCTTTTGTTCCCATCTTTGCTTCCAGAGCTTTTAGGGCTGGTACAATCCATGTGGCAGGAGTCCTCCCAAGCAGAGTGTGGCAGGGAAGTAGCTGCACTGCCTCTGTGTCCAGCCCCATTTTGGGAGCTGTGCGGCTGCGAGCCGCTGAAGAACTCAGTGAGCCAGTGGGGGTCCAGCGGCTTATTATTTCTCTTGCATGACATCCTCACTTGTTCCATTGACAGAAGGGAGTTGGATGTCGCTGTGTGCAGCGCCAGGTGCTGGTGGTGGACAATGCTTTGTCTCCCTGTGTCTCGGATCACTCGGATTAAGTGGCCATATCTGTTCATGGCTAGGCTTCGCCCCCTATGTTGTTTTTTTTTTAACTGACCCAATTGCAATGTGAGCTCCTCAAAGTTATATAAAGATTTAAATAAAATTATTGTGGGGCTCAGGATAAGGCATGATATTTTATAAAGCAAACTAAGATTACTTTTTATGCTTATTTTTTAAAATAATTTATTTAAACCAATCTCTTAAAGTAGCTGTGCTAAATGACTTATGACAAATCAAAATGCATTGTTAGATGTAAATCATAAGCAACGGTGTTATCATCCTGAAAACTGTAAAATGGCAGGATAATTAAAATTGTGTTACTTTCATAAATATACTCTTGTAACACTGCAGGAATTAAAATGTGGTGGGTCATTTAAATGTATTAAATTATCCTGTTTATTAAAGTCAAAATAATTTCCAATTACTTCCAATTTAATTAGTCTTGTAAGTTTTGTGCATTAGGCAGTCTTTTTATTTTTAGCCCTAGAAAATTCAGCAAAAAAAAATGCTCAGTGTATGTGCATATACACTACTACAATTTTTAAGTTAATAATGGGGTTGAGTCATTAGCATAATGTGCGAGTATATACAGCATCTTTGATTGTAAGCTCTAAGGAGCAGGGCCCTCTGATTCCTACTGTATTAAAGTGTATTGTATTCGTACTGTCTACCCTCAAGCTGTAAAGTGTTGCGGAAACTGTTGGTGTTATATAAATCCTGTATTATAATAATAATAATAATAATAATAATAATAATATGATTTACCATTATTGATTTAAAAATTGCCTCCATCTCCCTTGGCTTTCTACAAAGTCATATGAACAGGGTTACATAGCCCAGATAAATGAAACTTTCTTGAACAGTATTACACACAGTTGTAGGCCATATAAAACATAAATGCCGCAATAATGACATATAACAGTAATGGCAGCCATGTCTGTCTGTCCTATCTATGTATCCATGTATTTATGTATGTATATATGTATCTAGCTATCTATCTATCTATCTATCGCAAATATATGCCATTATTAAAATTTTCTGTCAGCGTGTCTGTCACTCTTTCACTGTCATTGTCAGCAATTCTCATGATCTGTTACTGTATTAATTACATCACATCTATTTAAGTATGTCACACTATGTTGGCTTGCCAGTAGATGTCTCTGTCATCATGTCTGTCACAATGTCTCACATGCTTTTCTATGTCAGTCATTCAGTGTCAGAGTCTGCCATAGTGTCAGTGAGTGTTTAACGATCTTTTTACAACACTCTTTGTGATGCTGTTTTACTGTACCAATAATTGTCTATCTATATGTCTGCAACACTGTTGCTATCCTAGAAATGGAAACATAACGTTGAAAATGTAAGGTGCAGTTTTTTGTTTTTTTTTATGTTTTATAACACAATTGTCTCTCACTCACACACCCCAAGGCGATTTTGGAACTCGCTCAGTGTGCATCAGCAGCCAACCTAAAATTTACACCCTTCATATTCCCACCACCACTATACATTTGGATGACATCATTCAACTAAATCTCAGATTTCTACTGCCTCTAACCCACTCTTTGGAACACTGTGTTCCTATCACGAGCTCACTTTGTTCAGTCTGAGGTGGAATTAAATAAACACTTGAAAACTGTAATCAAGGCTAAAGCAACTAGGCCCCAGATAAGGCGCCTTTCACACGGACGGCTATTCTGCCGCAGTTAAAAGCATGTTTTTTTTCCTGTGGAGTTCAAGACTCCAGGCACTGCGATCAGCTGCATTTGCACAGTGCGATTAGCTGCGGTCGCGTTTGGCTGCGGTTTGCCATTTCCATGGCAACCCGACAGGGTGCCGACTCGCACTGTTTGGTATGATTCTTGAGGGGGAACTCCACGCCAAATTTTAAATAAAAAAACGGCGTGGGTTCCCCCCAAGGGGCATACCAGGCCCTTCGGTCTGGTATGGATTTTAAGAGGAACCCCTACGCCGAAAAAACGGCGTGGAGTCCCCCCCTGAATCCATACCAGACCCTTATCCGAGCACGCAGCCCGGTCGGTCAGCCCGGTCGGATGACCACGCCCCCTAAAACGTCACAGTCCCAGCATGCCCAGGGACTGTGACGGCATAAGGGGGCGGAGTCACCGCCTATATAAGTTAGAGCGGAGCACCCAGAGTGCATTCCAGCCGGAGAGAGCGTCGTGTCAACATCAGAAAAAGAGAAGAAGGAAGAAGGCAGAAGGCAGCAGACCGGGCTCCTCCGCTATAGCAAAAGAGCAGAAGATAGCGGAGGAGCCCGGCAGAAGACCCGGAGAGCGCGGAGAAGAACCGGAGAGACCCCCGAAGTCGGAAGAAGACCCCCGAAGTCGGAAGAGGACCCCTGAAGCCGGAAGAAGACCCCCGGAGCTATCTAATAAATTACTTTAAAAATCTGTGTAGTGTTTTTTTTATTGACACTTTTTCCCTAGGTGAATGGGTAGGGGTACCATGTACCCCATACTCATTCACATAGGGTGGGGGGCCGGGATCTGGGGGCCCCCTTATTAAAGGGGGCTCCCAGATTACGATAAGCCCCCGCCCGCAGACCCCGACAACCAACGGCCAGGGTTGTCGGGAAGAGGCCCTTGTCCTCATCAACATGGGGACAAGGTGCCTTGGGGTGGGGGGGCGCCCCCTCCACCAAAGCACCCACCCCCCATGTTGAGGGCATGCGGCCTGGTACGGCTCAGGAGGGGGGCGCTCGCCTCCCCACCCCTTTCCTGACTGACCGGGCTGCGTGCTCGGATAAGGGGATTTGGGGGGGACCCCACGCCGTTTTTTCAGCGTAGGGGTTCCTCTTAAAATCCATACCAGACCGAAGGGCTTGGTATGCCCCTGGGGGGGAACCCACGCCGTTTTTTTATTTAAAATTTGGCGTGGAGTTCCCCCTCAAGAGTCATACCAAACAGTGCCGGGCATTGGTGGGGATCCGAGTCGGATCCCCGTGCTTGTCGCTCATTGGGAAAGGAAAAATCATTTTTCCTTTCCCGATGAGCAGCTCGCCGCTGTTATCCGCAGCTGACACAGTGCACTGTGATTACCTGCGGTTATGTGCGGATAGCTGCGCTAAATCGCTCCTGGACGCAGTCAATTCTATTTTTCCTATCCGCACAGAACCGCATGTATCTAATTTGCAGCTAAACGCAGTGTGTGAATGGGGCCATAGGAAAGCATGTGTGCTTTTAGCTGCGGTAGAAAATTATAAAATCCTCAGCTAAAAGCACCATTCTATCCGTCCGTGTGAAAGGGGCCTTAGGAGCATGTCAAGATCCCAGAACTTTGTTTACATATTTTACAGTGGGGAAAATAATAATTTGATCCCCTGCAGATTTTGAAAGTTTGCCCACTTACAAAGAAATGAAGGGTCGATAATTGTTGTCATGGATGTATTTTAAACACGAGACACAGAATAGCAACCAAAAATCCTGAAAAAACACATAAAACAAATGCTATAAATTAAGTTGCAGTTCAATGAGTAAAATATGTATTTGATCCCCAAGCAAAACATAACATCCTAGGTGAAGCCCTACTGACTCCCATGCCCAGACCTCCTGTCTGCAAGGTGGAGTCTTCTCCAACTGGGAGCCTAGAGCCTTGGTCTGGTGATTACTTAAAGCCCAGAACATAGCTGACTCATTAGTGAACTGGCTATTTATTAGATCCTGAATCCTGGCAAGGTAACACTCTGCTACACTATCCAAAGTTAAAACAACAAGGGCAGAAGATTTAATAGATGGGAAGTTGAAAAAATGACTGAAGATCTGCTTTAATGTGCTTCTTCTTGAGCCACTAATTTGTTGCCTCGGCAATATAGTAAATGTAAAAAATTCTGCGCTCGGACAGAACAACTTATTAAACAAAAAGCAGCAACAATAAACCATCTAATACCTAATGGTAATAAGCAAAACTAGTGTATAAAAGTTGTGCTAAATTAATTCTTCCTTGTGCAAGAAAATAATGAATGACATACAAAGACCTGAAATAAATTCCAGATCAGAGGTGCACCCTGAATTCAATCAAGTGATAAACAAATAAATAGATAGTAAAATCAACAGTAGCAACAATTGAAATAAAAAATATATGACAATTAGTCAAAAAAAAAGTGTCCATAAAAAAATATTGCAATCAGCCATGTCTTCCCTTAAATTATAATGAATAAACTTGTAAATGTGAATGACATGATCCACAATAGGTATCAGAGTCCAGATGGTAAACTTTGTGCTTCAGTGCCAAAAATGAAAGACAACTCAGGTGTACAGCTCTGTATATGATGACCCTTACCGGAGGAGGTGGACCCCCTTAAAAAGCGGGGGTCATACGAGCAGGCAGAAAAAAAGCCCTCTGTGGGGACATTTGGATCCTCCAATATCTCTGGTCTTTAAGTTGCCTTGAATATTCACCGGAAGATTTTGTGTATAGCAGTGAGTGCTTATCAGCTGGATACCCCAATCGGCCAAAGATGTTGCTTTAGGAAGACATTAAGGTGGGCGTGCCGGAGGACAGGCGAATTGTGTGCAACTCTGCTGGCTAAGAGCTTGCCGCATGATTCGCCTGTTCTCTGGCACACCCACCTTAATGTCTTCCTAAAGCAACACCTTTGGCCGATTGGGGTATCCAGCTGATAAGCACTCACTGCTTAACGGCGAAATCTTCCAGTGAATATTCAAGGCAACTTAAAGACCAGAGATATTGGAGAATCCAAATGTCCCCGCAGAGGGCTTTTTTCTGCCTGCTCGTATGACTACGCTTTTTAGGGGGTCCACCTCCTCCGGTAAGGGTCATCATACAGAGCTGTACACCTGAGTTGTCTTTAATTTTTGGCACTGAAGCACAAAGTTTACCATCTGGACTCTGATACCTTATTGAGGATCATATCATTCACATTTACAAGTTTATTCATTATAATTTAAGGGAAGACATGGCTTATTGCAATATTTTTTTATGGACACTTTTTTTGACTAATTAATTGTCATATATTTTTGATTACAATTGTTGCTATTGTTGATTTTACTATCTATTTATTTGTTTATCACTTGATTGAATTCAGGGTGCACCTCTGATCTGGAATTTATTTCAGGTCTTTGTATGTCATTCATTATTTTCTTGCACAAGGAAGAATTAATTTAGCGCAACTTTTTTATACACTTGCCTTGGCGATATGTTTTGGGTCATTGTCATGCTGGAAGACTCCTCCACAACCCATCGTCGGTGTTCTGGCTAAGGGAAGAAGGTTCTCATCCAGGATTTTACAATACATGGCTCCATCCATTGGCCCCTCAATGCGGCAAAGTCGGCCTGTACCTTTAACAGAGAAACAGCCCCAAAGCATCATGTTTCCACCTCCGTGTTTGTCTGTAGGGAGGGTGTTCTTAGGTTCATAGTCAGCATTTTTCTTCCTTCAAACATGGCGAGTTGAGTTAATGTCAATTTTGGTCTCATCTGACCACAGTGCTTTCTCCCAGTCCTTCTCCGAATCATTTAGATGTTCATTGCCATGACTGTACATGTGCCTTCTTGAAGAGGGGGACTCGATGTGTTTTGGGGAAGAAAATTGCACTATGACCCCAAGAACGCTGTCCCTACAGTCAAGCACGGAGGTGGACAAATTATGCTTTTGGGCTGTTTCTCTGCTAAAGGTACAGATCAACTTTGCCGCATTGAGGGGCCAATGGACAGGGCCATGTATTGTAAAATCTTGGATGAGAATCTTCCCTCAGCCAGAACAGCAGGTCTTTCAGCATGACAATGACCCACAACATACCGCCAAGGCAACAAAGGAGTGGCTCAAGAAGAAGCACATTAAGGTCATGGAGTGGCCTAGCCAGTGCCCAGACCTTAATCCTATAGAAAATTTATGGAGGGAGCTGAAACTTCGAGTTGCCAAGCGACAGCCAAGAAACCTTAACAATTTAGAGAAGATGAGGAAAGAAGAGTGGACCAAAATCCCTCGTGTGATGTGTGCAAACCTGGTCACCAACTTCAACTTTTTCTGGATTTTTGGTTGATATTCTGTCTCTATCATTTAAAATACACCTATCGTAACAATTATAGACCCTTAATTTCTTTGTAAGTTGGCAAACTTACAAAATCTGCTGGGGATCAAACAATTATTTTCTCCACTGTATATACCCTTGAGTAAATAAAAAAATTAAAAAATTGAAACTTTTTTTGTAGACCTTTATAGGTCATGCACCCACACTTTGATTTGATCCTTGAAGGTTGTTTTGATTGAAGTCTTATCCTTTTAGTAGTAAATCTATCAGAATCATCACTGATCCTGATCTGATTCAGTGCTATCCCAACTCAATAGAATCTTGTAGAGATGGACAATCCTCCTTGATTTGAATGCATGTGTGTCTAGTGTGCTAGTCTAGTGTGCTTCCAGCCAGGAAGGAGCAGAAGGTGGGTTCCTGGCTAAAGGTGAAATTAGGTTTTTCCCTGCAGTAAAATCTCTCTCACAAAAATATTGGTGTGTCCCCTTTTACTCACATAGGCAATACAAAGCATTTTATTTCTGTTATCTTGGAATGAGTATTTAACTCATGTTACAGCAACATTACAAAGAAGGAATAACTGCAGGAAGTACCGTAGCAGATTGTGCATCCCCTACAGTCTAGATTGGGTACTCACAAAATGCTTGCAGACCTCTAAGAATATAGATCTGGTGGCATTTTATTTCCTATGATGGTGACTCCTGAGGGGATTATAGGAATTTGCACACGTGCATGGCATCCCTAGCTGCCAGTTTTCACTGATATGCCCACTTTAGCATAAAATGGCTAATATTATATACCACTAATCTGCAAGTGCAAGGAAATACAGTGTAAATTATTGAATTTTCATTACAGAATTGAATAAATTTATACACATATCTGTGGATGTAACTGCTAGCTATTTTACATATCATATTCAACAATATATGTTATGTCTCTTAGCCCTTTAAAAGGATTGTACGTATCTCAGGCATCAAAGTAGCGAATCACGAACATACCATCACATTATTTGCGGACAATGTTATTGTGACACTTTCTAACCCGGCTAAATCACCACCCAAATTCCAAAAGTACTTCAGGAATTTAATAAAATTTCCTATTATAAAATCAATGACAACAAATCCCATCTATTAGGCATTCACGTCTCAAAAAAAACTAAAATTCAATCTTAGTCTACAAAGTCTCTTCCCATGGGCCCAGGGCTCTCTGTTGTACCTGTGCATAAATGTCCCCCTTCTGCAACCTATACAAGGCCAACTTTATCCAGCTGCTTGACTCCACTCATAAGGAATTAGAACACCTCAAAAACATTGACTTGCAGCTTTCAAAATGTTAATTCTCCCCAAAATACTATATTACTTCAGAACATTACCAATCTCGATCCCTAACTCTTTCTACCAAAAGATATATTTAAAGACTACCACATGGCCACAATACTAGAACAATTAAAGTGGTTGTAAACTCTCCCCGACAACTTTGTCCCATGTAAATCAGCATAAAAAACCCTAATGAACATTGCTTGTAGATATCTCCTTACTTGCTTAGTATTGTTGTAATCCTTTTTGTTCTTTAGAATGACTTCACTGAGCATGCCCAGATCTCCCCTGATTTACGGCACACTGTGTTTACTTGTCTGTCTATTATCAGTACTTCCTATGGCACAACACTGAAATCCCAGGGGACTGCATAATCACTCAGAGCTTCCTACTATACCCCATGTGACCATGTGACATCACATGCAGTGTAAACTCGGACAACAACAACATTACTGCAGCCTTATTAGCTGAAGCTGATAAGACTGACACAGGCAAACACTAGTTAATCGGCACAAGTAAATACTATGAGATAAAACAATTCAGTTATGATCAGGGAAACAGGGTTGCCATAGAAACGTTGGATTGAGAAGGAGGCTTGGTTAACAGGACAGGAAGTGCTCAATGTAAGGGCGGAAATATACTCTACTGTGGACTCAGAAAACAATATTTAAGATGGTGCTGCCTAACCCCTGGAAACAACTTTTTTAAAGTTTCTTTAAACAGTTAGTAATATGCGATTTGGGCTGGATTACAGTGGCTATAGATTGATAATTACTTATTATAATGGGCTAACTGAAAAGCAGCAGAGTGGGAGGGTTTACTTCCTCTTTAAAGTCATGGATACCCCGAACAGACTTCACACTGTGGAGTCAACTAGAACAGGCAGAAATCTTCCCAGGCGATTTAAAGTCTCTGCTGGTCATATCCTCATTTTCAGGCTTACATATCCCAATCCATAACCCACTAATTACTGCATCTCTGAAAGCTTGGTCATATCTTCAAAACAGCTGCAAAAAAACCCTGGAAAATTATAATTCACGTACCATTATGAGCATTTACATTTCCACTGAAAGGGTGCTCCTTTGACCATTGGCTAGGAATAGGGATTCAAAATCTATCTGATTTTATGGAAGAAGGGAAATTATCTACATTTACTACATAACTTCCAAAAGGAATATTCCACAAAAAAGACTCTTTTATACGCTAAACTATCTACATATGTTAATAAATATGCCATTTCCAACCTAACGATCCCTGAACCACTATGGTCATTTTGGACCGCCAACCCACTACAAAAAAAAAAAAAAAAGGGGAATCTCTCTCTTCTACAACTCTTTGCAATCCAAAATGATTTTCACTAAATCTTCTCCTTTATGCAAATGGAAACATGACCTGACCTCAACATCTCCTTCCCTGATGAACAATGGCTAAACGCCATTAAATCAAACTATTCCCGCTCAAATTCATCAACCATTGGGAAACAGCCTAAAAACATACATTTAGAATATAGAACATCTCCAAATTCTCCAAAGATAGAGACAACACCTGTTGGAAGGGATGTGGACAGGTAGGAACCTTAAAACATATGCTATGGTCTTGTCCCAACCTGAGGAGTTTTTGGAATTCTGTTGCCAGGCTCATCTCCACGATAAATGGTATACCCTTTAAAGCCAATGCGGAACAAGCCTTATTCAGCATAGGTATGGAGAAAAATTCATCCTCACATGAGATATGTCTCCCTAGCTACTCTTTCAGTAGCCTAAACCCTGATTGCAAAATATTGGAAATCCCAGATCGCTCCGAGTATTTCAGATGTTAAAAAACAAATAGACAATATATACAGTTTTGAGAGAACTATGGCTCTCATTAAAGGTACCCAAAAGCGTCAATATGGTCAATATGGCAATACAGGACCAAAACCTAAATTTCTTATGTATCCCTCATAAGCTCTAGCCAGAGCACTACCAGTACACACTTTTTTTTCTGCTTTATTTCCGTTTTGAATGTTCATGTTGATTAGACCCTCTGAAACTTCCATATATAATCAATAACAATCTCTAATGCAATAAGGTCCACACCTTGGGAACAGTTATATTTGGTATTGTAATTGACAAATTTCAGTTGTTATTTCATGGTAAATAGTATATTTGTCTGCATGTTGGACAATGTACTATTTCCATTGTACACTATAAATCCTTAATAAAAAGGATTGTACGTAGCTATATATATATATATATATATATATATATATATATATATATATATATATATACACACACACACACACATACACACACACAGTATCTAAAGCAGTGACCTACACAACAGTTGCAACAAAATCCTTGCAGACCAGTACTCAGCGCTTTATCATATCTTTCTTCCACCTTGATCAGAAAATAAACCAGAGGAGCTGACAAATCAAGTAGATCAATGAAGCATGGCACAAGTAATTTTCAAGCTGATTTGGGCCAAAATGTCACTTTTCGATACTTCTAAGATTTTTTATACATACAACACCCATGGAGAAACCAAATGAAAGATCCTGTAATTTCCCCAGGGCATACTATGCGCTGAAGGTGTATCTGTCATTCGAAGATTTAATGGACAGTTCAGTTGAGATTGAATAGGGGTGGAATTCCCACTGATTAGGGTTTATTACCATACCTATGAGAAACTTAGAGCAGCCCCTGGCAAACTATACAATAAAAAAAGTTGAAGAGGAAAAAGTACTGTCATAAATGTTCTGCTTTAATGTGTTAAAGGTTTTACACTGTGAATTTTATTCCCAGAGAATTATCAAATCTGATTTAATATAAAGATGAATTGCCTGAGCAGTGCTGATGCATTAAGTTGAACTTTTCTGAGATGAGATTTATACAAGCTGTAGGGCAGTAGAAAAATAAATGTAACTCTTATTAAGCTTTTAAGCTCTGTCTTAGGCTTTCTTCAGAGATTCCCTAGAGAAAAGATTTACTTAACATTGAGATGCCAAAAGAAGGCACATTTTTAATAAACTGCTTGCCTAGTCATTGGCCAATAGTAAACATTAAAAAAAGAAAGACATTTAAAATATTATATAGAAGACTGATAAAATGTATCCATTTCAAAATACTTTACTGTTTAATGATACTATATCATGAACATGGTGAACTGAATTACTTTTAGGCATTAGTGGATGAGTGAACCGAGCAAAGTTTCATTCACTAGAGGTTTGAAAAAAAAAACAGCTACAGTTTATGAATCTTTTGATTTTTTTTCCGTCTTTTTTTTAAGGCCAATTTGTATGTTTTTTGGTAACAAAACAGGGCAAAGATTTATAGGCAATGTCTTAAAGAACATATACCAATGTAAAAAAAATAAAAAAAATACCTGCACATGAAGTGGCACACCCGTAGGATGAGCTGCAGCAAAAGTAACAATAGTTATGGGGGAAAAAAATGTCAGTGGGTGGGCTAAGTCATTCCTTTAGTGGTGGTAATAATACCATCATTGAACAAATTACTTCCAGCAGCAGCAGCAGCAGTCAGGGATTCATGACAGGCAAACAGGCCAAATTTAACCATTTGGTTCACCCATTCAGCGAAACTTCAACTGCTAGAGTTTGAACACTCCATCAACCCAAATATGAAGCCCTTATAGACATGTTACTTTTGGTGATAAAATAACTGGTACAGCATAAAACAGATGACCAATTTATATTAAAAAATATATATTCTCCTTTAGTAATAAAACAATTTCCAAAACTCATTGCTACTGTAAATATGAATTTCAAAACTTCATATCAGACAAAGGTAAATGTGGCAAAAATAGTTTGTATGCCAGATACTTAGACAAAATGGAGAAACATCAGTTTCACATGACTCTGTTGTGTCCATTTTCTTGAATGAATTTTTTTTTTTCCAATTAGTATTAATTGTATTATAATATTTCAAAATGTACTATGTTCTGTGGTGCAGTCATAATGGGTATTACTAGTACTCTATATATAGACAAAAGTATTAGGATATCCCTTCAAATGATTAAAGTGATTCTAAAGGCAGAAGGTTTTTGATCTTAATCTTGATTGGCTGAGACAAACAGCGGGTGCCATTGGCTCCTGCCGCTGTCAAAGTCAAATAGCCAATGAGGAGAGAGAACAGGTGGGGCCATGCCACAGCTTCATGTCTGAATGGACACACAGAACAGAGGCTCTGTGCTGCTTGCTGTGGGGGCACTCGGCAGGAGGGACGGGCCAGGAGCGCCAATGAGGGACCCGAGAAGAATGGGGGCTGCTCTGTGCAAAATCACTGCACTGAGCACGTAAGTATGACATTTTTGTTATTTTTAAACAAAACAAAAAACAAAACTTTACTATCACTTTAAGTGCAAGTGTTTCCACCAAAGGGACGATTAATGCTATCCTCTGCTTTTAAGCTTGTGTTAACAGTTTGGGGCAGGTACTTTAATGTTCAAGCATGACTGAGCCCCTGTGCACAATGCTAAGTCCATTAAGATATGGTAGGACAACTCTAGCATAGAGGAACTGAGTGGCCTGCGCATGACCCTGATCTCATACCTACTGAACACCATTGAAATGAATTGGAATACTAAAGTATTTTCGTCCAACATAAGTAACTTGTAAAAGGGGCACTCCAATGACCTGATATATGCCACATATATGGGCATTACTTTTCTCATGAGCACAGTTTTAAGGGGTCAGAGGCCTTGCATAGAATGTAAGGTCTCATTCTCTTTTGCACAGACACAGGGAACACCACCATCTCCCCAAATCATGCTGTGGACACAGAGGACTTCTTTTGTGTTGCACTGCAGGTCTCATTAGGACACAGATGAACTTTCCCTTGAATTTTAGGGCAACAACACAGAGAATGTGCAAAAAATAACCACAAGTCACTTGTTGTGGATACAGAAGACAGCTCTCAGGATTTTTTCAAGTCCCACTGAAAAGCCCCTTTATTCCCATTCCAAATACCCAACAGTTATACTGTATATTCCTTCAAGTAAAAAACACAACTGAGCACTTTGAGGTGAAAGCAGCTTACACAAAAAGGTGACGCACCAACCTTTTAAAAAAATGAAACCAAAAAAATGTGCAGCACTTCAATGTAAAGTGCATCAAAATATGATATAAATATAATAATAAAGTGAATAAATACTAAAATCAATCTATAGCCATATGCACTTCAGGTCCCATTTGAACACAGAGGAACCTACCCTCGAGATTCAGGGCAACACAGAGATTGTGCAGAATATCATCACAAGTCGCTTGTTGTGGATACAGAAGACAGCTCCTAGGGTTTTCTCAAGTCCCACTGAAAAGTCCCTTTATTCCCGTTTCACATACCTAACTGATATATATTCCTAACTCTAATCTTGGTTCATTGCCCCATTCCCTTGGTTCCAACATTGGTTGCTGAAGAAATAACAGAATGTCCATATTGCTTGCAGTATAAAAAAAAAAGTACAATAGTAGAATAAAATTAAGAAATATATACAATGTTCCAGGTACACACTTCATTCTGTATTGCATTAACAGCCAGGTAAGGGTTCCTCTTCATCACAACCAGGCCTCATGGTGGCAGCTGTCAGTAGGTATGTACGAATTGCGATCCGTGTTTTTAAAAAAAGTAGCCGTGGTGAACTGCCCATCTTTAACACCATTTCTTAAATTCAAGAAGTTGATCTCAGTCTGGCTAGCCTCATAGTTAAGATCTGGTTAAGATCGGTGCCAAAAAGCCAACTTATACGTCTGAAGCGTAACTGCTCTGATTATGGTGAGTTCTTAATTCAGGCTGACGTTTTGATCAAACGTTTCCTTGAGAAGGGTTATCCTGAGGCTTTCCTTAAGAGTACGCTGGATGAAGTTGCATCTCTGGATAGGAGTGTTTTATTGAAAAGCAAAGCACCTAACCCGGATAGGATACCATCTATTCCCTTCATAAGCACTTACTCCATACAACACAGCAATGTGGCCAAACTCATTACCAGGCATTGGCATGTCCTTATGAATGATCATGTATTGGGTAATGTTCTTCCAGCTAAGCCACAGGTGATCTATAATGGTGCTCCCTCTCTTAGGGGTAGAGTGGCCCCGAACATTCTCGATCCCCCTGTAAGAAAGGATTTTTTGAGTATATGACTGGCTTCTTTCAATGTAGGAGGTGTAGGGTGTGCTCCCTTAGTGGTTGCACACATAGAAGAACACATAGATTTGTTTCCACCAGCACATTGGCGGAATTTGAGATTAGATCATTCATCACATTCTCCACTGAACGAGTCTTCTATCTTCTCCAATGCCCTTGCAGACTACAATACGTTGGGAGGACTAAGCGCCCCCTCTCTGTCAGGCTTAATGAGCACGTAACCATCTTAACGGGCTTCCCTAAACATCCGGTCTCTAGGCACTATCTCGAGGTTCACAATCGAGACCCTGCCAAGACGATCTTCTTGGGGATTGATAAATTCACCCCCCACTGGAGGGGGGGTTCTCTTATACGTGGGATCTCTAGATTGGGGATGGCCTGGATATACAAATTAAGATGTTACACCCCCTTTGGGCTCAATGTTGAGGTAGATCTCAATGCCTTTATAGACAATTCATGAGTATTCTATTCCCTTCTCTGTAAACTTGATGTGAACCTTTGGTGGCTATACCTTAAATTTTAGTCGAGTATATATATATTTTTTATTCCATTTTTTGGATTAGTTTAGCTTTAATATGCATTTTTTCTTATACTGTTATCCATATCCACTTTTTGTTGGGTATTGTGCTTAATTACAGTGATTAAGAATTTTTAAGTGTCTTATGACATTTTTTTCCCCTTCTGCTTATTGCTATTCTAGGCAATTGATTCATTAATTTTTTTATTATTTTTTTTTTATATATATATATATATTTATTTATATTGGATGTCCTTTCCTATTTGTCCACTAGATGGTGCAGTGGGATATCTATTTATTTATATGGCTGTTTTTTTTATGAATGCCACATTTAATATAGTTTTTTAGACATATTTATGTATGCTCCTTTGGGCTTTCATCCTTAGTCCCCTTTTGCAGTATTCATTAGTTTCCCTGTTTAATATCATTAATTTTCCATATATCCATTATGGTTTTATCCATTTTCTGCCTCCGTTTAGGAGTCTCGGTGCTGCCACTTGAGCTTCATAACGAGGCAAGGTTTCCGTGTGTTATATATAGCGATGAGTCAGTGCGTCGCCCGTTCCCTTGACGACGTCTAAAACAAAACGTACGTCGGATGGTTGACGCGCTGACATCATCGGTGTCATCTCGTCTTGAACGGGTATCTGCAGGCCGGCCGGCTGTTTTTATCCTCGTTTATGCCTTTATCTACGGCGTTTGTGTAAGTGTAAACCTTGTTTTAATAAAGCTCATGTTAAACTGATTTACACTATGGAGATCCTATTTTTTATCCCTCTGGGTCCTCCTTGCTGATTATCCTCATCCACTAGATGGAGCCTTCCTGTCTTTCTCCCTCCCACAGTGAGGTTGGATCAGGACGCCTCCATCGTGCGGACATCTTTTCTCATTACAAGCTGATGTGTAGCTTGCCTCTGGTAAGCGTGTATTGCTTCTGGTGGTGGATTTTTTCACTTGGTGCCATCTGATGATCTTCATTGCACTTATCATTGGATATCATTTTGGTTCTTTGGGACTTTTTTTTTTCCTTTATTGGGATACACTACAATTATTTTTCTTTCACCTTATTTCATCTGACTTTTTAGCACATTAATTTGTTTATATTATTGTCAGATATTTGTTTAAAGATATTGGTTGTCATATATACATATCTCAATGCACAGTATTTCACTCATGGCTTAGCGCAGTTCATAGTTTACTGCATACCTTTGTTACATTGCACGGAGCATGAATATTCTAGGGGTATTTTTATCTTTAAAGTCATATTTCAGCCGGAACTGTGCTTTTCAGCAATTTTTTATAAATTTTAAAGTTCCTAACTTTGAGATTCTGCCACTAACAGCACTTCTTGAGCAGGCTGACAATGTTAATGCGCTTCCCCACAGTTAGCAGCAGTGTGGTCAGCCTTGCATTCAAGCTCTTTTAGTTGGCCACTGGGCTGCCTATCAGCTCTATCAGATAGGTAGCCCAATTGCCAAATGAAGGAGCTTGCATGCAAAGTTGACAACACTGCTGGCAATTGCGTAACTTAGCCAACTAACTTAGTATTGCCAGCCTGCAAAAGAAAATGACACTACTAACAGACTCTACAAGTAAGAAACTTTGCAAAGGGTTCACTAAAAGCTATTGGTTTGACCACCTCAACACTTACACCCCCTTCCTGCCCAGGCCATTTTTCAGCTTTCAGCGATGTCACACTTTGAATGACAATTGTCATGCTACACTGTAATCATGTGAAAAGTGTATAATTTTCTTCACACAAATAGAGCTTTATTTTGTATTTTGGTATTGGGCACTGATTAGGTGGCACTGATGAGGCACGAATATGCCATATTTATGGGCACTGATATGTGGCACTGATAGGCGACACTGATGGGTGGCACTGGGCACAGATAGGCGGCACTAGTGGGCACAGACAGGCAGCACTGATGGGCACAGATAGGCGGCACTGATGAGCAGCAGTGATGGGCATTGATGGGCAGCACTAATAGTCAGCACTGACTGGCATCACTAATGGCCACTGATTGCTGGTACTTGTGGGCACTGATTGGTGGCAACTGTGGGCACTGGTTGGCACTGATTGCTGACAGTGGTGGGCACACAGTTCTGGCACTGGTGGCACTTAATTATAATCAGGGCAAAGTATTAAAATAAAAAAACAATGTGTCTGCGCTAGAAAAAATCGCTGCACTCAAAGTGCAGTACCCCTAGGTGCTAAAGTATAAAGTGCACAGTGCTATGTGAAACACAGCAAGTGAGTGATCAAACAAAACAACATATCCATTAAAATATCAAAATAAAATACAAGAGGATATAACAAACAGTGAATAAATGAAGTCCAAAAACGTGTATATCCAATGATATAAAAGTGCCCAAATAAATTAGTCCAAAAATTTGGTGAATTTCACATATCCTATCTTCCAAACTGTGCCACCAAAAAACATGCTGTGGTGTCTTCCAGCCGCCCCCACAGGTGTATATGCTCACCTTCCTGTGTGTGACACAGCGATTAGACTATGTCAAACAAAGCCTTGGAGCCACTCCTGTGCTCATTAGGAACCAGCTGTGCAGACTTCCAATGTTCTCAAGTGGAGATGGTTTCTTCCTGTGTGTGACACAGCGATTAGACTATGTCAAACAAAGCCTTGGAGCCACTCCTGTGCTCATTAGGAACCAGCTGTGCAGACTTCCAATGTTCTCAAGTGGAGATGGTTTATGCAAGAGAAAAAAACTCCATAGCGCAATATGTAGGTATAAAGGATTTTAATCAAATAATCAGCTCCCCTCACTGGGGTACTCACATATTGTGGGTGCGTGAGTGCACCATCCTTAACAAGCATAAAACGGTCAATCTCTCGGTGTGGTGTGCGGTGCGGCGTGTGTAACGAAAATCTCCTGCTCTCTCTCTGCTGACAGCTCCGTCCAGGCCCCTCCCCTACGCGTGTTCGGCACCGGGACCACGTGCCTTCTTCAGGGGGAATCTGATTGGACGAGAGCTCCAGAGTGAATATATATAACTCCGGCGGCCATTTTGCCTAAGACCGCAGACACATCTGTGTCTATAGCGGCCATTTTCCCTTAGGCCATGGATCAGGCTGACACCAGCCGTGTCAATCATGGCAGCCATTTTGCCTAGGATCACAGATGTAAATCCTAATGGGCAGTAAAGGTAACTACAGCGGCCATTTTCCCTGAGACTACAAATCTGCTAAATAGCAGAATGTGTACTATTAATAGCAGGATCTCACAATAAATGATCTAATCAGATGTTGTGCATAAAAATAATCTACAATGATATATAACCATGTATTCTATCTTAATATAATAATATTATACAGGACGGAGCGGTCTCGCAAAGAGAGCACCGCCACACACCACACACGTTTAGATCGCCGCAAACGATAAAATATCACATAATAAACAAACGTACAGCATTCCATATATGATTAATCGACCCCAAGATTGGATCAACCAACTTAAAATTAAATATTACTAAAATATTAAAAACAAACATGACATACTTTATTATAAAAAATTGTTATTAAAAATATTTGAATCACATAAAAAATCATAAAAAAATTCTTTTTAAGATATTAATCTAAATTTAATATTTTAGTAATATTTAATTTTAAGTTGGTTGATCCAATCTTGGGGTCGATTAATCATATATGGAATGCTGTACGTTTGTTTATTATGTGATATTTTATCGTTTGCGGCGATCTAAACGTGTGTGGTGTGTGGCGGTGCTCTCTTTGCGAGACCGCTCCGTCCTGTATAATATTATTATATTAAGATAGAATACATGGTTATATATCATTGTAGATTATTTTTATGCACAACATCTGATTAGATCATTTATTGTGAGATCCTGCTATTAATAGTACACATTCTGCTATTTAGCAGATTTGTAGTCTCAGGGAAAATGGCCGCTGTAGTTACCTTTACTGCCCATTAGGATTTACATCTGTGATCCTAGGCAAAATGGCTGCCATGATTGACACGGCTGGTGTCAGCCTGATCCATGGCCTAAGGGAAAATGGCCGCTATAGACACAGATGTGTCTGCGGTCTTAGGCAAAATGGCCGCCGGAGTTATATATATTCACTCTGGAGCTCTCGTCCAATCAGATTCCCCCTGAAGAAGGCACGTGGTCCCGGTGCCGAACACGCGTAGGGGAGGGGCCTGGACGGAGCTGTCAGCAGAGAGAGAGCAGGAGATTTTCGTTACACACGCCGCACCGCACACCACACCGAGAGATTGACCGTTTTATGCTTGTTAAGGATGGTGCACTCACGCACCCACAATATGTGAGTACCCCAGTGAGGGGAGCTGATTATTTGATTAAAATCCTTTATACCTACATATTGCGCTATGGAGTTTTTTTCTCTTGCATAAACCATCTCCACTTGAGAACATTGGAAGTCTGCACAGCTGGTTCCTAATGAGCACAGGAGTGGCTCCAAGGCTTTGTTTGACATAGTCTAATCGCTGTGTCACACACAGGAAGAAACCATCTCCACTTGAGAACATTGGAAGTCTGCACAGCTGGTTCCTAATGAGCACAGGAGTGGCTCCAAGGCTTTGTTTGACATAGTCTAATCGCTGTGTCACACACAGGAAGGTGAGCATATACACCTGTGGGGGCGGCTGGAAGACACCACAGCATGTTTTTTGGTGGCACAGTTTGGAAGATAGGATATGTGAAATTCACCAAATTTTTGGACTAATTTATTTGGGCACTTTTATATCATTGGATATACACGTTTTTGGACTTCATTTATTCACTGTTTGTTATATCCTCTTGTATTTTATTTTGATATTTTAATGGATATGTTGTTTTGTTTGATCACTCACTTGCTGTGTTTCACATAGCACTGTGCACTTTATACTTTAGCACCTAGGGGTACTGCACTTTGAGTGCAGCGATTTTTTCTAGCGCAGACACATTGTTTTTTTATTTTAATACTTTGCACGAATATGGAACGTGACTGAGTGTTTGCAGCTGGTCTCCACTGTTCACTTATTATTTTGTAGGCATTTATCCGTAAGTGGCTCGCAGGGTTTCATATATATTTAATTATAATCAGGGCACTGATGATCAGTGCCCTGATTAAATCCCTAGATGTCCTCTGTGAGGAGATGCCGCTGATCGGCTCTCCTCTCCTCATATTATGTCAGTGTGAGGCGAGGAGTGATGATTACCGGCATCTTCATAATTACATGTGACCAGCTGTGATTGGACACAGACGATCACATGGTTAAAGAGCCACGGCTATTTACCCAGATCGGGGTCACACCATGTCCTAGCAACACGGGGGCGCGTGAGAGTGGTTGTTCTGGCCGGCCATCATATGCCGTTCACTCAGAACGAGAGCCGTGCTGCCCAGCCCTCATTTGACGGCCGGCAGGCGGAAAGAGGTTAAGAAAATTAACACTAAACATACTGAAACATTAATTCAGTGTTGCATACACTTTATTAGTTGCTGTTGGTTAGGTTATACAATGTATGTTATAAATGTGAAAAAGGGTGCTCAGAGCTTCAAGATTAAGCAGACAATGTCTATATAAAAGAAAGAGTCCTGTGATGGTGGTAGTAATAATAGATTTTCAGCACTTAGGGCTGCAACTTACAGATAGAAGCAGTCTCTAGAAAACACAAGCAGAAAAAAAAGGTGCCTCTAAGTGTAGAAGTTAAAAACAGTTTAATATCCCCAGCTGGATTAAAAACACTTACTAGATCAGGAGATACAAAAGGCAAATCATCATTCGAGATACAGGTAATCCGACATCAGGAGGGTCCACATCATGTAAAAGGCTCCTAGAGCTGTTCATGTGTTGGGAAAGAGGCTCCAATACAATCGCCAAGGAAGCATCCAGACCCCTGGGGGCACCGGCAGAAATTACACAATCCGAGTCTGAAGGAAAAGGTCCCAGAGGTGACGTCAGCGGTAAGGGACAGCAACCAGCGTGGACCGCAAACCGGATGTGGTCATAAGAAAGGGACGTGTTTTGGAACTCTAATTGGTTCCTTTATCAACCTATGACTACAGATATACCCATGCATAATTTATACTGTCTGGGCCGGCCGTGGGCGGGAACAAGGACAAAGAAAAGAAGGAAATGGGGAATCATATACAGCGTTCTCTCCAGGTGATGGAAGCATTAAACATCAAATAAAAATAAAAATGAAAAATAAAAAAATGAAAAATAAAATATCTGGATGCCAGATTACCTGTATCTCGAATGATGATATGCCCTTTTGTACCTCCTGATCTTGTAAGTGTTTTTTAATCCTACTGGGGATATTAAACTGTTTTTAACTTCTACACTTAGAGGCGCCTTTTTTTCTGCTTGCTTATACAATGTATGTGCGCTTTTAAAAACTTAATAGAAAAATAGTTTGCAAAATCAAGGTTTTTTTTAATCTGAAGAGGTAGTCTGGAAAGGAAATAGTCAAATCTTCTTGCCAAATTAACACGGTAAACACTTCATACAAAACACCTTTTAATCAAGGAGCTCAATGAAATATTAATAATAGGGATTAAACTATTGATATATATTTGCATAGAGTTTAAAATCTTACTTATTCCTCTCTTTTGTTTGTTCTGTGTATTGTTAAATTCTTTTGTCCCACCTAACCCTGATGCTCTTGACAGGCCAAATAAACTGGGCCCTCAGAAATGTGCTGTATGCCCCTTCCCTGGCTGCTCAGTAGTGATAAGAGATGTCAAGACCCCTGAGTGCTATTTAGAACCCTGTAATGTCAGTACCAGCAAAAAAGAAATATCTCCAAACAGCGATTTCTATTCATCCAGTAAAACCTCACATATTAACGTATTATTTGACATCTCTTATTGTCTGCTTTCCCAAAGTTGTCAAGTATATTAAACTATTTGAATATATTTAGAATGTAAACTTATTTGGCACAGAGGAATGGTGTGTGCAGTAATCAATGGCAACCAGTCAGATCTTGGTTATCAGTGAAAAAAAAGGGGGATAACTAATTATTCCCAGAAGGTTTGTACAGGGTACTTTGCATTTTTGCTTGGTTATCATTGTCAGTAGAATAAAGCAAAGTCTTTTTATAGCTTGGTGCTTGCAGATAGTCTTGTTATTTGATGACTTTTTACAACTACAATGTTAATAAGAAATGTTTCTGATCACATAATGAAGCTGACAGAATCAGTATCCTTAAGCTATTCTCTAACACATCCCTCATGAAAAGGTTATTGGTTTCAGCCCCGATAGCCATGACCTGAAGTAGGCAATTTGTACTTGTACGTGTAGAAGCTGGTTTAGCAGGGTCTGGGATGCCTTTGACTTGGGTAAAGGCAATATTGTATGTGATGGATTTGTAAACTGTCCTGTCCGGAACTCCCCCACTGGTGATAGACAGATGAGATGTATGCATGGGAGCTACCCTGCCCTTGTATCTCTCAGTGCTAAGAATACAGAACAATGCTACCCACTGATGCATCTCAGATCATAGCCTATCATAACAGTTATAAGGTAGGACTGACTGCCAATATTGTAGCTCACATGCCCCTTAGTCTACAGAATGATACGTTACTCTACTGTTCTTTACAAGAATGCTGCTGAAGGCAGTGACTCCTCTTTGTTAGGACACATTCACGCGGGAGTACTTAAGAGTGCACCCATGTGAGGGTCCTGTTGCGCCGCCACAGGATGCACAGGTGTTTTGCAGGTAGTCCCATTCTTGTCAACTGGGACACAGCCGCTACTCCAAATCTGACATTCATGCAGGTGCATGTTCCCCAACTCACACTGTCTGCACTCAGGGACATGCACCATCACAAATATGGATGTCAAATTGGGAGCAGCGGTTGTACCCATGCAGCCACTGCATCCCAACAGACATAAATGGTGGGACTGTCTGAATGAGAAAATGCATCCCTCACACGGGTGGATGCTTAAATTCCCCCATGTGAATGTTTAAATTCCCCGTGTAAATAAGGCCTTACATTAGGGGTCCTCAAACTATGGCCAGCGGGCCAGATCAGGCCTGCCAGCATGATTTACCCAGCCCTCGGACTGCCCCTTTAACATTGCAGCAATCCCCCTTCCCTCTGCTACCTTTATCACACAAAACGAGAAATATGACAGGTCCGGACAAAGGGCAGGACCTTATGAGTTAAGAAGCAGGTGATTGGTTACTAGGCAGTGGGGCAGTCCCAGCAATAAATCACCTACCTTACACTTGCAAAGTTCGCCCTTTGTGTGGACCTGCAATGCTTTGCGTCTTGTTTGATTAAGATAGCAGAGGTGAGGGGGGATAAGTTGACCTTCTGTATGGACAGCTGCTAGCATTGATCACATCCCATGAGCTCGTGCCTCAATAGTATATATATATATATATAAAAATGTTGCGCTATCCTAGTATTGTGAACAATACATATGCAAAAAGTGACAATAGTGAGATAAAGTGCTATAGTACATGCAAAAAAATGTTGTGAATCAAAAAAGCATGATTACATCAAAAAGTCCATTACAAACATAATATAATGATCCAAACGTATAAATAAGGTGACAATGTGAAAAGTGCTATATAGTGCTATAGCGCACAAGTATATACTGCACTGATAGTGAATCTCATGAGTCAATGCAACATGATTAAATCATAAAGTCCATTTCAAACATAATCATAATTAAATCTTGTCATTGTGATCCAAATGTGTTCACATGTTCACACACTGGTGCTCCCCCTATGTGAATTTGCTCACCTTAGAGCGTGTGACCTCACAATTAGGTTCAGTCAAAACACGTATGTGAACCACCTCTGGGTTCTGTGAATGCTGTGGGATCCTGGGTTGCCCAGAAGAGTTGTCTCCACTTACATATGGGATATATAAAAGGCTGGATCGTGTGATACCATTTTAAGTATAAAAATGTTTATTAAACAATAGCCCCTCTCCGGGGTACTCACATTATACAGGTATTTCAGTGCACCACTCTACAGCAAGCCAAAACATTGAAATAGTATGTCCCTCCGCCTTGAGACAGACCAGCTGTCTCCTGCACCGTCCTGTCCTCTCCCCAATGCGTGTCAATACAGGGATGTGACATATCTTTTCTTTCTTTTTTTTCTTACATACATTTTTGTAAAAGTGAATGAGACACACAAAAATAGAATCTCACAGATGTTAACAGTAATACAGCATGAAATAACAGGTAGTTCATTAAAACGTATGAACTTCTGGAATTATATCAATAGCATATGAAGGCAAAACAATACAAGGATATACGTTTTCATGATGAGTCAGCATCAAGAAGTGAAATCATATGAAAAATGTAGTTCGTTTCTGAACAATTCCTCGTGCTATACCAGTGTTTATTATTATTATTATTTTATTTTTTATTTTCTTCCCCCTTTTCTTGGAGATATTGTAATAGATGGCTAAAGATATAGTATGTGGCTCAAGAGAGGGTATAGAAGTATGATGATGGGGGTATGAGGGGGAGGGGGGAAGGGGAGTTCCAGACCCCTCTCTTTCTCAAACCAAACCAGTACGGCTTAGTAAAGAACTTAATGGGGTTAAGAGCTTAAGGATTAGACCTCTTTTCCACAGGATCACATAAGGGACCGGAAGAGGTAGCAACAGGTACATTGTTAATTGGTTTTTGTTTCAATATATCGAATATGTTGGAGAGAGTTCATCAGTCCTTCATAAGATATGTCGTTATTGTTTTAAAGTGTTGCCAACTGTTCCATGTTCCATGCTGATAAGTTCTTAAATTTTCAATTCTTTCTATATTATTGAGTCCGCAAAACCACTCCTCTTTCATCGGAGCAATTGAAGAGCACCAATGGCATGGAATGCAGTGTCTTGCTGCGTTTATCATGAATATTGTTCATGATTTAAGATATCGCTTCTTGGGAATGGTAGTATGATGAAGTAGGTAAATGGCTGGAGAGAAATCTATATTATCTGAAGTAACTGCAAGGATAGTGTAGTGTCCTTCCAGCCAGAATGCTTGGATCACAGGACATGACCACCAAATGTGAATCATTGAACCATCCGCAGCATCACATCGCCAACATCTATTAGGGCTTGAGTTTGAAAATTTGTGAAGCAGCGCAGGGGTTCTATACCATTTCAAAAGGATCTTAAATCCATATTCTTGGGTAGCTACATTAGGGATCCCTTGTGAATGTAGGTACAGATTAATTCCCATTCAGAGTCTGTGATTCTTATTATTAGATTTTGCTCCCATGCTGAACATGCATTACTGGAGAATGCTGAATGATCATTGAATAGTGAGGTGTACAGCACTGAAATAAGATGTCTTTGGGATTTTTTTTTTTTTTTTTTTAGTGCACAGTTCTTCCAGAATGAACAGGTTTCTTGTCCATTGATGATTGGTTTCATTCCTTGATAAAAAAAAAGTATCTCATGTGCATGTATGTCCACCGTGGTATACAGTTAGGGGTTAATTTAGCGTTAAGGTCTTCAACTGTAAGGAGAACAGTTGAACAGATGGGTAGCTAATATGTCTCTGTGGGGCCAAATTTGAACAAGGAAAGTGTTGTTAGTGCTCGGGGAAAGTATGGGTTTCCACGTAGCGAGCTCAGCCAGGGGGTGGGGTTTTTTGCTTTTGATCGAAGTATGAAAGACTGCAAGTGTGGAACCTATTAAGGGGTGTAGCTTGGTTTGAGAGGATGCATGTTGTGGGTGTAGCCATGGTAGGGATCTCAGGCAATGGAGAGTGATTGAATGTTCTAGTATGACCCAATCTTTTACAACATGATGGATGTTTTAGTCCACTATCCGGGCCAGGTGTGTTGCCCAATAGTAGCGACGTAGGTCGGGGAGTGCTATTCCCCCTTTGTTTTTTTGGAAGGGTGAGTCATTCAAATTTGATTCTTGGTGGTTTGTTTCTCCACATGAAAGAGGCACAGGCTTGTCAGGAGGAAGTAAAGAAGGAGGATGGAATATGTATGGGGATGGTTTGTAGTAAATAGAGGAAGGATGGTCATTTTGAGAAGGGAGGCTCTGCCAAACCATGAGACATTGAGAACGTTCCAACGCTTTATTTTCGTCTCTTGTTTCCTTTAGGGCTGGGGCGAAGTTGATTTGGAAAAGGTTAGATAGACTCTTTGGTATTTTAATTCCAAGGTATGTAATTGAATCTTTGGCCCATGTGAAGGGGAAGTTATTATGGCATTGTAAAACGGTATCAGGAGGTAATTTCATGTTCAAGGTATTTGATGTTGAGTAATCTTTCTTTAGGTTGGAAAAAGTCTGGAAGGGTTTTAGAACTTTTAGCAGGTTTGGTATAGATATGTGGGGTTCGGATAAGTAAAAGCAAGAGGTTGTCTGCAAATACTGCGAGATTATATGTCTGTTTTGTAATTGTGATACCTTTAATATCAGGGTTTAATATTATTCTGTTAAGTAAAGGTTCAAGAGTAAGGACGAACAGTAGCATGGAAAGGGGGTAAACCTGTCTGGTACCGTTATGGAGGTGAAAGGTGTTTGACAGATGTCCATTGACGCGAAGCCCAGCAGTGGGTGATGAGTATAATGCTCTTATGTAAGATAACATTAAGTTAGGTTAACCAATGGCTTTGAGAACTGTGTCATTGTAATCCCAGGCCACCCTGCCAAATGCCTTTTCGGCATCCAGAGAAAGAATGAATCTGTGTTTTCCATTATGATTAAGTCAATGATGAATGTTTAGGGCCTTGATGGTATTGTCTCTACCCTCTCTACTGTGTATAAAACCAACCTGGTCAGGAGAAATTAAGGAAGGGAAGAGTGGTAGTATGAGAGATATGGGGCGATAGTTCGTTACTAGTGAGGCATCTTTCCCTTCCTTTGGAATGACCACTATGTGTGCTTCTAGAAGTTGTGGTGGTGGGGGGGGGTGGTATGAGAATCGGATTTAAAATAGCGAAAGGCTGATAGGAAGTGAGGTTTTAAAATGTCTTCGAAGATTTTAGATTTTATAAAACTTTCTTGTAGCCTGAGGACACTCTATCGTCCAGAGCCTCTGGACATAATAATTAACTCATTACCCATGGTAAATGTTGTACTGATCCCATAACTTATGCACATATAATCTCAAAGAAGACCAACCCTGTAAACTGTATCACATAAACTACAGCTGTAATGAAAGAGGTAACCACCACTGTCTAACCCTTGCCCTCATTTCCATGTTCCCTTTGGAGGGTTGTGTTACATACTCCTTACATATCCAGTATAAACAACCATAGGATGGGCAACACAAATGAATACCCTTAAACTTTCTAAATTATTATTGCTCAGAAAACATTTTAGATCAAATTCTTTGTTCAGCTCCCCTGGCGCCAGAGAGCCCAATTGGTGTATCCACCAGGATTCTCTCTTTCTGTTCTCCCTTACATAATTAGAGCCCCTCCAGTGCCACCTTGGGGCCTCTATACCCCAAAAATGTATCCCTTCTGGGTTTTTATTGTGCTTATCCCTGAAGTGTACTGATAAAAAATGTTTGTTGAATCCATTGCGAATATCCCTAACGCGTTCTTCCATTATAACCTTTAACGCAGTTTTCGTTCTGCCTACATAGATTAGATTGCATGGACATTTGATTGCATATACCACCCCTATGGTGTCACGAGATAAAATCCCTAATGGTGTACAAATGATTGGTGTTAGAGTTAATGAAGGATTTTACTTTTCTTACATTTTTTGGGACCCTCACACAACTGTAACACCGACCACAGCCATGGAAACCCTTTATGTTCCAGAACATCAATGGCTTAGATGGGGCCGGTTCAATGACGCTGTCCACTTCCAAAAAGTCAACCTGATATCCTTTATCCATAAACCTCTTACTTAATTTATCTGTTTGTACTTCAAAATCTTCATTTCTCGTACAGTTCTTTTTTATTTGCATATATTGTCCTCTGAGGATATTATTTATCCAGGGTCTATAGTGACAGCTAGTGGAAGGGATATATGAGTTGCGGTCTGTTTCCTTGAAGTAAGTTTTAGTTTCAATCTATCGAGGAGTGTAGTAAATCTCAAAATCCAAGAAATGTACATCATCCTTACTGATATGCCACGTAAAACTAATATTTTGATCATTATCATTCATGGATTGTAATATTACTTCTATTTCTTCAATATTCCCTTTCATATCAGCAACAGTCCATAAAGCACAATCCCCAGGTCCAAACAATATAAAATATCCTCTTCCCCCCATTTAGCAAATTTTGCGCCCATTGCGACACCTTTTATCTGTAAATAATAGGTGTTTTTGTACCAAAAATAATTGTGCTTTAACCACTTCCCTACAGGGCCATTATCAAACGAAATCCGCAAAAACACCCTGCCATCCCCGCTGGATGTCACATGATGGCCTCAGGTCCTCACTGCTACTGCAGCATGGCGATCGGGGATCAAGTGTGTCCCTCGGGACCCAGCCCCTCCCCGATTAGGGTAAAGAGCCACATTGGCTCTTTACAACGTGACTGGCCGTGTCTAATCAGAGCCAGGCACAAATGTCAACAAAAGGCTGTAGCGCCATTTCCGGGTTCTCCTGAGTGTGTGAGGAGACCTGGATAAAAAAGTGCAGGGATGTGCCTGATTGCTGCCGCCCTCCCCCAATAAAGATGACCTGTCACAGCCCATCAGGAGTACCTGTCCCAGCCCAATAGGAATACCTGTCACCAGCCCCAGAGTACCCGTCACCAGCACCTGACTACCTCTCACCAGCATCTGACTACCAGAGTACATATCATCAGCCCATCAGAGTACCAGAGTACATATCATCAGCCCATCAGAGTACCCGAGTACCTGTCACCAGCCCATCAGAGTACCTGAGTACTTGTCACCAGCCCATTAGAGTACCCGGGTACCTATCTTCAGCCCATCAGAGTACCTGAGTAGCTCCAGCACATCAGAGTACCTGAGTAGCTATCTTCAGCTCATGAGAGTACCCGAGTACCTGTCACCAGTTGGGGTGTTTTCTTTTCAAAATGGGGTCATTTTGTGGGTAATTTCATTGTCCTGGTGCTCCAGGACCTTCAAAAGTGTGATAGGTAGTCAGGGAACTAAATGTATAATTTATGCTCCTAGAATGCCTGATGGTGCTCCCTGCAAGTTGGGCCTCTCTATGTGGCTGGGCTGTGTAAAAGTCTTACACATGTGGTATTGCCATACTCAGGAGGAGCAGCAGAATATTTTTTGGGGTGTCATTTTAGAAAAATCTAATTGACAAGTTTTGATTTTCTTTCCACGTTTTCCAAAAAACTTTTGAAAAAAAGTTAACCATTAAAAAGACTCATAATGCCTCATAGATTATATGTTGGGGTGTTTGCTTTTCACAATTGGGTCATTTTGTGGGTAATAATGGGTATGTTTAATTTATGCTCCTAGAGCGCCTGATTATTTTCTGCATGTTGGGCCTCTCTATGTGGCCAGGTTGTGAAAAAGTCTTACACATGTGGTATTGCCATACTCGAGACAAGTAGCAGAATGTAGTTTTCATTTTCTTTCCACGTTTTTTCGAAGACTTTTGGAAAAAAATGAACCATTCAAAAGACTTACTATGCCCCACAGAATATACGTTGGGGTGTTTGCTTTCCAAAATGGGGTTAATTTTTTGGGTAATTCCATTGTCCTGGTGCTCCAGGGCCTTCAAAAGTGTGATAGATCGTTAGGAAATTAGATGTGTAATTTATGCTACTAGAACGCCTGATGGACCTCTTTATGTGGCCAGGCTGTGAAAAAGTCTCCCACATGTGGTATCGCCATACTCGGCACGAGTAGCAGAATGTATTTTGGGGTGTAATTGGTAGTATGCACATGCTGTGTGTGAGAAATCACTTATTATGATAATTTAAAGTAAAAAAAAAAAAATAATAATAATTTCTTCATTTTCCCAAGAATTGTGGGGAAAAAATTACAACTTCAAAAAACTCACCCTGCCTCTTACTAAATACCTTGGACTGTCTACTTTTCAAAAAGGGTTCATTTGGGGGAGGGGGGGGTATTTGTACTTTCCTTACATTTCAGGGCTTCAAGAAATGATAGACCGCCAGTACACCGTGTGTGGTCAATTTTTCAATAATTTGCACCATAGCTTGTAGACTCTATAACGTTCACACAGACCAAATAATATACACTTATTTGGGTTATTTTTACCTAAGATATGTAGCAGTGTAAATGTTGGCCCAAAGTTATGAACAAAAATTACTTATTTGCAAAAAAAAAATCATAGAAACTAAAATGTTTTTTTCTTTTCAAAATGTTCGCTCTTTTTTCACTTATGTCACAAAAAAATAAAAAAACAGTGGTGATTAAATACCACCAAAAGAAAGCTCTATTTGTGTGAAAAAAAATGATACAAATGTTGTTTGGGTACAGTGTTGCATGACTGAGTAATTGGCATTCAAAGTGCGAGAGCTCTGAAAGCTGAAAATTGGTCTGGGCAGGAAGGGTGTTGTGCCCTGTGTTGAAGTGGTTAAACAAAAATCCAGACTTTTCAAAAAAAAATTCTGCTGCTTACGCTTTATATTGATTTTCTTTTTGAGTGCTCACTTCACTGCTCTTATAGCCCCCTGGTGGTCAATGTTAGTAATAGTGAAGCCACATCAGCTGTAGCCATCACAATATTTTCACTATCACTACTATCACACCCTTTTAGTAACCGTAAGGTATGTTTGGTGAGCTTTAAAAAGGCCTCAGTCTCCTTTAGCAGAGGTTGTAGGTGTATATCTATATATTCATCTAGTCTGGAGGTGAGTGACTCTATTCCACTTATAATGGGTCTACCTGGAGGGTTATTTTTGTCCTTGTGAATTTTTGGGATATAATAAATGACAGGTATTTTACAAGCTGTAGGTACTAAATATTTTTCTTCCTGTTTATTTAATATATCCGTCCCAGTCCCATACTGAACAAGAGACTCCAGCTCATTCCTTAATTGTTTAGTAGGATTGGATTTCAATATCTGATATGTGCCCCTATCCTCTAAAATTGTATTCATTTCTGTTTTGTACTGTTCAGTAGATAACATCACAAACCCCCCCCCCATCGGCCGGGCGAATAACAATATCCTTCCTGTTCTCCAATGATTTAAGGCCCTCTTTTATATCCCTCTGTTCATACACTTTCTTAATAGGTAGTTGTTCTAAATTAGTAGTAACCAATCTCTTAAACACATCAACACACATATTTGTTGTTCACTATTTGAGGATGAAATACAGATTTATTTCTTAATACAGTATAGTTTCCCCCTGCGACTTCCCTTTCCACCGGATTTTGAGCATAATACTTTTTTACATTGAGTTTCCGTATAAATTTCTGGATTCCAATGTAGGTCTCAAACTTAGAGTCCCTTTTTTTGGCGCATATTTTATTCCCCTATCCAACGTTAGTACCTCTTCCATAGTTAGAATACTAGGTTGTAAATCTCTTCACCTAATCTTCCCAACTTTTTTTGTTGTATCCTTCTTCCTGCTCATCCTCTTTTTCTATATTTCTTCCTTCCTTGGTGGGATCCCCCTGCCCCTTCTCTAAAAAAGAGTTCCCATATTTACTATCTTGGTTGGGTACATCATATAAGGGTTGATTTTTATTATAGGTGGGTACTTCATACTGGTCTGATGGTGGTCCATCATACCTAGGTCTCTGTGGTTTTGGCGAGTAATACTGTACTTCACCTTCATGGTCCTCTATATTTATGGTATTCCCCCTGTGGTGGACTTCTATATTACGGTGATCCTCTTCTTTGTGGTGTCCTATATTGGTATCCTTGTGGATAACTGTCCTATGATAAGGGGCACCCCCTTGTTGATTTCCTCTTGTTTGATAGTTGGTCCCTTGGTGCCCACTATTGCTGTTGCCTCTATTCTGTGGATATCCTTGGTATGTTGGTCTGCCTCCATTAAAATGATGTTGTCTATTGTCATAGTGGTTGTAATAGGGCTTCCTATTGGTATGTGGCAATCCCTGATGATTTCCTGACTCTTTCTGGATATTATGATGGTTGTTGATCCCTATTAGGTTGCAAAGCAGCCTGCTGGGATTGATTAAACTGTCGAGGAGCTTGAGGCGTTTTAAATCCCACACTCTCATCACCTGTACTATTTCCCTCTCTATCGGGTGAATTGTGGGGGCTACACTATTAGCCATGCCCACGGTAGCCTGCCATCTAAAACACCTGCTTTTTTCTGGTAATCTCCTAAATCACAAAGATAATTATTTTTCTTAGTGTTCTTATTTTCGAAATCCTTTTTTTTGCATATTTCTCTAAAGTTCTCCCACGTGTTTAACATATTTAGTGGTTTCTTAAAGGGCTCAATTTTGATTCTAAATTCTTTAATTTGACTTTCTATAAATCTCATTTTTCTTTATTTCCTTTTATTTAAAAATTCCATAACCTCTTTTCCCTTCCCATTGAAAAATGTGTACCACTCTTCAATATCCTCTTCACCTGTTAACCCATCATTTATGGGTATATCCCACCTAAGCTTCCTGGGAACCATATTATCTTTCAAATATTTTTCCATAGTGGATATATCTCCAACCAGATATTGCTCTTTTTATTCATATTGTGACCTAATTTCCTAAACAGGTACATAATATCATTATCTTTATTGACAGTCTCTGAAAATAAATCATCCAAATCTAGCTCACTATTGTTAAAAAATGCAAAATTGATCCACGATTGCTACCAGCAAGTATATGAGCTATGGACAGCAAACATTTAAAAAAAAAATCTTGCGAGCTACCACTTCTGAAATAACCTGACCTCCTAAATGGACAGCTGCTAGCATTGATCATGTCCCATAAGCTGATGCCTCAATAGTGTATATATATATATATATATATATATATATATATATATATATATATATATATATATATATATATAAAAACGTACAATACAATATGCAACGTTGGGTTCTTAGTATTGTGAACAATACATATGCAAAAAAGAATGAATAAAGTGTCAATAGTGAGATAAAGTGCCAAAGTGCATGCAAAAAATCTTGTGAATCAAAAAGTCCATTACAAACATAATATAATAATCCAAGCATATAAATGAAGTGATGTGAAAAGTGCTATAGTGGACAAGTATACGGGGTATGGTTAGGCGCATATTATATATTAGTTATATTATATATATATATATATTTTTTTTTTTTTTTTTATGTATACATTTTTATATATATTATATCTACTTTTTGTATATATGTTTCTTATTTTATGATTAATTTATTTCAATATTGATTTGTGGTTTCCTGATTGTTAAGTGTATATCGGCATCTAGTACATTGTAAAGAGATAGTATGTCTGCTCCATAGCATCGTCCTGGCATTAATTATATTAATTACATCCAGGGTGCCGTTTATATGTGGGAACATACATGCAGATTGCACTATATAGGGCTACGGCTTGATGGAGTTCCATTTGATCTGTGCAGTGAGTGGTGGGTCCCTTATGGATGTTAGGCTACTATGATCAATAGGGCTATTGTGTTACATAGAGCCTCTGGACAATAGATTGTCCTCAGGCTACAAGAAAATGGCCGCTGTCAGATTTTTTGCACTTCTTTTGCATTACCACAGCACTTGTAGGGTGTTTTTTTACATATGGACTTTCCCCCCATTTTTATATTTTTTATTTTTTTATATTTTCTCCAAATAAGATATTATTCCTTTTTATACACTGCAATCCCTCACGGTTTTATGTATGAATTTGACTTGTTATTGAATATATTTCTTTAAGGGGAAGTGGGATCAATCTCCCAACCTAGTATTCAGTTTGTCACATTTATCATATGTTTATATTTTTATATATAGGCTGAGTACTTCTCTTCAGTCATACACATGTTAGTTTTTGTTTCGAGCGCGAGTCAATTTTTTTCTCACTTGATTTCTGTGTGTTTGTGTCACATATAGGACTCTGCAGCATAGATTGTTTACATGGTTTATTTTTGATGCGCAGTTATTTAATTATTTTTTCTAGATTAGTTATAATAGACAGACAAATCGTCTAATTACAATCCCCCTGAAGAAGATACAACACATCCCTGTATCGACACGCGTTGGGGAGGGGACAGGATGGTGCAGGAGACAGCTGGTCTATCTCAAGGCGGAGGGACATACTATTTCAGTGTTTTGGACTGCTGTAGAGTGGTGCACTGAAGCACTTGTATAATGCGAGTACCCCGGAGAGGGGATATTGTTTAATAAATATTTTTTATACTTAAAACGGTATTGCACTATCCAGCCTTTTATATATCCCATATGTATGAGGAGGCAGGGCTATTGGGCAGCCCAGGATCCCACAGTATTCACAGAACCCAGAGGTGGTTCACATGCATGTTTTGACTGAACTTAATTGTGAGGTCACACGCTCTAAGGTGAGCAGATTAACGGGGGGAGGGCACCAGTGTCACGTACATGGGCATGTGAACGTGTTCGGCTCACCATGACAAGATTTAATTAAGATTACATTTGAAATGGACTTTATGATTTAATTATGTTGCATTGACTCATGAGATTCACAATCAGTGCAGCATATACTTGTGCACTGTAGCACTTTTCACATTGTCACGTTATTTATACATTTATACGTTTAGATTATTATATCATGTTTGTAACTGACTTTTTGATAATCATGCTGTTTTGATTCATGAGATTTTTTGCATGCACTATTGTCACTTTATTCATTCATCTTTGTTTACAATACTAAGATAGCACAGGATATATATATAGATATATATATCTATATATATATATATCTATATATATATATATACACATATATATACACACACACACACACACTATTGAGGCACAAGCGCATGGGATGTGATCATATCATGGGATGTGATCATAGTGTATCCCATATCGATGGTGGGGTTCTGTGATGGGGGTGTATGTTATGGGGGGATCTGTGATGGAGAGGAGTTTGTGTTGGGGGGGGAACTGTGATGGGGGGAACTGTGATGGGGGGGAACTGTGATGGGGGAGTCTGTTATGGAGGAGTCTATTTTGGGGGATCTGTGATTGGGGGGAGTCTGTGATGGGGTCTTTGTGATGGAGAGGAGTTTGTGTTGGGGGCTTTATGATGGGGTATCTGTTATGGGGAAATATGTTATGGGGGAGTCTAATGGGGGCAGGAAGGGACAAAAGTGCCTGGTATTGAAGTGGTTAAACTATAGTTCGCCCCCCCCCCAACAGTCTGAGGGACCATGAACTGGCCCCCTCTTTAAAAAGTTTGAGGACCCCTGCCTTACATCATTGAGGGGTCACAAGTGGGGGTTGCTGAAACATGATAATATTATTTAACAAGAACAGAGTATGTCATTCTTTGAGAAAGTGCTGTGCCTAGTGCAAAACAGGTCAGAATAGAATTACCGTATTTATCGGCGTATAACACGCACTTTTTTCCCCTTAAAATCAGGGGAAAATCGCGGGTGCATGTTATACGCCGATCCCCTGCGATCCTGACCTGTCAGAATTAAAAAATCGCTGACCGCGATTTGAAAATGGCGCCGCCGGCGTCGAAATACACAGTGCCGGTCCTCGGCTCTTCTCGGCGGCTTTCGGTTTCACTCGAGCGCCGCCCGAACCTAGCCGAGTATACTCGGCTAGTTTCGGATAGCTCCGCTCACCGTCCGAGTGGAACCGAAAGTAAACGAGAGCCGCCGAGAAGAACCGAGGACCGGCTCTGTGTATTTCGGCGCCGGCGGCGCCATTTTCAAATCGCGGTCGGCGATTTTGAAGCTCACAGGCTTCAGCAAGACTGCACTGGGGCAAGGCTGGACTGGGGCAAGGCTGGACTGGACACTGGGGAAGGCTGCACTGACATGGCTGCACTGACATGGCTGCACTGACATGGCTGCACTAGCAAGGCTGCACTGACATGGCTGCACTAGCAAGGCTGCACTGACATGGCTGCACTAGCAAGGCTGCACTGACATGGCTGCACTGACAAGGCTGCACTGACAAGGCTGCACTGACAAGGCTGCACTGACAAGGCTGCACTGGGCAAGGCTGGACTGGGGCAAGGCTGCACTGAGAAGGCTGCAATGATGGGCATTTAAATGTAAGTTTTTTTCCCTTCAACTTCCCTCCTAAAAGTTTTTTTTCCTCAAAATTCCCTCCTAAATTGAGGTGCGTGTTATACGCCGGTGCGTGTTATACGCCGATAAATACAGTAGTTCCTGCTGGCTATTTTAATAAAAGAGGAATAACATTATATATATATATATATATATATATATATATATATATATATATATATATTATCTTGGTGTCTGCCATTTCTGTTGCTAGTAGAATCAATTGCTGAGTCAGCACTTGAAATGGGATTGGGGAGTGTGGAGCCTGACCTCACCTAGAGCACCATATAAAATATCTTATATACAGTGTTTCAGCTAGGCTAAACCCCAGGAGTATGTTTGTAGGCCAGTTCTGTAAGGCTATGATCAAACTAATGTGGTGCGGGGAAACAGCGATCAGTGTGCAATTTCCCGCATCACATGGCAATTGCACTGCCCTTGTGATCTGCTGTGGGTATCAATACAAATTTAACGACACCCCCAAACACAGGTCTCAAATGTAGTGTGTTTGCCTGCAACAGATCACATGGTACAAAATGACTGAGCAATCCAGTTGCGGTACAGCTCCAAAAAATGTATTTTTAAATACAGCTTACCTGTAAAATCCTTTTCTTGGATTATATCACGGGACACAGGGCACCATAGTAATAACTATCTGGGTTATACGCTACCTTTAGGTGATTGGGCACTGGCAACCAATAGTAAGAAAGTTCCCTCCATATAACCCCTCCCATACGGGATGTACCTCAGTTTTTGTAGTAAGCAATGAAGATCCCAGAAAAGAGGGGGGACCTCTGTGTCCCGTGATGTACTCCAAGAAAAGGACTTTACAGGTAAGCTGTATTTAAAAATCCATTTTTCTTTATCGTACATCATGGGACACAGAGCACCATAGTAATAACTATCTGGGATGTCCTAAAGCAATGCCCCTGAGGGGAGGGAACACAGTATTCCTAAGCCCACTTCTGGACAAAGGACCTACAATGCTGCCTGCAGCACGCTGCAGCCAAATATGGCCTCCTTTTGAGATCTAACATCCACTTGATAAAATCCAATGAATGCATGAACTGAAGACCAAGTGGCCGCTTGCAAACCTGAGCCATAGACACCTGATGGCGCACTGCCTAAGACGCACTAACCCCTCTGGTGGAATGTGCTTTTAAATCACAAGGTGGAACCTTGCGCTTTATCTCATATGCCTGGATAATGACCTGGCAAATCCATCTAGAAATAGATGAACTAGCTGCCTGTCCTTTCTTAGGACCATCTAGCAGGACAAAAAAATAATCAGTCTTCCGAAACGGGGTTGACAACCTTGAATAAATTCTGATCGCCCGCAGAAGATCGAGCGAGTGCAGCAACTTCTCCTCTGTAGTCCTAGGATTTGGAAAAAAGGAGGGCAAAATGATATCTTGATTCAAATGAAAATTGGAAACCACTTTATCCAAAAAATCTGGACGGGGCACATGACCGCCCTGTTCTGATGTAAAACCAAAAATGGTTCTTTGCAAGAAAGGGCGGCCAACTAAGTCTTACTGGCCTGAGATACTCTCAAAAAACCCAGCAGCCTCAGATGCTTCCCTCACCCTGATGGGGAATAGCTTACAGCATCTGGTATCCGGGCAGTCTCTCATCTGTATCCTAACAAGGCTTGATCCTGCTTAGGCTTCAATCAACCAAGATCAGGCATGAACCAGGTGATATGGCCACAGTTTGACGAAAAAAGAATGTGCCAGGACATACTTAACTGCCAAACACCACAGTGGTTCAGATGTACCTGAAACCACTGGTCATCAGGGGATGTGGATACCTGACAGATCACTGAACCTGAGAGCAGTGCTCCTGCTTCCCCTGGCTGCCTCTCTTTTTTGGAACTGTTTAACTGGTATAACAGGTATCCTAATAAACAGTCCTCCAAGGATGCAGGCCTAAAACAATGTTGGTTTAGTACCCAAATAGGCCCATATGCATGTAGTCCTATGAAAAAAGTACATAGGTAAATAGTCCCGGAAAAAACAAGTATATATGTATACAGCAAAATGTATATGTATGCAGTACAAATGAAAACATGCCAGCATGTGTTTAAGCATTATGCTTCTATGGAAGCATGTGTTCATGCACAAATGCATTTAGGCATAATATGAAAGTGTGCGTTGTAAACATGCGCCCACAGAAACAGGCATTCTCGCAATAAGCAAGCATGTATTTATGAAACTTGCTTATGCAAGATGCATCTATGTAGACATGTATAAACATGCATCTTTATGCAACCATGCATTTTTATGTGCGATCATGTATCTTATATGATCCAGCATCTATATGTGATCCAACATTTTTATGTGATCCAGTATCTATATGCAATCCAGCATCTATATGCGAACCAGCATTTATATATGATCAAGCATCCTTATGCGATTAAGCGGCTTTATGTGATCAAGCAGCTCTAAGTGATCAAGTATACTTATGCAACCATGATGACTATTTACCAAAGGCAAACCCACCTCACACCACAAGTATACCGCAAGTGCATTCAGAAGTAAAGTCGCTGGAGATCCGAGGAGGAAAAGCAAGGAAAATAAAAAATAGCATTCTAGCTTGTACATGATTGGATAATAAAATCAGCAGAGCCTCCCCTCATTTCAGATCTCCCTCTTAGATTCAGAGCGACTGCACCCCCAAGTGCACCCGCAGTGCAAAGTGGATTTGCCCTCCACAGACAACTCCCCATGTGAACATGTATAACCATGTATAATCATCTATCTTTATGCAATTAAACATCTTTATGTGATTTCTATGCGACCGTGCATTTTTATGTGGTATAAGATATAAATCATCTATATCTTTTGCAAACATGTCTAAACATGCATCTTTATGCAACTATGCATCTTTATGTGATCATGAATAATCAATGTCCATTTATATAAACATATCCAAACCTGCATCTTTATGCAAGCATTAATAACCATGCATCTCTATGCGATTATGCATTCTATGCTTGAACATGTATCTCCATGCAAACATGTAAATTCTTGTACATTTCTGCAAACACGAATAAACATACATTCTTGTGCATCCATGCATGTTTAAGCAACCATGCATACTTGTGCAACAATGATCATGTATCTCTACGCAAACATGTATAACCATGTATATTTATGCAAAACATGAAAAAAAAAATGCATCTTTAGCAATCGTGCATTTTTTAGCAACTGTGCCTTTTTAGCAACTGTGCATTTTAGCAGGTTTCCAAGCACCTTCTTAACTGCAGCTGGGCCCATACTAGACCTGCAGGTTTTTAGTCAAGCACATATGCACTATATTGGAGATACAAACTCCTTAACCACTTAAGCCCCAGACCATTTGGCTGGCAAAAGACCAGAGCACTTTTTGCGATTCAGCACTGCGTCACTTTAACTGACAATTGTGCGGTCATGCGACGTGCTTCCCAAACAAAATTGACGTCCTTTTTTCCCCACAAATAGAGCTTTCTTTGGTGGTATTTGATCACCTCTGCAGTTTTTATTTTTTGTGCTATAAACAAAAGAAAAACAACAATTTTGAAAAAAATGCATTATTTTTTACTTTTTGCTATAATAAATATCCCCAAAAAAATATTAAAAAAAAAATGTTTTCCTCAGTTTAGGCTGAAACGTATTCTTCTACATATTTTTTGTAAAAAAAAAAAATGCAATAAGCGTTTATTGATTGGTTTGCGCAAAAGTTATAGCATCTACAAAATAGGGGATAGTTTTATGGCATTTTTATTAATAATTTTTTTTTTACTAGTAATGGCAGCGATCAGCGATTTTTATTGTGACTGTGACATTATGGCGGACAGATTGGACACTTTGGGTGCTTTTTTGGGATCATTCACATTTATATAGCGATCAGTGCATTTAAAAATGCATTGATTGCTGTGTAAATGTGACTGGCAGTGAAGGGGTTAACCACTAGGGGGCAGTGAAGGGGTTAAGTGTGTCCTAAGGATGTGTTCTAACTGTGGGGGGGTGGGCTATGTGTGACACGACACTGATCACCGCTCCCAATTACAGGGAGCTGTGATCAGTGTCAGTGTCACTAGGCAGAACGGGGAAATGCTTGTTTACATCAGCATTTCCCCGTTCTTCCTCTCTGTGAGACGATCGCGGGTATGGCACATGGCATGGCCGGCCTTCCACTTCCTGCCTATATAAAAAAAGCCATAATGAGCACCTGCGCCCTCTAGTGGCTGGAAGATAAACCGCAGTCCACATGAGTAAGAGCTGATTAAACGCACACTGCTCCCAGTGGCCACCGGGAGAACAGACAGATTTCTCTCTCTTTTTTTAAAAAAAAAGAGAAACTGCAAACAAATGAATACTTACCATTCCTGCTGCAGGACTTCGAATATAACAGGAGTCCAATCTTCACCCATCACGGTGACCTTTGTCATTAAAAAGATCTTCAGAGGCTGGGTCCCCCTCAATTAGGGGTCCACTCCCCTGGGCCTGTATAGCACCCTGCAGGAAAGCACCTTGGTCAGAACAAACACTGCACAGGTTTCCATTACACAGGGTTTGGCGCTGTAAGGCTGCATTACAGGGAAAACCTCAAGGAATCTTCTCTCCTTCCCACGAGGCTTGGGTACCATCCATTTTAGCCTTCATGCCATCCGAATGGATCCGATTATAATGCCCTTTCACTGGGACATCATTGATCGTCGAAGAGCTTCAAACAGCTATGACCATCACCTTCAAGACACTGACGAAAAAACTGAGGTACTTCCCATATGGGAGGGGTTATACAGTGGGGACAGAAAGTATTCAGACCCCTTAAATTTTTTACTCTTTCTTATATTGCAGCCATTTGCTAAAATCATTTAAGTTCATTTTTTTTCCTCATTAATGTACACACAGCACCACATGTTGACAGAAAAACACAGAATTGTTGACATTTTTGGAGATTTATTAAAAAAGAAAAACTAAAATATCACATGGTCCTAAGTATTCAGACCCTTTGCTGTGACACTCATATATTTAACTCAGGTGCTGTCCATTTCTTCTGATCATCCTTGAGATGGTTCTACACCTTCATTTGAGTCCAGCTGTGTTTGATTATACTGATTGGACTTGATTGAGAAAGCCACACACCTGTCTATATAAGACCTTACAGCTCACAGTGCATGTCAGAGCAAATGAGAATCATGAGGTCAAAGGAGCTGCCTGAAGAGCTCAGAGACAGAATTGTGGCAAGGCACAGATTTGGCCAAGGTTACAAAAAAATCCTGCTGCACTTAAGGTTCCTAAGAGCACAGTGGGCTCCATAATCCTTAAATGGAAGACATTTGGGATGACCAGAACCCTTCCTAGAGATGGCCGTCTGGCCAAATTGAGCTATCGGGGGAGAAAAAACTTGGTGAGAGAGGTAAAGAAGAACCCAAAGATCACTGTGGCTGAGCTCCAGAGATGCAGTCGGGAGATGGGAGAAAGTTGTAGAAAGTCAACCATCACTGCAGCCCTCCACCAGTCGGGCTTTATGGCAGAGTGGCCCGACGGAAGCCTCTCCTCAGTGCAATACACATGAAAGCCCGCATGGAGTCTGCTAAAAAAACACCTGAAGGACTCCAAGATGGTGAGAAATAGGATTCTTTGGTCTGATGAGACCAAGATAGAACTTTTTGGCCTTAATTCTAAGTGGTATGTGTGGAGAAAACCAGGGACTGCTCATCACCTGTCCAATACAGTCCCAACAGTGAAGCAGGGTAGTGGCAGCATCATGCTGTGGGGGTGTTTTTCAGCTGCAGGGACAGGACGACTGGTTGCAATCAAGGGAAAGATGAATGCGACCAAGTACAGGGATATCCTGGATGAAAACCTTCTTCAGAGTGCTCAGGACCTTAGACTGGGCCGAAGGTTTACCTTCCAACAAGACAAGGACCCTAAGCACACAGTGGCTTCACAACAACTCCCTGACTGTTCTTGAATGGCCCAGCCAGAGCCCTGACTTAAACCAAATTGAGCATCTCTGGAGAGACCTAAAAATGGCTGTCCACCAACGTTTACCATCCAACCTGATAGAACTGGATAGGATCTGCAAGGAGGAATGGTAGAGGATCCCCAAATCCAGGTGTGAAAAACTTGTTGCATCTTTCCCAAAAAGACTCATGGCTGTATTAGATCAAAAGGGTGCTTCTACTAAATACTGAGCAAAGGGTTTAAATACTTAAGACAATGTGATATTTCAGTTTTTCTTTTCTAATAAATCTGCAAAAGTGTCAACAATTCTGTGTTTTTCTGTCAATATGGGGTGCTGTGTGTACATTAATGAGGAAAAAAATGAACTTAAATGATTTTAGCAAATGACTGCAATATAACAAAGAGTGAAACACTGTATGGGGGGAACTTTATTACTATTGGTTGCCACTGTCCAATCACTTAAAGGTACCTTATAACCCAGTTATGTAACGTTGCTTCGCCCTGTGGCCACTAGGGGGCGTGTTCACGCCGCCTGCACGCCCATGCGAGTGCCCAATGGTCGAGATTAGCGTTGGGCTCCTGCGATCGTTCGGGGCACACAGAGAACCGGGATCTGTGTGTGTAAACACAGTTTCCGGTTCTCTGAGAGGAGAACAGACAGACTGTCTGTTCATACAGAGTATGAACAGCGATCTGTCATCTCCCCTGCACAGTCCCATCCCCCCTTCAGTTAGAACACTAGGGAACAATTAACTCCTTGATTGTCCCCTAGTGGTTAACCCCTTTACTTATCTTTGTAATGAATAAGCGCACCTGTTAGTGTGTGAAACGCGTCTATCATTTGAACTGTTTGTAACACTTGGGATGTTCGTCTTTAAATAAGAATCTTGACATATCTTGGAGTGCAGCTATTTCTTCAGTGTTTACCCCTTCACTGCCAGTGACATTTTTACAGTAATCAATGCATTTTCATAACACTGATCGCTGTAAAAATGCCAATGGTCCCAAAAATGTGTCAAAAATGTCCGACTTGTCCGCCATAATATTGCAGCCCTGATAAAAATCGCAGATCCCTGCCATTAATAGTAAAAAAAAAATAATAATAATAAAAATGGCATAAAACTATGCCCTATTTTGTAGATGCTATAACTTGAGTAAATGATTTACACATACAGTATATATTGATACTTTTTTTTTTTTCTTAATTCTGCTAAATGAAACAGTGATTCCATGTAGGCAGTTACATGCATTAGCAGATGGACATCACACTGAAATGCACCTTGCAGGATTTACTAATTAGAGGACACTCTCCACGGTCGCCAGTAATTAAGGAAATCAAGGTCATCTCCTGAGTTCTGCAAATACTGCTCCCTCTTTCTCTGTTACATGACAGCTGGCAGGAAATGTTCACAGAATTAGGATAAATGACTAATTGGATATTCATTTAGTACTGTCTGTTGTTGGTCATCATACTACTTTACTCATCTTCCCCAGTGTAAAATATAATCTTTTCAAAGCCTTTGTTTAGTAGTAGTCACTAGAATAATCAGGTAAAGCAGTCTGCCTAAAGTTTAACATCAAAAAATAAAGAGGGAGAGAGCACCGACCTTGTGCATTACCAATTGTAAATTTTATTAAAAGCATAAAAACAATATTTATACTCACAAATGAGCTTGATTGACCGCTTAGGCTCTGAGGAAAAGGGTACGCCCTTGAAACGCGTCAACCTTTGGGATATCATCTGATCCCCTCAACATCAGGTCCGGGTTGCGGGTGTCTAGAAACGCAGTCTCACCAACTGATAAGCTTTTTTTACATGCTCGTTTGTGAGTATAAATATTGTTTTTATGCTTTTAATAAAATTTACCATTGGTAATGCACACGGTCGGTGCACCCTCCCTCTTTCTTTTTTGTTCCAGTTTTGAGAATATCCATTGTTCTGAGGAGGGATGCAAGACTGCAGGCACTGTTTAAATCCAAAGGGTTGGTTGCACCACGTATTTATAGACTAAACACCCAAGTGCAGGAGATTATTGTTGTAAAGTTTAACATCTGCTTTATATTAGGCAGAGTGGTGGTGCATAGTTAAAACATCAGCCTGCTACATGGTTCTTGAATTTAAAATTTAGGATTAGACATTTTCAATCATGTGTAATCTTGATGGAAAGATGAATGTAAATTGATAGTAAGATTATATAATTTCAAGAGCATTGCAATTTACGCTAGTGGTGATCAACTTAATACATACAAGGGCCCTCGTGTGCAGCCCCAGACATGTTCAGAGGGCTAGACAACAGGTGAACTAATTTGAAATTATTATTATGAATTAGGACAATATTAGTAAAATATTAAGATGAAGGTATTTATCTTTAGTTTGGCTATACTAATGCTACTATTAGAGCCGTTCTCTCTCCCAGCTCTGCTACTGTTTGGCCACAAAGTAGAAGCTTTCATCTATGAGACATTATATTGAGATACACACACAGGGAAATAAATTCTGTTGTGCAAACATTAGATAAGATGCAGTTGATCTGCACAGACAATTATTAGTGACCTTTTCATGTGTTTTAAAACACTGACATTGAAGGCAACCAATCTGCTTTTCTCATGACTGGTTTCCTCTAATAACGGGCCCTGCTTCTACTGTGATTATACAGAGCAGAAGCCAATCTGCGGGTACTGGGCACTCAATGTCCTCCGGAACCTGCTGATCATCGGGCAGAGACTCAGAATGGAGCTCTGCCTATGTAAACAAGGCAGCGTTCCGTTCTGACATGGGGGAAGGGATGGATTCTGTGTTCCTGCAAAGTAGGGACTCAAATCCATCTTTTCTCTAGTAAAAGCAGCACACATAGTAAATATAAACACTGGCTAGGCACACAGTTGACACTTTGATCGCCCTAGACGTTTAACCCCTTCCTAACCAGTGTCATTAGTACAGTGACAGTTTCTATTTTTAGCACTGATCACTGTATTAGCGTCACTGGTTCCCGCAAAGTGTCACTGATCGCCACCATTACTAGTATATTAAAAAATGTTTTAAGTATATATAGTATCTTGCAAAAGTGAGTACACCTCTCACATTTTGTAAATATTTTATTATATATTTTCACACTGATGAAATTACACTTTCCTACAATGTAAAGTAGTGAGTGTACAGCTTGTATAACAGTGTAAATTTGCTGTCCCCTCAAAATAACTCAATACACAGCCACTAATGTCTAAACAGCTGGCAACAAAAGTGAGTACACCCTTAAGTGAAAATGTCCAAATTGGGCCCAAAGTGTCAATATTTTGTGTGGCCACCATTATTTTCCAGCACTGCCTTAACCCTCTTGGGCATGGAGTTTACCAGAGCTTCACAGGTTGCCACTGGAGTCCTCTTCCACTCCTCCATGACGACAACACCGAGCTGGTGGATGTTAGAGACCTTGTGCTCCTCCACCTTCCGTTTGAGGATGCCCCATAGATGCTCAAAAGGGTTTAGGTCTGGAGACATGCCTGGCCAGTCCATCACCTTTACCCTCATCTTCTTTAGCAAGGCAGTGGTCGTCTTGGAGGTGTGTTTGGGGTAGTTATGTTGGAATACTGCCCTGCGTCCCAGTTTCCGAAGGTAGGGGGATCATGCTCTGCTTCAGTATGTCACAGTACATGTTGGCATTCATGGTTCCCTCAATGAACTGTAGCTCCCCAGTGCCGGCAGCACTCATGCAGCCCCAGACCATGACACTTCCACCACCATGCTTGACTGTAGGCAAGACACACTTGTCTTTGTACTCCTCACCTGGTTGCCGCCACACACGCTTGACACCATCTTAACCAAATAAGTTTATCTTGGTCTCATCAGACCACAGAACATGGTTCCAGTAATCCATGTCCTTATTCTGCTTCTCTTCAGCAAACTGTTTGCAGGTATTCTTGTGCATCATCTTTAGAAGAGGCTTCCTTCTGGGACGACAGCCATGCAGACCAATTTGATGCAGTGTGTGGTGTATGGTCTGAGCACTGACAGGCTGACCCCCCCACCCCTTCAACCTCTGCAGGAATGCTGGCAGCATGCATACATCTATTATCTATTTCTCAAGGACAACCTCTGGATTTGAAGCGGAGCACGTGCGCTCAACTTTTTTGGTCGACCATGGCGAGGCCTGTTCTGAGTGTAACTTGTCCTGTTAAACTGCTGTATGGTCTTGGCCACTGTGCTGCAGCTCAGTTTCAGGGTCTTGGTAATTTTCTTATAGAGTAGGCCATCTTTATGTAGAGCACCATTTTTTTTTTCAGATCCTCAGAGAGTTCTTTGCCATGAGGTGACAGCGATAACAGGGAATTTAACACACCTGCCCCCCATTCACACCTGAGCAACACTAATGAGTCACATGACACCGGGGAGGAAAACTGGCTAATTGGGCCCAATTTGGACATTTTTACTTAGGGGTGTACTTACTTTTGTTGCCAGCGGCTTAGACATTAATGGCTGTGTGTTGAGTTATTTTGAGGGGACAGCAAATTTACACTGTTATACACTCACTATTTTACATTGTAGCAAAGTGTAATTTCTTCGGTGTTGTCACATTATTATTATTATACAGGTTTTATATAGTGCCAACAGTTTGCGCAGCGCTTTACAACATGAGGGCAGACATTACAGTTACATTACAATTTGGTACAAGAGGAATCAGAGGGCCATTTACAAAAATGTAAGGGGAGTACTCACTTTTGTGAGATACTGTATCCCATAGTTTGTAGACACTAAAACGTTCCCATAAACTAATCAATATAAGCCTATTGGGATACATTTTCACCAAAAACATGTAGCCGAATACATATTGGCATAGGAAGAAATTCATTTTTTTTAAATGTTTTTATTGGATAGCTTTTTATAGCAGAAAGTAAAAAAAAAAAAAAAAAAATATATATATATATATATATATATATATATATATATATATATATATATATATATATATATATATATATATATATATATATATATGTGACCGTGTGTATGCAAGACAAGTTTGAGCCAACATCTGTCGGACAAAATACATGGATTTTGTTGTCGGAATGTCCGATCAATGTCCGACCGAGTGTACAGGGCATAAGACTGCTGTCTCATGTCAGAGGCCTATACAGGAGAATTCAATAAAGCCCCAGCAACACTTTTCTGGTGGTATGACCCTTTAAAATGACCTGTGCCAGATTGAAAAAAAACAAATAGTGCCACTTTTAAAAAATTGTGCTATTACTGCACAAAAGGAAAGGCGATGTCTGGTGCACTGATAGAAACCAAATCCAAGTGAGTTCAGTGGTTTAACCACTTCAGCCCCGGAAGGATTTACCCCCTTCCTGACCAGAGCACTTTTTCCAATTTGGCACTGCGTCGCTTTAACTGCTAATTGCGCGGTCATGCAATGCTGTACCCAAACGAAATTTGCGTCCTTTTCTTCCCACAAATAGAGCTTTCTTTTGATGGTATTTGATCACCTCTGCCGTTTTTATTTTTTGCGCTATACACGGAAAAAGACCGAAAATTTTGAAAAAAAATGATATTTTCTACTTTTTGTTCTAAAAAAAATTCAATAAACTCAATTTTAGTCATACATTTAGGCCAAAATGTATTTGGCCACATGTCTTTGGTAAAAAAAATGTCAATAAGTGTATATTTATTGGTTTGCGCAAAAGTTATAGCGCCTACAAACTAGGGTACATTTTCTGGAATTTACACAGCCTTTAATTTATGACTGCCTATGTCGTTTCTTGAGGTGCTAAAATGGCAGGGCAGTACAAACCCCCCCCAAATGACCCCATTTTGGAAAGTAGACACCCCAAGGAAATTGATGAGAGGCATGTTGAGCCCATTGAATATTCATTTTTTTTGTCCCAAGTGATTGAATAATGACAAAAAAAAAAAAAAAAAATTACAAAAAGTTGTCACTAAATGATATATTGCTCACACAGGCCATGGGCATATGTGGAATTGCACCCCAAAATACATTTAGCTGCTTCTCCTGAGTATGGGGATACCACATGTGTGGGACTTTTTGGGAGACTAGCCGCATACAGGGCCCCGAAAACCAATCACTGCCTTCAGGATTTCTAAGGGCGTACATTTTTGATTTTACTCCTCACTACTTATCACAGTTTTGAAGGCCATAAAATGCCCAGATGGCACAAACCCCCCCCAAATGACCCCATTTTGGAAAGTAGACACCCCAAGCTATTTGCTGAGAGGCATGTTGAGTCCATGGAATATTTTATATTTTGACACAAGTTGCGGGAAAGTGACAATTTATTTATTTATTTATTTTTGCACAAAGTCATGGGCATATGTGGAATTGCACCCCAAAATACATTCTGCTGCTTCTCTTGAGTACGGGGATACCACACAGTAGACACCCCAAGCTATTTGCTGAGAGGCATGGTGAGTATTTTGCAGCTCTCATTTGTTTTTGAAAATGAAGAAAGACAAAAAAAAAAATTTTTTTTTTCTTTTTTTAATTTTCAAAACTTTGTGACAAAAAGTGAGGTCTGCAAAATACTCACTATACCTCTCAGCAAATAGCTTTGGGTGTCTACTTTCCAAAATGGGGTCATTTGGGGGGGGTTTGTGCCACCTGGGCATTCCATGGCCTCCGAGACTGTGATAGGCAGTGAAGAGTGAAATCAAAAATTTACGCCCTTAGAAAGCCTGAAGGCAGTGCTTGGTTTTCGGGGTCCCATACGCGGCTAGGCTCCCAAAAAGTCTCACACATGTGGTATCCCCGTACTCAGGAGAAGCAACAGAATGCATTTTGGGGTGTAATTTCACATATTCCCATGGCATGTTTGAGCAATATATCATTTAGTGACAACTTTGTGCAAAAAAAAAAAAAAAAATTTGTCTCTTTCCCGCAACTTGTGTCACAATATAAAATATTCCATGGACTCGACATGCCTCTCAGCAAATAGCTTTTATGCACAACATTTAGAAGCTTATGTCACACATCACCCACTCTTCTAACCACTTGAAGACTAAGCCCTTTCTGACACTTTTTGATTACATGAAAAAATTATTTTTTTTTGCAAGAAAATTACTTTGAACCCCCACACATTATATATTTTTTTAAAGCAAATGCCCTACAGATTAAAATGGTGGGTGTTTCATTTTTTTTTTCACACAGTATTTGCGCAGCGATTTTTCAAACGCATTTTTTGGGGAAAAAACACACTTTTTTACATTTTAATGCACTAAAACACACTATATTGCCCAAATGTTTGATGAAATAAAAAAGATGATCTTAGGCCGAGTACATGGATACCAAACATGACATGCTTTACAATTGCGCACAAACGTGCAGTGGCAACAAAATAAATACATTTTTAAAAGCCTTTACAGGTTACCACTTTAGATTTACAGAGGAGGTCTACTGCTAAAATTTCTGCCCTCGATCTGACCGTCGCGGTGATACCTCACATGCATGGTGCAATTGCTGTTTACATTTGACGCCAGACCGACACTTGCGTTCGCCTTAGCGCGAGAGCAGGGGGGACAGGGGTGCTTTTTTTTTTTTTTTTTTTTTTTTTTTCTTTATTTTTTTTTGCTTTTTTATCTTATTTTAAAACTGTTCCTTTCATTTTTTTTTTTTTTTAATCATTTTTATTGTTATCTCAGGGAATGTAAATATCCCCTATGATAGCAATAGGTAGTGACAGGTACTCTTTTTTGAAAATATTGGGGTCTATTAGACCCTAGATTTCTCCTCTGCCCTCAAAGCATCTGACCACACCAAGATGGGTGTGATAAAATGCTTCCCCAATTTCCCAATGGCGCTATTAACATCCGGCGAAATCTAAGTCATAAAATGCTCGTAGCTTCCGGTTTCTTAGGCCATAGAGATGTTTGGAGCCACTCTGGTCTCTGATCAGCTCTATGGTCAGCTGGCTGAATCACCGGCTGCATTCTCAGGTTTCCTGTTGAGACAGGAGAGCCAGAGAAAAACACAGAAGACGGTGGGGGAGGGGGGGCATTCTCTCCCACTGCTTGTAAAAGCAGTCTAGAGGCTAATTAGCCGCTAGGATTGCTTTTACATGAAAGCCGACCGCTGGCTGAAAAGAATGATACCAAGATGATACCTAAACCTGCAAGCATCATTCTGGTATAACCACTCAAAGTCGTGAATGGTGTACCTGAAGACAAAAAAATGGTTAACAATAAAGCACAGTAAACGGTAAAGTATAAAAAATTGCATACCTGAAAAGCAAACATGATAAAACATAATAACAATAAAACATTGCAGAATAGAATACAGTAAAAAAGAGCAGAACAATAGAGAGAGAGAATAGAGAGAGAGAGAGAATAGAGAGAGAGAGAGAACAATAAAACGACAACTATTATTTTTTATTTTATATTTTTGTTTGTGTTTTTTTTTTTTTTTACACTTTTTTTTGTAACTGTAACTTTTATAACTGTAACCGGTTCCAGGTTCGGGTCTCTCAAAATGCGATGGCATCTTGGGAGACCCTGTGAAAGTGTGCCTAGTCTGTGCAATGCTGTACCCTACGCTAATACTCAACTAGTGAATGGTAGCGTTCAAAACATTCACCAATGCAAAGACCAGGATTGACAGGAGGGACAATAATAGCGGGTGTCACGCCTATATCCGCGTTTGCTGCAGACACAACATCTTTTTGGGGGGGTTCGTTGGGTAGGGGTACTCGGGAGGACATAAAAATGCCTCTCATGCAGCCGACTGCATTTGGTTGGGGATGTGAATGGGGGAAGTACGGGCGCTGCAGAAGCGGTGGGTTCCCAATTAGGATTGGCGAATGCAGCAGGAAGGGCATTATGGGCACGACGGGCCTGTGTTTGTCTTTTTGGTGGCAGCGGGACACTACTTGTGCTTGCCACCTCACCAGCTTGAACTGCACTTATGGGACTCGCCACGTCACCAAGTGTTACTGCAGTGCTGGTTTGACTACGACCGGGGTGTACTAGGCCGCTGGCGCTTGCCAGTTCACCAAAACGCTACCAAAAAAACTGTTAGCGATCGCAGGGATCAGGCCTGACTCTGCGAACGCTGCAGTTATGCGTTTAGTGTTTTGTAAGTGACAGTGATCGATCGATACTGCACTTGGGTGGGCTGGGCTGGGCCGGGCGGAGGGGCAAAACGCTGGTGCTAGCAGGTATCTGGGCTGATCCCGCTAACACTGCGTTTTTGGGAACCCTAAACTGCTGGGGACGCTAGTATAGATCTGAACGGATCAGATATTGATGCGATCAGATACTATACCACTAAGGGAGGCGTATGCTGCGTGCGTGGGTGTTAGCGGTACTGGCGCTAATCTGACGCTGCCTGGGGCAACGCATATCACCGCCGGGCGATCAGGGGGCTAAACCTTTATTCGGTAATAAACGGCGGGTGCCCTGACACTATAAAAAATAAACGAACTAACCAGCGTCACCCGTAACGGTTATACGGTGATCAGTGGTGAAAGGGTTAACTAGGGGGCAATCAAGGGGTTAAAACATTTATTAGATAGTATATGGGGGTCCATGTCGCTATAAAATGCTGACGGCGAACCTAAATATTTACGTCCCTAACTAGCGTCACCAGCGACACTAATACAGCGATCAGAAAAATGATCGCTTAGCGACACTGGTGACGGGGGGTGATCAAGGGGTTAAAACTTTATTAGGGGGTGTTAGGGGGGTACCCTAGACCTAAAGGGGGCCTAACACTCACTGCCCTAACACTGTAACTGTCACAAACTGACACCAATCAGTAATCAGAAAAAAAAAAAAAAAAAAAAACCTGCTTGGTGTCAGTTTGTGACAGGGGGGGGTGATCGGGGGGCGATCGGGGGGGGGGGGGATCAGGGTGTTTTGTGTGCCTGGCATGTTCTACTGTGTGTGTAGTGTTGGTGCACTCACATCATTTCCTCTGCCTCTGTGTACACTACAGAGGCAGGGAAATGATCCCATTGGCTGGGAGCGATCGCGAGGGGGGGGCCACGAATGGATGGCCTCCCCCTCACCACCGATCGCCGGGGGAGATTTGCCGACCGCCGCAGGCACCGGGGGGGGGGTCCAATCGGACCCCCCACCCGCGGGCAGGCAAGGACGTACCTGTAAGTCCTTTTGCCTGCCCGTGCCGCTCTGTCGACGTACATCGTCGTGCGGCGGTCGGCAAGTGGTTAAAGGATAAGTTCACCTTTTGTAACATGTTACACCCATATTAAGGGTTTAACATATTATGAACAGACCAGTCCCCGCACCTCCCTAATTCCCAAACTGACAGCTTGCAGGGATCTTCTTCCTCCCCATGCCCATCAGCATGGCACCAGGGATCTGCTGATCGCTGGTGCAATGCTTTACAGGCTCAAAAAAATAAAAATAAATAAATAATGATAATAAATGCACATTGTTTTACCTGCAAACAAAAGTGCATTTATTTTATTTATTTTCTAAAAAGTGAAATTATCCTTTAAGGGAAAAAAAAAAAGAAAGTTTTTAAAAAGACCAAATGATATCAGTATGCTTGACTGAAGAGCTAGAAAGGACTGGGATTGGGGCAAACAGAAAAGAAGAGCAACGCTGCAAAAAAGCTGGTCCAGTCCCGCTGATCTTGCGGTGGTGGATACTGAAAAAAAGATCTTGGCAGTGCTGGTGGCTCTGTACACTGTGTAGCAGGTGGCATGTTTACCATCATTACCTCTCCATTTTCCAATTGTCACTGGCTTTTAAAGATGATGTCAGCTTCACAGCTGACTACCACCTAGCAAACAGTGATGCTGGCAATGGGCAGAGCCTGATGAGGAAAATGAGACATTATGCCTCATGCTTGAGAAAGGAATTGGCCATTCCTCCACCAATGGCTAGCTGATTCTGAAACGCATTGCATACATGTGACGTCATTGCCGGGCGCCGTGCTGTGTTTGCTCCCCAAGCCTCATTTTGACTCTACACAAAGCTTTGTCTTTTCCTAACATCACCGAGGCGCAACCACCTAGTGCAGAGCTGCAGCGTGGCCAGCCAGCAGCTCTGGCGTGCCACCCCCTCCTTTGGAACCCTTATCCTTGTGTTATGGACACCACCCGTCCCCATCAGACCAGGATATGAACTAGACTGGATCGCTGAAGGAGACTGCACCGTGCTGTGCCATCCCACCCTTCCCTCTCTGGATTTGACGTGCAGCCAGCCTTACAGCTGATCTGTTGTGACCTGTAGTCCCATTGCATCTCTTCAGCCCAGCTAACAGACCAGAACACAACTCATCTTACCTTTATGTGAGTGGATATTGCTTTTTTAATCATGTGTGGCCTGTTCCGACGCACAAAGTGCCACGCATGCTCAGAAGAAATTCCGACACGGGACAGCTCGTTCTGGTAAACTTAGCGTTCGCAATGGATACAGCACTTTCATCACGCTGCAATGTTAAAAATGGTTTAATACAGCGCACTCTCTTCTTCTTTATAATGTGACAAGAATTAAGTAGTTTTGCTGCTCATATTCACACACACTTCTCACAAACTTTTATTTGTGTTTTTTTAGTGGGATTCCCTGAATATATTGTTATTAGTTGTCACATGTGACAGTTTTATATTTTTTTTTTTTTTTGGATTTTCAGCCTTTTTTTTTCTTTAATGTTTGGATTTTTTCCAAGGCTGATCTTTGTTCAATGTTATTTTTATTTTTACTCCAGAATATTTTTGTCTGTGTTTTGTGTGTCAAGTTATCCCAAAACCATTGATATCTTGTATTATTTAATCTCAAGGAGATTGTTTGTTGTTGGTGTCCCTTGTTCATTTCACATTGTATATTTGAAATGTACCTGAACCCTCACAAACAAACTGTCATTTTTGAAGTAAAACACATAGGAGAGTATAATTCAAAACAAAAATCCTTTATTAAGGGATCAGAACCAAACAAAGAGGAAGGCAACACTGGATCAACAGGAGAAATTAGCGAAGCCTGGGACCCCCACGGCAGACATCAATTCTTCAACATCAAAATTGGTGGCCTGAGGAGTTCATATGTAAGGGAGGGCAGTCTGGTCCAGAATTCGCAGAGATTCAGATAGCAGCAGATGACATCTGTGTCCCCAGGCTGTGGTACCACAAGAGGCTGCATCTTTTGGCCGACCAGACTGGATCCAGGGCAATCACTGTCTGGTCTTCCTTCCACGCTTCCTTCTGGGTTGTGGCTGTGCAGTTGGAGATGTGGCAGGAGGAGAAGTAGGACCTGGAGGAGGACTGGGGGGACCTGGAGGAGGACTGGGAGGACCTGGAGGAGAGGGAGGAGGAGGAGGAGGACCTGCAGGAGGAGGAGGAGGACCATCCCAAAGATGTGTGTGAGGTGTAATTTGGCCCCTCATACCTTTCTCCAGAGCCTCCGATATGAGGGCCTCACACATGACTTTTTGGCCCTCCTCCATCCTCTGCATTTTATAGGCTATGAAGGCAGCAATGTTCTCCTCCATGGTGTGGGGTGCTCCCAGGACCTCTGTAGCCCTCCAAAAGAATGCTATAGCAGCCTCCTCTAGGGTACTCCTCCTACTGCCACTTTCTATTTTCAGGGGGGGTGGAGGGACCTTGATATCAGCCAGCCGGCTCGGCCCGGCCACCTCCTGGCTGAGACTTCCCTGTGTATGAAAAAGGGACATAGTTGTAATGTTTTGCATCATCAATCACAATCCTAAATTAGTACTCCCAACTAACATCTAGTTAACATCATTGATTGGACAAGCAGAAATATTTAGAGGAATGCTATACCTGGCTCAATCTGGGCTCCTTCACATATCGCCTGGAAGGCCCAGGTTGGGCGTCAGAAGCCTCAGCCGGGGGGGAAGGAAGCGTGGAAGGAAGACTTGAGAGGGATGGCCTGGGTTCAGTCTGGCCTGCCAGAAAGTGCAGCCTGTCGTAGTACAACATCCTGGGGACATAGATGTCATCTGCTGCTCCAGATCTCTGTGAATCCAGGACTTTCTTGCGCTCCCTCAGATATGTGCTCCTCAGGCCACCAATGAAAATCTTTAAATAAGTGATGTCTGCCGTGGGGATCACCTGCTTCACAATTTCACACAATTGCTCCAGTGCTGCCTTCCTCTTTGCTTGGTTCTTGAAATGGGGGTGGGTAATCTCCCACAGACATGGCAGCTCACTTAGCATCTCTACGAATACTGACATGAAGTCATTGTCTTTCATTAAGATATCCATGTTCACTGCAAGACACAACACAAGACAAAGCCTAATGTCAGACAAAACTCTCCTAATCTTGTTACAATATAGGCCTCAATCTAGAAGCAGTATAGGCACAAGTTTGTCTCTTACCTTCGTTCTTACGATCGGCGCGTCCAATGCTCCTTCCTCCGCTCACAGATCGTACGTAATACGCAAGCGTGTTACGCTTTATACACACTGCGCATGCGTGTAACTCCGCCCGCCCCTGACGTTCTTTCTAGTCTATTCCCCGCCCCTTTTCGTTCGGCGCAGTGGGTGAAGAGCATGATGGCGGAGTTACAGCAGGTGCATGCTAATTCTAGCAACGAGGAGGAGGAGGAGGAAAGGCCGGATCCAGGCACGTCCCGATCCAGAAGGAGACGTTTTAAGGCCACAAATTTGTCGTTTGGGGAGATGTTGGAGATGGTCGACATCATGAGGAAGTCCGACTATGACGGAAAATATGGGCCTTACCCCCACCCCAACATCCGAAAGGCCAAGATCATGGCGAAAGTGGTCAGGAGTCTTGAGAGGAATTTCGGGGTACGAAGATCTAAAGATCAGCTCAGGAAGCGGTGGTCGGACCTGAAGTTGAGAGAGCCAGAGCAGTACAGAAAGATCCGGAGAGTGCTGCAAAAAAGAAAGTAGTTGTGCTGTGTTCCTATTCTTTCTGTCTTTATTCCGTTCGATCTGCTCCATATGCTTTTATTAATTGTAACGTTTAAAAGGGCAACTTTAATGTTCATGGGCCCATTATTCGTTCGTATCAAACATTTTTCTTTCGGCCTCTAGAACACCATTGTTTAGGCCATATGCATTTTCCCACATATTTTGGGGCCTACTTGGATGCCAAATATTTGTTTGTGTAGATGGGTTTGTTACTAGAATGAAATGCCAACTAGATTGTGTGTAAGGAGAGGACACTGAGCAGCTGTTTTCACATCTGGACACTGGAGCACTAGTGTGGGACCCCAGAACACCATTTTTATTAGGGGGGTGCTCCAGTGTATACTATAGGGGGGGCTACATCTGTGAAGCTTGTACCAAACAGGTAAAGTATTGCAGCTTGACAAAGGGCAATAAAAAATATACATCTTGGAACTCGGCTAAAATAGACAATTGTACCCCACTTCCAAGCAATGTTTCCTAGTTCTAGTTCTGCCATCAAATATCTGTGTGCTAAGTATACCATTTTTGTTTTACATAGAGGAGAAAAGACTCGGAGGACACCCCTCATCCCAGGAGAACACAGACCCCCCCACCTCTGGAAGAAGGGGAAATACCGCAAACCCAAGAAGCTGAGCAGGAGGAAGAAGAAGATGTGGTGGAGATTGGCACCACAACAGGTGAGTGTCTGCGACCACAGACTCAGGTAAAAGAGATGGATGGTGGCAGATTTTTTAGACCTTTTTTTTGTTCTTTATCTCTTTTTAGGTGATCGTGATGTGAGGGAGAGAGAACGTTTCACATCTGAAAGTGCCCAGATACTGATCGGGGAGATCATGGGGTGTAATCTCGAATTGCACAACATACAGCAACAAATCAGTGATGTTATTAAAAAAAATAATAACATCATTGATGTTTTGGGGCGAATTTAAACCCCACAAAATCACCTGTTTTATTGTGGTCCAATCTTCCAAAAATGTTTTCAATGTTTAGAAAAGCCAAATTTGGAGGATGCACACAGTGTGCCAACATGTGCTATCTGCCATCACGGGAGATCAATGGACGCGTTTTGGGGGTGCAACCCCTTCCTCAATTATAAAGTCGTGTTGAGGAAGGGCTTGCTCCCCCAAAACACGTCCCTTGATCCCCCCTGATGGCAGATAGCACATGTTGACATTCGTAAATTGGTGTGCATCTTCCAAATTTGGCTTTTCCAGGGGTGATTTCCCCCCATCTGAACGCTATATCAAACCCAGTTCCTAAATACTGATGTCTGATATAGCATTCAGGTTTTACCATATGTGAACTTTGTAAGTTCAAGTTTTTTGGCTTTCTTGTTGGTTTTACACAGGCCTGTTTTATATGAAATGGATATTTCGATTTTTGATAATGCTACTGCAAAAATTGTTATACAACAAACATGTTGGTTTGTTTTAAAAACCTTTCGTAAATGCACATGTGATTGTGCAGGTATAAAAAAGTGCCTTACTCAAGAATGTGTGGATTATTGTCTCAACACTACAACACTTTTGGGGTGATGTAATTGCTGTTTTATGCAAAAATGGGGGTTATTTCCTAAGGGCAAATACACTTTGCACTACAAGTGCAGGTTCAGTGCAGTTGCAAGTGCACTTGTAGTGAAATGTGTTTTTGCATTTAGGAAGTACCAGCCAACACTGTTTTTTATAAGGTTACCCAATCACGACATTTTCTGCACTCAACACATTTCTGTCAGGGTCAGCTAAAACAAACAAGCAGTAAATGTCCACAAAGAATTTCTTTTGGTTGTTTTTTATTTGAAAAAGGTTTCACAGATTGTCTGGCATATTGATAGCCCCCCTACCCGCAAAGAACTCCAGGTAGCGTAACCGGACATCACGGGCACTCAGGGAGGGCAAGCCAGGACGGCCACTTTCAAGCGCCGTCAGTGTTGATGGATTTGGGATTCCGGCCTCAGGCCCAACTGAGCCAGCATAGTTGGCTGAATGTTTTCTTAAAAAATTATGGAGAACACAGCAGGCAAGTATTATATGGTTCAGTTTATACTCCGCCATATGGATGGGTGTCAGAAATAATCGGAACCGGCTGGCCAGGATTCCAAATGTGTTCTCCACCACTCTTTGGGCTCTGGCCAGCCGGTAATTAAAAACCCTCTGTTCCGGGGTGAGGGTCCTCATCGGGAATGGCCGCATCAGGTGGTCCCCCAGCGCAAATGCTTCATCAGCAACAAACACAAATGGGAGACCTTCAACATTGTCCTCTGGAGGTGGCAAGTCCAAGCTGCCATTCTGGAGACGCCTGTAGAACTCCGTCTGGGCGATCACTCCACCATCGGACATCCGGCCATTCTTCCCCACGTCCACATACAAGAACTCGTAATTAGCCGACACCACCGCCAACATCACTATACTATTAAACCCCTTGTAATTATAATAGTACGACCCCGAGTTGGGTGGTGGGACGATGTGGACGTGTTTCCCATCAATTGCCCCTCCGCAGTTAGGAAAGTCCCACCGCTGGGCAAAGTGGGAGGCCACAGTCTGCCATTCCTGTGACGTTGAAGGAAACTGTTGAGGAAAAAACAATAAACATTACTATTTTTTCACAGAAACACGGCAAGCAGATTAGACACAAACATTATGGGGCAACCTCCAGATAGCATTTATTAAGGGGAATTTAACAACAACAAAGTATAAGGTACACCTATCATATTCCCCCTCCCCCCTCATGGGCCATTTCTAACATTATAGGGGGGGGAACTCTTGGACAGGTAACCCTCTTCACTTCATCGAGAGATGAATGCCTAAATACAGGGTATTACTTGGAACAGACCCTCCTTAGTTACACTATTGGCAGACCACTGGACAGGTAAGAAGTGTCATAATACAAAGATATAAATACACACTGTACACATTTGAGCACATTTGAACATTCTGCTATTACCTATCAAGATAATAATAGGATACAAAAACTTTAAACAGTACCATTGGAAAGTATACAGGCAGGCCCTTGCACTACATGCTTTGGGGAATTCATCCATAAATCTGACCAGTAAAGAGATGGGTATAGTGTGTATGGGTTTGGCAAAGTCAGCAGATAGATGATTGAGGATAGAGAATTGGGATCAGCTGACTTAGCAGTTGGGGGAGAAAGGGTTACAAAAAATTTGGGGACACCACAAAAAAAACCCTCTGGCACTCTGCCTGAATTTAAATAAAAAATAACATTTCCAAACATTTTAGGGGGTGTTTGGGGTAAAGCACTACTATAGAGCTGATAAAATACATTGTTAAGTGACTACATGAGGTGAATATAGGGCAGGAGACACCATGCTGGAGAGGTTATTGAAGGGCAAATATGTATGAAGGACCTAAAATAATAATTACATAAAAATCCTGCATGCATGAGGACAAAGGGGACATTCACATCATATTCCAATCATGGTAATTAGGGAATGAGGAAAGAAATACAATATATTATCAAACATTAAATACAATAAAATGTGATATAAAAGGATAAAAATCTTACCTTCATATACTCCTTCTGCAGGACCTGGATGATGGCAGAACAGGTCTCTGGGATAATGATCCCCAGAGCCTGGGGGGAGATGCCTGTCGAGAACTTGAGGTCCTGCAGGCTTCTCCCTGTGGCCAAATACCGCAAGGTAGCGACCAACCTCTGCTCCGCAGTAATGGCTTGCCTCATGCAGGTATCCTGCCTGCTGATATAGGGGGTCAGCGAAGCCAACAGACGGTGAAACACAGGGTCCGTCATCCTGAGAAAGTTCCTGAAATCATCAGGATTATTCTCACGGATCTCACGGAGCAAAGGCATATGACAGAACTGGTCACGCTGAAGCAACCAATTCTTGGTCCATGAACTCCTCCTCACCCTGTTCATGGACTGGACTTGTATCAAGGTCAGGACCCCAACACCAAGCCCCCACACAGCACGAACTCTACGAGGAGTACGCATACGAAACATGGCTAGAAAACAGTCGGCTGCTCAGAACGAAGTAACAGAACACACTGAAGAACAGCAAGGCCTGTAAAGAGCGACCTGAAAACCAGTAACGAACGAACAAGAATACAATGACTACCTAAAGTCACGCGGAACTTGCTTGCACGCACTGAAGAGCAGATACAAACCCACAAGCACAAACTGAACGGCAGAAAATGATCTGAAAGCCACGAGTCTGAAAAAGCGCGAATCGTCTCTCACCAAACTTTTACTAACACGAGATTAGCAAAAGGAGCCCAAAGGGTGCCGCGCTTGGTTCTGAACCGGCCTTTTCTAGTCTCGTCGTACGTGGTGTACATGACCGCGTGGTTGTCGATCGGAAATTCCGACAACTTTGTGCGACCGTGTGTAGGCAAGACAAGTTTGAGCCAACAATCGTCGGAAAAAATCCTAGGATTTTGTTGTCGGAATGTCCGAACAAAGTCCGACCATGTGTACGCCCTATAAGACAGGTTTGGTAAGTCTAATGAAGAGGGGCCTACTGTAAATAAGTATAAAAGTGGCACGTCGGAATTCTAAAGTGTCTTAGACGCTCTTAATGAATTCACCGAATGTCCCTACATAAACTTGTTAGCCCTAGCCAAAATAAACACATGGCTACCTGGTTGACACTGCAGCTGGCCTGAAACTTGATGCCACCTGAAAGCTTGTAACTAAATAGCATAGACTTTTGATGTTTCATCTCTGTTTACTTTTTTTTTTTTTTTTTCCTTATAACAAGTTCACATGAAAAAAGGGAACATAAAGCTCAGATAGATACCCATTTACATTACAATACCCAATCTCAGTGAAAGTAGGATATACGGATATATGCTGATGTATACATATCAAAAGATGACAGGGTAGTTCCCAATAGATAAATAACAAAGAAGTGTAACTACCCTAAGCAGGTATTGATGCAGTCAATATTCAGATAGACATACATAATAAAGTCTCACAAATATACTTTATACCAAAAATATAGGAAACAACAAAACTAAGTCACACGGAGAGGGATCTGTCTACAATGAAAGCAATAGGGATACCTCTCTCGGACAGATAACAATAATATGATTGTGAACAGACAAGCATGTTGAAAACATGATGGGTGTGTAGCAACCACAAAACATGGCTAAGAAAAAAGAAAAACATTGTAAAACAGAGAAGAAAAAGGCAAAAAGGGAGAGAGAGAAAAAGAGAAAAAAAAAAAAGACTCAAGCAAATCAAATATAAGAGGCAAATTTAGAGGAATGTCAGAAGTAATTCCATGGCATGGACTTTTTAAAACAAAATCATTGGTAGGTATAAACCAAAAGGGGTACACTTTGTGAAATACCTTTTAATTTGCTAAAGAATAGCATGGATGTATAAGATTACCAGATTCCAGTAACCACACGTTTGATTAAGTAAAAAAAAAATAAAAAAAATAAAAAATAAAAAAGTTTTTGCCCCTATTGTTATTTAGGCATGTTTCTATGGAAGATTATTAGCATTTGTCTTGGTGAAAAGCAAAATGTTGAAAAAAAAAAAAAAAAAAAAAAACACCACAATTATTATACTGTCTAGTCTCTATCTTTCCCGTCTCCAGCCCGCTTGTGACTTATGATGCTGTCCCACATTCTAGCAGTTTTACATGTTCTCTTACAAGTGAACATTTTCAGAACAGATTATGTAATATATTCTCCTCCTTTACTCCTGAGTATGACCTCTTGTTTTTGAGTTAGTTATTTTGAACAGCTTCCAAGAATCAATACAATACAATTCTTTCTCTAGACAGTGGGTATCTTTGTGAGGTCAACCTTTTTTTTTTTTCTTTCCTATCTCCCGTCACCCAAACTACAGATGTCAAGACTGGCTAATCTCCAATTGTGTTTTAAGCCTTCAATCATACTTTTGCCCTCTGCGGTACCAATTTCACAGTGTGCTGTGTCTTTCTTTGCGTGCACGGTATTCAGTAATTGCATATTACTCAAATATAGTACTGCAACCGGAAGGTATAACACTCCTGACGAAGCTGCATTCATTCCTAACCTTCAGAAGTTTTTGACATGACAAGTTGTTCCCATTATAAAATAAGGAACAGATGATAACTATACAACTCTGAGTTTAATCCAACTGCTATAAATGCTTGACTTTTTCACAATGCAATAGGACAAAGCTTTTCACAAACCAAAAAGATAGAGTCATATTTACACTCCAGAAAAGCAATTTCATTGTGAGTCAAGTTATAAAATTGAATTGTTGACGTGCAAGCTGAAGAAATTATGTAATATGCTAAGGTTGTAAAATATAAATGCAAAAATATATAACATACTGAACTACACTAAATATTTTATGGGTATGTATATGTGTGTGTGTTGCATTGCATATTACGCACATATATCAAGCATTTAAACTTTTAATGCATCTGTTCCACATTGATTTTCCCATAAATAATTTATTTCAACTTCTCTATTTATTGTAGGTAAACATGATCTGTAAAATCAAAGAAGTACATGCGGACCGTGAAGCAGACCAGAGGGCTGAAAAGAAACATTGCTAAAGAGACCTCTCAGCAAATGTTTATCATCATTTTGGATTATTATTATCATAGCAACTTATAGTATTTAAAAATATATATTTTCATATTTTTGTCAATGTTATCAGCTTTAAGAGAACCAATCAAGAATGGATGTTAGAGAACTGAGACATGGAAAAATAACCCTTTCATTCAAAATGTTAAAATTGTATGCAACCCATAGCAATGCTAGTAACTGGCTCATACATAGTCTCCACAGCTAATGAGCACAGATCAGTACGGTTGGGCCAATCAGATTGCACCGGAGCAAAAATTACAGTTTATGAAGGAAACTATGGTCAATATTAGTATATCCCAGATCCAGAACTAAATAGAACCCTTTATAGTACAAATTGCTCACAGTTCTCAATATGTGAAAATATTGGTTGCCTGAGATTCCATGTCATTGCTTCCAGTTTTTTAGGAGCAGGCATACCATCCATACGTAGAGGGTTATATTATATATGTGGAAACAAAGCTTACGCCTGGCTTCCTACTAATGTTACAGGTACATGTTATATTGGGAAGTTAGCACCTGCTTTGGCTGTGCGCAAATATACAGTGCGACCAGATCAAAGTCCAGAATACCCTTTAGTGTTCAAAAGAGAGCTGTTCACTGAAGGTGACATGGCATGGTCATGGTTCCCTTCCTGGACAGGATGGGGAATTGAAGCAATGAAAATAATAAATAATTACACTAGACTTGTAGATGAGATTATTAACCTTACTACCACTGATAAAGGTTTATTAAGTGAATAAATGGCTCAGCTTAGAAAAGTAGTATTAGAGCACAGATTAACGCTAAATTATCTCACTTCAGCTCAAGGCGGGATGTGTAAGGTATTTTGCACTGACTGTTGTATATACATTTATGATAATGAGGACATTATTAAAGGGCATCTTGCTAAGATAAGAGAACTACAGAATAAGGCCAGAAATATTGCTAAATATGGATGGAACCCCTTTAAGGGTTTAGGAGGTTTCAGTGACTTTTTATATGGCATAGCAACATGGTTACAGAAATGAGGCGCTTACATTGTGATGTTCCTATTTCTCAAATTTGTTATTTACTTCCTCATCAGGCTATGCCTCTGTGTGACTACCCACTGTACCAACAAATGGTCCACCAGCCCTGATGAACCCATTATTGTGAGAAAGCTAGGAGAGAACTGAACTGGATGCAGTCTCTCTGCACCAATGTAACAGGAGATACCAGCAATCGGCTGAATGTAACGTGGAGAATAATGGTGTCAAATAAACAAAAGGAGGGAAATTACATGGACATTCACTGTATTGTTCATTTAAACACAAGAGACGCCATTTTGTTCTCACTGTTGAAATGTGTTATGTAACCTTCACCTATCTACACAGAGACATCTTCTACTAGAAGCTCTCTACTCACCCCTCCCTTCTCAAGGTTTTACTTTTGCAATTGTTCTATTCGCTAGCTTTTAATAATATATTTCTATTTGTTAGCTTTTAATAACATCTCACACCACCCCTTTCTTATCGATGTATAAAATAACACATAATAATACATTTTGACACTGAACGGACATTTTAAACACAGTGAATGAGTCCTGTGAATCTGTTCCTGCAGCTTAACTTTGTTTTAGAGTCCCAATCAGAAATAATTCCATAACACTTGCTAGTGCCAGATTGAGACAAAGGAAAGAAGGAGACAGGTGGCAAATAAATCTTTATAAATGTAGCACCCTGGTCCTAAACAGGGCTGCTAATAAAACTAGTTGTGCTAGGTGGTAACTAGCCTGGCTAATTGGTAGGTTGATCCACTGATTCCTGTCCTAAATCTGGGTTTGGGGTAGTCTCTCTCTTCTGTCTTTTCTGTCACTGTTGCTTTTGGCATTAGAATGATGGATTACCATAAATTCAGGTAATGATTAAATAAGTTGTCTCAACCAATCAGTGAGAGCTTCTTTATTTATTTGGGAGGAGTCAAGTGATCGGGGTTCTTCCCGCCCGAGACTGGGGCCTGGGTGTGTGTGTGTGTTGAGAAGCTCCTGGTTGCTAGGCCTGAAGCCTATCCAGGAGGTATGCTGGCTGCTAGGTCTACTTAAGGCCTATCCAGCAGTTCAGCCTTCCGCAAAGGAGGAGCAGCCAAGGTTACGTCTGAAGCTTGGGGCGGAACTGCATGTGTTAGAGGCTCGGCCTGAAGGGAGCCTGTTCATTGTCGGAGGTAAAGGAGAAGCAGTTGCAACAAAGGGACGACCACTCCTGTTACCGGAGGCAAGTTTGGAAAGGATGAAGTTCTGAAGGAGTACCAGAGCAGGCGCTTCACTAGCCGGGGACAGTGAAGTGGTGGGAAAGCTTAGGAGAGACTCATCCAGGAAGGCAGTGGGTAGCTGTGAATAAAGCTTGGAGTATGGCCGGTAGCTGTAAGTAAAGCTACTTGAAGATAAAGGACAGCGGTTAGCCGTGGGTGAAGCTCAGGAATCCAGCGGGTAGCTGAGAGTCCAAAAAGTCTAGTGAAAGATGGCGCGCTGAGCTTAAGAATATACAGTGTGATACTGTGACTTAAACTTGAAGATCTACCGTATGATACTGTGAGAGAATGTGTTGTCATAGGAGACAGCGGTTGCTACAAGATACAGATTTCTGCATACAGCTTAAAGGCCCTCGTTCTGTATTGCTGTCTGCCTAGTTCTATTTTTGTCTGCAGAGTTTGCCTTATTTGCTATTAAATTTGCCTAAATGGGCACAGGGTGTCATGTGCCCTAAACCTTCTCTCCCCAATGTTCCTGTTAAGAGAAATAAAACTCTCTCTTTGTTAATTTTTACAAAAAGTGACTGGTGTCCAATATTTTTACCTTGCACTGCACCCATTATGCCTAGTAACCTGCACCCTGAGGAGGAATGTGAGTTCTCCCTGGCTCTGGGGGTCACCATTAGGCCCTTGGAAGTCTGGGAGACCGCTACATAAATAAGCCTGTACATCAATAATAATTTAAGACTGAATATTCCAATTTTTGTGCAAGCAAACATGACCAATTCTCTTTAACGTAAAAACTATTTTTAAGAAAGTTTTTGTTTATAGTAATTACATATGCATTCAGAATCCATATTTGCTTTTTACATAAACATACTAGGCTTCTTAAAGCTGAAGAAAAGGCTAACTAACTATTGTTACATTAATTGTAAAGGTTTTTTCCATAAAATAATAAGTATGTTATACTTCCCTGCTCTGTGCAATGGTATTGCACAATTCTGTCCTTTCCTCCCCTTTCTGGGGTGCCCTGTTGTCGCTCTCCGATCCTCCCCCGAGTGCCTACATAGCAAGCCACTTGTTATGGGGGTATTTGTGCGGGCTTGAGTCTAGAAACACATGTATCGTGGCTCAGCCCCACCCGCCACTCCCTCATCACAGGATTTTACTGACAGCAGCAAGAGACAGTGGCTCCTGCTGCTGCCCCTAACCTTGTAAAGAGAGAGACAGAGCTGTACTGCTGCTCTTCAGCACAGTACTGGATCAAGATAGGACTCAGGTAAGTATTTGATGGGGGGAGCTGAACATAGAAGGTTTTCTAAGCCTAATGCAGAGAATGCATTACAGTGTAAGAAAAAAAAAACAATCCTTTACAAACACTTTAAAATTATTCCCTTTCCCCTCCTCCCTATATATAAAAGATCTTTGTACATACCTTTTTTGAATCTAGTCTGCTCATGTGATTCAGCAGCCTGGTCTACCCTGTGTAAGGGATTTCTCAAAAATGGCTGTGAATTTTTGGAGTGACATCATACATAGGTTCCCATGGCCCAGCTGTTAAAGTCACTTCCTCCTCTCCCCTGCAGATGTTGCTCACTGAGCAATTGAAGCCAGAGCTGCTGGATCACAGTACAAGACCAGATAAAAAAAAAAAAAAACTTTTATACAAGGTATGCGTTACAGGTAGGAGGAGGGGTGAGGAAAAGCTTTTAAGAATAGTTAGAGTTAGCCTTTTCTTCCACTTTAAAGCCCAACTCTGGGCATTTTATAGATAAAATAGACCCACAAGTAGTTCAGGCTGCAATACAAATCTTCAGTCTGGAACTATCCTACACAGTACTTCTTTTCCATCACAAAATGTCCTCAGTCTTCCAGGCTGAAATAAGCCCAGCTTGACTCACCCCCCCAAAAAAACTGATACTGTTAGTGCAGGGAGTTAAGCTGGCCATATATGTATTGAAATTCAGCTGGTTCAACAGGGACTGGATGGATTTTGATCCATGTATGGGAAGGGGGGTTGTAGTCATCAAGCTCTGTACAACCAATCTGTTAGATTTTTTCTGCTCAATCAGCACTGCAGGCTATAGCCAGCAACACTGTTCAGTGTATTCTGATGGTAGGGAAGGCTTCCTGTTGTCCAAATACAATAGGACGATTGCCCCCCGCTGAGTGTGTGAATGGGGGAATCAAGTCAGTTTTCTTTCGTTCAACCAGATGCAATTATGGGTTGCCCTTCATTCACAGTATAATGGACCCAGAACAACCCACCACAGGGAGACTACTGTCTGGGCTCTCTAGAAAGTTTTAGTTAGACAGAGTCTTAAAGTAAGTGGATTCTGTTGTACTCTCTCGTCAGAAAAGCCTTAACACTCTGTGAATCCTGTGTCTTGGATGTACACTCTGTTAGATAAATATCTTACAAAAACATTTAGGTGGATTTTCTATTTCATCACAAAAACCTAAAAAAATGCTTATATAACACAGTAAACAGGTCACCATGTATGATAAGAAGGTATTGCGTCTTGGAACTATATTGAAAAGTTGGTTGATCATGCAACACGAATATAAACAAAACAGCTGTGTTTTGTTAGTCTATAAAAAGTCGCCTTCTGTACACACAAATGCTAAATGCTTTCAGGGTTGCTTCTTTACTTGAAAGCATTTTTGTTGCACTCTGCCCGCTGAAGTAGGAGATATGGGAATTCACTTTAGCTATAGCAGCCACAGAGCAAATAAAAGGTCAATGATCCCTGGCAGCTAGGGGAAATAAATGCAGTACTGCAGATGAACTAACATATGAATATTGACAAATTATAATGCTTTTTCTCAGAGGATACAAAAAAATATATTAAGCTAAAATATTTAAAGCATATATGCTATGCTGGGCAGTGCATATCATATATATATATATATATACACACACATACATACATATATATATATATATATATATATATATATATATATATATATATAAAGTATCTCACAAAAGTGAGTACACCCCTCATGTTTTTGTAAATATTTTATTATATCTTTTCATGTGACAACACTGAAGAAATTACGCTTTGCTACAATGTAAAGTAGTGAGTGTACAGCTTGTATAACAGTGTAAATTTGCTGTCCCCCCAAAATAACGCAACACACAGTCATTAATGTCTAGATCGCTGGCAACAAAAGTGAGTACATCCCTAAGTGAAAATGTCCAAATTGGTCCCAAAGTGTCAGTGTGAATGTTAGAGACCTTGCGCTCCTCCACCTTCCATTTGAGGATGCCCCATAAATGCTCAATAGGTTTTAGGTCTGGGGACATGCTTGGCCAGTCCATCATATTTACCCTCAGCTTCTTCAGCAAGGCAGTGGTTGTCTTGGAGGTGTGTTTGGGGTCGTTATTATGTTGGAATACTGCCCTGCGGCCCAGTCTCCAAAGGGAGGGGATCATGTTCTGCTTCAGTATGTCACAGTACATGTTGGCATTCATGGTTCCCTCAATGAACTGTAGCTCCCCAGTGCCGGCAGCACTCATGCAGCCCAAGAGCATGACACTCCCACCACCATGCTTGACTGTAGGCAAGACACAGTTGTCTTTGTACTCCTCACCTGGTTACCGCCACACAGATAAAGTAAGTTTATCTTGGTCTCATCAGACCACAGGACATGGTTCCAGTAATCCATGTCCTTAGTCTGCTTGTCTTCAAACTGTTTGCAGGCTTTCTTGTGCATCATCTTTAGAAGACGCTTCCTTCTGGGACGACAGCTATGCAGACCAATTTGATGCAGTGTGTGGCGTATAGTCTGAGCATTGACAGGCTGACCCCACCCCCACCCCTTCAACCTTTGCAGCAATGCTGGCAGCACTCATACGTCTATTTCCCAAAGACAACCTCTAGATATGATGCTGAGCATGTGAGCACGTGGACTCAACTTCTTTGGTTGACCATGGCGATGCCTGTTCTGTGTGGAACCTGTCCTATTAAACCGCTGTATGGTCTTGGCCACCATGCTGCAGCTCAGTTTCAGGGTCTTGGCAATCTTCTTATAGCCTAGGCCATCTTTATGTAGAGCAACATTTCTTTTTTTCAGATCCTCAGAGAGTTCTTTGCCATGAGGTGCCATGTTGAATTTCCAGTGACCAGTATGAGAGAGTGATAACACCAAATGTAACACACCTGCTCCCCATTCACACCTGAGACCTTGTAACACTAACAAGTAACATGACACTGGGGAGGAAAAATGGCTAATTGAGGCCCAATTTGGACATTTTCACTTAGGGGTGTACTAACTTTTGTTGCCAGCGGTTTAGACATTAATGGTTGTGTGTTGAATTATTTTGAGGGGACAGCAAATTATATATATATATATATATATATATATATATATATACACATATATATATATATATATATATATATATATATATATATCAAAAAAAATATGAAGCCACCAAGCAGAAGATATGTTACCTATACTCCAGCTTGAGCCTATTTTTTTATGGGTATGGAAGTGTTCAGCAACCTCACATTTCCACAGAATTTACAGCAATAGGCACACCAATAAGAAAATTTCAAGAAAGAAAGACAATATAGCATGCAATAACAGCCAGTTCCCAAAAGTTCATATTCAGTCCACCAGCACTGTAGGAAGAACAAATGCATAGAGCACAAAAGAAAGACAATGACTAAAAAGGAGCTGTAAAGCTTGTTAACCACTTCAAAAAAAAAAATGAACCGTGCAAAAGACTTATTATGCCTCATAGATTATACATTGGGGTGTTTGCTTTGCAAAATGGGGTCATTTTGTGGGTATTTGTACTGGCTTGTTAGTGTCTCAAGAAATTTATGAAGAAAAATTACTAATTTGCAAAATTTTATGACAGAAACAAAGAAAAAGACATTTTTTGCACCAAATTTTCAGTCTTTTTTTATTTATAGCACACAAAATAATGAAAAAAAAAACCCACTAGTGATTACATACCAGCAAAAGAAAGCTTTATTTGTGTGAAAAAAAGGACGCAAATTTAATTTGGGTACAGTTTTGCATGACTGAATAATTGTCATTCATAGTGTGAGAGCGCTGAAAGCTGAAAATTTGTCTGGGCAGGAAGGGGGTGAAAGTGCCCTGTAGGCAAGTGGTTAACCACTTCAGCCCCGGAAGGATTTACCCCCTTCCTGACCAGAGCACTTTTTACAATTTGGCACTGCGTCGCTTTAACTGCTAATTGCGTGGTCATGCAATGCTGTACCCAAACGAAATTTGCGTCCTTTTCTTCCCACAAATAGAGCTTTCTTTTGATGGTATTTGATCACCTCTGCGGTTTTTATTTGTTGTGCTATAAACGGAAAAAGACCGAAAATTTTGAAAAAATATGATATTTTCTACTTTGTTATAAAAAAAATCCAATAAACTCAATTTTAGTCATACGTTTAGGCCAAAATGTATTCGGCCACATGTCTTTGGTAAAAAAAATGTCAATAAGCGTATATTTATTGGTTTGCGCAAAAGTTATAGCGTCTACAAACTAGGGTACATTTTCTGGTATTTACACAGCTTTTAGTTTATGACTGCCTATGTCATTTCTTGAGGTGCTAAAATGGCAGGGCAGTACAAACCCCCCCCCAAAAGACCCCAGTTTGGAAAGTAGACACCCCAAGGAAATTGCTGAGAGGCATGTTGAGCCCATTGAATATTATTTTTTTTTGTCCCAAGTGATTGAATAATGACAAAAAAAAAATTACAAAAAGTTGTCACTAAATGATATATTGTGGAATTTCACCCCAAAATACATTTAGCTGCTTCTCCTGAATATGGGGATACCACATGTGTGGGACTTTTTGGGAGCCTAGCCGCGTACGGGGCCCCGAAAACCAATCACCGCCTTCAGGATTTCTAAGGGTGTAAATTTTTGATTTCACTCTTCACTGCCTATCACAGTTTCAGAGGCCATGGAATGCCCAGGTGGCAGAAAACCCCCCCAAATGACCCCATTTTGGAAAGTAGACACCCCAAGCTATTTGCTGAGAGGCATGGTGAGTATTTTGCAGCTCTCATTTGTTTTTGAAAATGAAGAAAGACAAGAAAAAACTTTTTTTTTTCTTTTTTCAATTTTCAAAACTTTGTGACAAAAAGTGAGGTCTGCAAAATACTCACTATACCTCTCAGCAAATAGCTTGGGGTGTCTACTTTCCAAAATAGGGTAATTTGGGGGGGGTTTGTGCCCGCCTGAAGGCGGTGCTTGGTTTTCGGGGTCCCGTACGCAGCTAGGCTCCCAAAAAGTCCCACGCATGTGGTATCCCCGTACTCAGGAGAAGCAACAGAATGTATTTTGGGGTGTAATTTCACATATTCCCATGACATGTTTGAGCAATATATCATTTAGTGACAACTTTGTGCAAAAAAAAAAATGTGTCTCTTTTCCGCAACTTGTGTCACAATATAAAATATTCCATGGACTCGACATGCCTCTCAGCAAATAGCTTGGGGTGTCTACTTTCCAAAATAGGGTCATTTGGGGGGGTTTTGAACTGTCCTGGCATTTTATGCACAACATTTAGAAGCTTATGTCACACATCATCCACTCTTCTAACCACTTGAAGACAAAGCCCTTTCTGACACTTTTTGTTTACATGAAAAAATTATTTTTTTTTGCAAGAAAATTACTTTGAACCCCCAAACATTATATATATTTTTTTTTAAAGCAAATGCCCTACAGATTAAAATGGTGTGTGATTCATTTTTTTTTCACACAGTATTTGCGCAGCGATTTTTCAAACGCATTTTTGGGGGAAAAAACACACTTTTTTAAATTTTAATGCACTAAAAGACACTATATTGCCCAAATATTTGATGAAATAAAAAAGATGATCTTAGGCCAAGTACATGGATACCAAACATGACATGCTTTAAAATTGCACACAAACGTGCAGTGGCAACAAAATAAATACATTTTTAAAAGCCTTTAAAGCCTTTACAGGTTACCACTTTAGATTTACAGAGGAGGTCTACTGCTAAAATTACTGTCCTCGATCTGACCGTCGCGGTGATACCTCACATGCATGGTGCAATTGCTGTTTACATTTGATGCCAGACCGACGTTTGCGTTCGCCTTAGCGCGAGAGCAGGGGGGGACAGGGGTGTTTTTTTTTTTTTTTCTTTATTATTTTTTTGCTTTTTTATCTTATTTTTAAACTGTTCCTTTCAATTTTTTAAAATCATTTTTATTGTTATCTCAGGGAATGTAAATATCCCCTATAACAACAATAGGTAGTGACAGGTACTCTTTTTTGAAAAAATTGGGGTCTATTAGACCCTAGATCTCTCCTCTGCCCTCAAAGCATCTGACCACACCAAGATCGGTGTGATAAAATGCTTTCCCAATTTCCCAATGGTGCTGTTTACATCCGGCGAAATCTAAGTCATGAAATGCTCGTAGCTTCCGGTTTCTTAGGCCATAGAGATGTTTGGAGCCACTCTGGTCTCTGATCAGCTCTATGGTCAGCTGGCTGAATCACCAGCTGCATTCTCAGGTTCCCTGTTGAGACAGGAGAGCCAGAGAAAAACACGGAAGACGGTGGGGGGGGGCATTCCCTCCCACTGCTTGTAAAAGCAGTCTAGAGGTTAATTAGCCGCTAGGATTGCTTTTACATGAAAGCCGACCGCTGGCTGAAAAGAATGATACCAAGATTATACCTAAACCTGCAGGCATCATTCTGGTATAACCACTCAAAGTCGTGAATGGCGTACCTGAAGACAAAAAAATGGTTAACAATAAAACACAGTAAACGGTAAAGTATAAAAAATTGCATACCTGAAAAGCAAACATGATAAAACATAACAACAGTAAAACATTGGAGAATAGAATACAGTAAAAAAGATCAGAACGATAAGGAGAGAATAGAGAGAGAGAGAACAATAAAACGACTATTTTTTTTTATTTTATATATTTTTTTTTTTTTTACACTTTTTTTTGTAACTAACTTTTATAACTGTAACCGGTTCCAGGTTCGGGTCTCTCAAAATGCGATGGCATCTTGGGAGACCCTGTGAAAGTGTGCCTAGTCTGTGCAATGCTGTACCCTACGCTAATACTCAACTAGTGAATGGTAGCGTTCAAAACATTCACCAATGCAAAGACCAGGATTGTCAGGACAGGAGACACAATAATAGCGGGTGTCACGCTTATATCCGTGCTTGCTGCAGACACAACAAATTTTGGGGGGGGGGGGGTTCGTTGGGTAGGGGTACTCGGGAGGACATAAAGAAAATGCCTCTCATGCAGCCGACTGCATTTGGTTGGGGATGTAAATGGGGGAAGTACGGGCGCTGCAGAAGTGGTGGGTTCCCAATTAGGATTGGCGAATGCAGCAGGAAGGGTATTATGGGCATGACGGGCCTGTGTTTGTCTTCTTCTTGGTGGCAGCGAGACACTACTTGTGCTTGCCACCTCACCAGCTTGAACTTGGGACTCGCCACGTCACCAAGTGTTACTGCAGTGCTGGTTAGCTACAACCGGGGTGTACTAGGCCGCTGGTGCTTGCCAGTTCACCAAAACGCTACCAAAAAAACTGTTATCGATCGCAGGGATCAGGCCTGACTCTGCGAATGCTGCAGTTATGCGTTTAGTGTTTTGTAAGTGTCAGTGATCGATCGATACTGCACTTGGGTGGGCTGGGCCGGGTGGAGGGGCAAAACGCAGGTGCTAGCAGGTATCTGGGCTGATCCTGCTAACACTGCGTTTTTGGGAACCCTAAACTGCTGGGGACGCTAGTATAGATCTGATCGGATCAGATATTGATCCGTTCAGGTACTATACCACTAAGGGAGGTGTACGGTGCGTGCATGGGTGTTAGCGTTACTGGCGCTAACCTGACGCTGCCTGGGGCTGGTGCTTGCCAGTTCACCAAAATGCTACCAAAAAAAATGTTAGCGATTGCAGGGATCAGGCCTGACTCTGCGAACGCTGCAGTTATGTGTTTAGTGTTTTGTAAGTGTCAGTGATCGATCGATACTGCACTTGGGTGGGCTGGGCTGGGCTGGGCTGAGGGGCAAAACGCAGGTGCTAGCAGGTATCTGGGCTGATCCCGCTAACACTGCGTTTTTGGGAACCCTAAACTGCTGGGGACGCTAGTATAGATCTGATCGGATCAGATATTGATCTGTTCAGATACTATACCACTAAGGGAGGCGTATGCTGCGTGCGTGGGTGTTAGCGATACTGGCGCTAACCTGACGCTGTCAGGGGTGATCAGGGGGCTAAACCTTTATTCAGTAATAAACGGCGGGTGCCCTGACACTATAAAAAATAAACGAACTAACCAGCATCACCTATAACGGTTATACGGTGATCAGTGGTGAAAGGGTTAACTAGGGGGCAACCAAGGGGTTAAAACATTTATTAGGTAGTATATGGGGGTCCCTGATGCTATAAAACGCTGACGGCGAACCTAAATATTTACCTCCCTAACTAGCGTCACCAGTGACACTAATACAGCGATCAGAAAAATGATCGCTTAGCGACACTGGCGATGGGGGGTGATCAAGGGGTTAAAACTTTATTAGAGGGTGTTAGGGGGTACCCTAGACCTAAAGGGGGCTAACACTAACTGCCCTACCACACTAACTGTCACAAACTGACACCAATGCAGTAATCAGAAAAAAAAAAAAAACTGCTTGGTGTCAGTGTGACGGGGGGGGGGGGGGGGAGAGGTGATCGGGGGTGTAATGTGTGCCTGGCATGTTCTACTGTGTGTGTTGGTGCACTCACATTACAGTCTTCTCTCCTCTGCGCCGGAACGGAAAATACCGAGCCGAGGAGAGATGACATCATTTCCTCTGCCTCTGTGTACTATACAGAGGCAGGGAAATTATCCCATTGGCTGGGAGCGAGGGAGGGGGGGGCCACGAATGGATGGCCTCCCCCTCACCTCCGATCGCCGTGGGACAAATGCCGACCGCCTCGGGCACCGGGGGGGGTCCGATCGGACCCCCCACCCGCGGGAGGCAGATCACGTACAGGTACGTGATTCTGCCTGCCCGTGCCATTCTGTCAACGTACATCGTCGTGAGGCGGTTGGCAAGTGGTTAAAGTGGTTGTAAACCCTTACAGACTACTTTTACCTACAGGTAAGTCTATAATAAGGCTTACCTGTAGGTAATATCTCCTAAATCTGCATGGTTTAGGAGATATTTACTATATACGCTTGCGCCAACGTCATCGGCGCATGTGCACTATAGAAAACTGTCAGTCATGCCGTTTCTATAGGGCCCATGCCGTGACCGTGTGTAGGTAAGACTGTGTCTATGTGAGTAATTTTAGCTTTTAAGTTTGCTGGGTTGGTGCAAATGCACTGTGCAGTGGAAGCTGACACCAGCAACAGCTTATCTTGGTTGATTAAAAGGGAATCTGTATGTGAGGCCTTTGATAATCTTAAGGTTCAACCGCCAAGGTGAAGAAGTTTCCATAGGGGGCGGTGGTGGTCACAAGTGTTATTTGCACAATATAGAAAGTGTTGCACAGTAGGGTTTACAGACACACATTACCTTTTTCATGAATTTATAAATGCTTGTTAAGACTTAATTTTTGCAAATGTTTATTGAATTGTAAATTGCATAAACAGTATTTACTGTTATAGTTATTGGTTTGCATTGGTCACGCTAATTATGAGTGCAGTATAATAGTTGTGTATAAGTACTCCTAACCCTAAAAAAGTATATTCTATTGCTACCTTCTATATCTACCTTTTTTTATCGCTGCTGTGATCTGACTTTATATTAGGGGGTGATTACAATCATTTCCCACAGCCCTAATTTGTATAGGAATGTAGCCACCTTCTCTTACTCCACTCATTCCAAACAAACAGAAGTATAAGGGGGAAATGGAAAGGTCATTGAGAACGTTCACTGCAAGGAGGCAGAAAATTGCAGAAAGGAACAATTTCCTGAAAAACAGATCAATGCTTTTTGGAGACTAGGATACTCATTTAGCCCCGGTGCGACATGGCATGCAATTTGACAGTTCCAAATCGCACGACAAGTTCCACCTTATCGGACCGTTTATATCGCCGCAACTCATGTGGCAGTGGTTATGAAAAAGGTTCCTGCACTACTTGTTACGGATTTCATTGCAATTTGCATAGACTTCTGTTGTATGAATTTGCAAGCTGCAATGAAATTGGCAGCGTAAATTGCACTGATGTGCGGCTTTGAAATCGCTCTGAAGTAGCACAATTTCAAAGCTGCACCAGTGTAAATGGGGGCTTAGTATTATTTAAACATGATTTTAAAATGATCTCACAGTTAAAAAGGTTCATGGTCTCACATCGCCTGGATATTCAGTCCTTCCCCTGCTGAACTGAACTGGTGAACAACTTACATCCATGCCTCCACACACATTGATAACAGCATTATACTTGGATTGGTAGAAAGACTGATTTGTTTGGATTTTCCCATGCAAATTTTTGTTTTATTTTGATGATTTCAGTGATGTACCTAAGCTATTTCATTTCTTTCTAATTGTGGGACTAGCCTTACAGAACCCACTTTTTTTTTTTTGTAAATAAATAGTTCTACAGAAGCTGTACTTGAAAAGGCAAGCAGAGGGCAAAGGACTAGTAAGTTAGTTACCAGCTTTTCCTGTGGTGTCCCTGCAGCTGATCATTTCCCCATTACTGACTTATTGTGCCTTTGTCATGGTTATGCAATAGAGTTTGTCGATCAGCATACCTGTCTCCATGTGTTCATCTCTAGAGACCAGCTGACCCTCACCTGACTGCTTTTGTAACCTCTCCTCTAAGCATAGCCCCCCCCAGGCCTTATCAGGGAACCCTATATTAACCTGTGCACTGCAAGCCAGCAGTGCTGATCAACCATTGTGTGTTATCCTCTGTGTGTACTTGCTGTGTTTCCTACATCTGATTCCTGTTACCGACTTTGGCCTGTTCTTAACTATTCTTGTCTGCTTGTGACCCTGACCTTTGGCGTGTTCCCGACCATCCCTGTTTGCCTGTGACCCTGAACCTTGGCGTGTACTCTGTTGTCCTTGTCTGCTTGTGGCCCCAACCTTGGCTTGTCCCTTACTTTCCTTGTTGTTCCAGCCTGCTCCCTCCTTCCTCTTCTCCTGTAGTCTACCGTGAGCGTGAGCTGTGAGACCCTGGTGGGCCGCGACCTGGAGCCAGTCTGCAGCGCAGTCCATCCTTACCATTAAAGGCTCTGGTGAACACCTGCTGGCTCTTAGACTTCGCGCCCTGCGGAATCTATGCTCTAGCTCCCAGTGGGATCTGTGTCAGTGATCCAGTAGACCTGCTTCCTGGACCTCCCAGGGTTCAGTCCGCAGCAGTCAGCCGTAGGGTCCACTACCTTGCGGTGCACTCCTGATCCCAACGGTGTGCATCTGTCATCCAGCCTCTAGGTGATCTGACAGCCTTATTCTGCACTGTGTTTCTGTGTGGAAGCAGCCATCTTGAAGAACAGGGCTTTGCTTTCTAATGTCAGAGCTGCCTGGGCTCAACAGGGTTGCCAATGGTCTGTCACAAAACTCATTACCTTTTGTGGTTGTCTGTGACTTCGGTATTACTGAGCATGTGTACTGCCCTACTTGAAAATACAGCAGTCCGGATCCACTTTCCCTGGAAGTCATATGCTGCGTGCTTTTAAGCTCTTCTTGGAGCCAAGTAGGAGACAGATTAAGCTACGCATTAAGCTGGCCTGGTCTTTGGAGCACTGACAGAATAAAGTAGGTAAAACATAATAATGATATGAGGTTTCTGAACCCTATGACAGAATAACTGAAGTTGTACTTTGACTATGTGTCTGTAAAAAAAAAAGAAAAAAGTTGAGAAATGTTTTGCCCTTTAAGTAAAATTCTGGCTGACAAGGTAAGGTAACTAAAAAGGTAAATTTTTCGGGTTACTGCTTAGGCACAATTAACATTTCTAGATGTTCCCTATAAGTTACCAAATCCTCACTTTTTTGAGTTCAGGCCCACTTTAAAAGGCAAAAGGTAAAATATTGTAGCATCTTCATGATTCCCAGCATCAGAGAGGGCTGACATTTAACCTCAGGGTGCAAGTTGCTAGGCATGGTGAGTTGTGGACATTGTAGAAAAATGGACGCCAATCACTTTTAATGCTGAACAAAAGTGAGTTTATTGCTCACACAACCAAATTTAGGGAGAGGGGTAGGGGCACAGGACACCCTAGAACAAATATACAAGCAGACACCTCAACAAAAACCAAAAGAAAGACAGCGGCACAGGAATAGAGCCTTGAAGCTGTACCCAGCGTTCTGTACTTTAGTAGTAACATCTTCCTCTTAAAGCACCAACTCACAGTAAGGTGTAGGAATTGTCTGTAAGAGTATATCTTGACAGTTTTCCAGGCTCTCCACAGTTTCCTGATCTATGACGTCTGGTACTCTATCCCAGATCGCCATTCTTTTATTGATGCACGCAGGCAGGCCCTCAATTGCAGAGCCAGAAGCACATGGCCAGGCCTGCCCAGCATAGTAGTTTCCACACCAGACCAAGGTCTGGGTAGGATGATCCTGATCACTTAACCTCCCCAAACATTTATATTCTCTCCCAGCATGCACTAGGGCCAAGAAACTCCCACTGATTGGCTGAGAGAAATATGCACATTCATAACCCAGTTTCACTAAAGCTCATCATACTAACGTCAAAAGTACCAGTTACACCTACTGATAAAAGGGAGGAACTATAGCTACACCGAACTTAGAAGAAAACCCAAATTGATCAAAAAGATTAAAAAAGTAGCCAGGTTACCTACAACCCAGCAAAGCCCGATTTATGACAGGGTGGCGACAATACAAAACAAAAAACAAAAGCAAAATACGGGGTAATAATTAAAATCATTAGAAAAATGCTATATTGTGATTATTAAAAAAAAATAAGACAAGGTTAAAAACTAGTATATTCTTTCCACACACCTTATTAGGTGTATCATACATACCCCCATACTTGAAGATATGTTCAGTGCAGGTTAAGACTTAAATAATAACAAGGAAATAGGAAAATAGAAAATATGCAATAAGAAAGGAATACATTGAATAAAAGCATTAGAAAGACCATTTTAAGCACACAACATGGCTCAAATTGGCGTGCAGAAGACACTGGGTAATTTCTTGCTGATAGACAGGAAAAGGAAGCATTTGACCAGACCTTCATCCTGCCCCTTTCTCAATAAGAGGTCAAATACACACACCTACATCAATCAAGATAAGGTGGGATAGAGGCTTCTTTGTCTATATTGGAACTGATATGTCTCATGCCGGCAGAGGATTATATACAAATGGAAGAGGCTATGAGTTACACACAGAAACTAAGGAAGACATTTACGGCTAATATAAACCTCAGAGTCCAGGAAGGAAACTCAAGAGCTCCATCAATGACAATCTGATAAGTATGAAAAATGGTGCACTTTGCCTCAAAGTAGAGTGTTACAGAAAAAAAAAAATGTTGTAAAGACATTTAAAACATGTTAACTAGTCAAAAATCCTGTTTTTTGCAGTGTGTAATATGTACACTAATGTAATATTTTTTGTTAAATAAAAATACAAACAACTGCAAAGTAATTTAGCAACCATATTTAAGAGAACACTTACAAATAAGAAAAAAAAAAGACACTGGACAACAAAGATTCAGATTTCTAAACCTTTTTGGGTGTATCTTATAGATTTTCAGCTTCCAATCATGAAAAAAACTGTATTTTAACCTATTGCATATTGGATTCTAGAATTCTGTTTTTGCCATTTCTTCTTCCATATACTTTGTTCACCAATTGTCACTTGTGTTATAGAATGCTTTGACTTTAACAGACATTAAAGAGCCTATCACTTCAAAAAGCTTTTTTGACGTGTTTTTGATGCTTCTTTGAAGCTTTAACTACTTGAAGGCCAGGCCTTTTTCTGATATCTTTCACTTAAAAACCCCAAACGTTTTATATTTTTAAAGCAGAGGCCATGGAGAACAAAATGGTGGGTATTATAAGTTTTATGTCATGCGGTATTTGTGCAGCGTTTGTTTCAAACGCAATTATTTTGGAGAAATTACACAAAATATAATACCCAATTTTATTAATATAACAGGTGGTGTTACACCAAGTAAATAAGTACCAAACATGTCATGTTTTAAAATTGTGCATGCCCGTGCAACGGCGACAATCTATGTACATTTTTTATTCCATAGACAACACTTTAAAGTTTTTACAAGTTAACACTTTAGATTTACACAGGAGGTATGGTGCTAGAATTATTGCTCTCGATCTGATGTTCACGGTGATACCTTACATGTGTGGTGTTTGCGTATGGACGCGGGACCGACAGGTCGTTTTGTATCATATGATCCAGCGCAGGCTGACTATTGTTGGACACTGAAGTGAGATGCACTGGACACAGAGTACAAATGAAAATCAGTTTTAACCCTGTTGAACTCATGCTGCAAGTCAAAAACATTATAAGATTAAATACATTATAGTCATTAACCACTTGCTTACTGGGCACTTAAACCCCCTCCTGCCCAGACCAATTTTCAGCTTTCAGCGCTGATGCACTTTGAATGACAATTGCGTGGTCATACAACACTGTACCCAAATGAAATTTTTATCATTTTTTTTCCCACAGATAGAGCTTTCTTTTGGTGGTATTTTTTTTTTTTTTGCTACATCAGCGTTTACATTGATATATACGTCTTTTGGTGGTATTTAATCACAGCTGGAATTTTTATTTTTTGCTAAATAAACAAAAAAAGATGGAAAATTTTGAAAAAAAAAAAAAAAAATCATGTTTAATAGTTTGTTATAAAAATTTTGCAAACAGGTAATATTTCTCCTTCATTTATATGCGCTGATGAGGCTGCACTGGTGGGCACTGATAGGCTGCACTGATGGGCACTGATAGGCACAGTTAAGGCGGCACTGATAGGCACAGATAAGGCGGCACTGATGGGGACAGATAAGGCGGCACTGATGGCCACTGATAAGATGGCACTGATAGGTACCACTGATGGGCACTGATAGGTGGCACTGATGTGCAGCACTGTTGTTGAGGCACTGTGGCGCTGGTGGGCACTGGTAGGCAGCACTGTTGCCTATTGCTAGGTAGCACTGGCAGGGGGCACAGGTGGGCACTGAGAATCTGCTGGCAGCTTGCCGTGATCGGGACTGATGTCCCTCTCACGGCCGCCGGTGATCGGCTTTTTTTTCTCTCCTCAAGCTGTCATTGGCTGACAGCTGATCATGTGGTAAGGGGTCGGGATCGACCCCTTACTCCGATTTGTGATCCAGCGAGTCTCATAGACTCGCTGATCACAGAGCACTCCGCGTGCTCCCTACAGGGGGCGCACAGGCCGTTCAGGCACGGGAGGACATCAATGGACATACTCCCGGCAAAGCAGGTCCGCGCTGTAGCCGTCATTCGGCTATAGCGCGGATCTGCAGTAGTTAAAGGTTAACTTGATTTCTCTCAACATTCCTACATAATACAGTCATTTTAAAATTATATTTGAGATCAGTCTAAAGGGTTCTAGCACAATCACCATTTTTTTTTTGAAATGTGTTGTCCAGTGAAATCATATGCCATTTTAGTGTGTGAATTGATATCCCTCAGTGCACAACATTGCTGTATCCTGGGTATCAACATCAAAAGCCAATCAAAAGCCAATGTCAGACAATATGCAATATGTAGCAATAATGATTTGAACATTGGCCAAATGTTGCAACCACTCTTATTGTTAATCACATTCTTGCAGCGAAAAAAAAAAACTGTCCCAGATGCTACAACAGTACTGCAGATCACATCCATACGTTGTGGAGATGCCCTAAGTTGTCCTACTACAACCCCTGGCAAAAATTATGGAATCACCAGTCCCTGAGGATGTTCCTTCAGTTGTTTATTGTTGTAGAAAAAAAAGCAGATCGCAGACATGGCCAAAAACTAAAGGCATTTCAAATGGCAACTTTCTGGCTTCAAGAAACACTAAAAGAAATCAAGAAAAATAATTGTGGTGGCCAGTAACAGTTAGATTTATAGAACAAGCACAGGGAATAAAATTATGGAATCACTCAATTCTGAGGAAAAAATTATGGAATCACCCTGTAAATTTTCATTACAAACACTAACACCTGCATAAGATTAAATCTGCTTGTTAGTATGTAGGTAAAAAGGGTAAATCATCATGCAGTGTTGCACAAGATGTTGGTTGTTCACAGTCGGCTGTGTCTAAAACATGGACCAAATACAAACAACATGGGAAGGTGGTTAAAGGCAAGCATACTGGTAGACCAAGGAAGACATAAAAGCGTCAAGACAGAAAACTTAAAAGTGTAAGTAAACCCTCCTATCGTTTTCAGCCAAAGAAGCTGCCATCTTTGTCTCTGTTTAATCTACAACTGCCATGATGCTGCACATGTGATCAGTTATGACACCAGCCATTGGATGGTTTGACAGTTTGGTTGAGAGCACAACCAATGGGAGTGTTACATTTCCGGCACGTGCCGGAAATGAAGCTGTTTTATGGATGAGTTTACTTCCGCTTTAAAGCAATATGCCTTGAAAACAGAAAATGTACAACAAAACAAATGAGGAACAAATGGGAGGAAACTGGAGTCAACATCTGTGACCGAACTGTAAGAAACCGCCTAAAGGAAATGGGATTTACATACAGAAAAGCTAAAAGTAAGCCATCTCCAACACCTAAACACAAAAAAACAAGGTTACAATGGGCTAAGGAAAGGCAATCGTGGACTGTGGATGATTGTATGAAAGTCATATTCAGTGATGAATCTCAAATCTGCATTGGGCAAGGTGATGATGCTGGAACTTTTGTTTGGTGCCGTTCCAATGAGATTTATGCAGACAACTGTTTGAAGAAAACATGCAAATTTCCACAGTCAATTATGATATGGGGCTGCATGTCAGGTAAAGGCACTGGGGAGATGGCTGTCATTAAATCTTCAATAAATAAAAGGTTTACATTGAAATTTTGGACACTTTTCTTATCCCATCTATTGAAAGGATGTTTGGGGATGATGAAATAATTTATCAAGATGATAATGCATCTTGCCATAGAGTAAAAACTGTGAAAAAATTCCTTGAAGAAAGACACATAAGGTCAATTTCATGGCCTGCAAACAGTCCGGATCTCAATCCAATTGAAAATCTGTGGTAGAAGTTAAAGAAAATGGTCCATGACAAAGCTCCAACCTGCAAAGATGATTTGGCAACAGCAATCAGAGAAGGCTGGAGCCAGATTGATGAAGAGTACTGTTTATCACTCATTAAGTCAATGCCTCAGAGACTGCAAGCAGTTATAAAAGCCAGAGGTGGTGCAACAAAGTACTAGTGATGTGTTGGAGTGTTATTTTGTTTGTTTGTTTTTCATGATTCCATAATTTTTTTCTCAGAATTGAGTGATTCCATAATGTATTCCCTGTGCTTGTTCTATAAATCTAACTGTTACTGGCCACCACAATTATTTTTCTTGATTTCTTTTAGTGTTTCTTAAAGCCAGAAAGTTGCCATTTGAAATGCCTTTAGTTTTTGGCCATGTCTGTGATCTGCTTTTTTTCTACAACAATAAACAACTGAAGGAACATCCTCAGGGACTGGTGATTCCATAATTTTTGCCAGGGGTTGTACTCGCAAACATGATATCCACCTTTAATAGTACATTCCATGTTGCAATACCTCTGGACCCATTTAAGTGTCTACTTATATCATTGGATGAGTAGGCTTTGCAAACTAATAGCTAAAAAATTGTTGTCTGCTCATCAACCGACAAACACAAACTGGAAAAAAAACAGGGTATCTCTCCATTACTAAAAGAAAAACAAATTTTCCAGTGCAGTCTGCCAACATAAATTTCACAAATTATGGGACCCTCGGTTGGCAGTATCAGAATTAGCTCCTATGACACAAATTTCAGCAAGGATTTCTATAGCAGCCCAGGTAGTTGGAATTTTTAAAGATAATCCTAGCAGAGGCTGAAATAAAATGTTTTGAAGTTGTGTAATTGAATTTCCAATTTTTTTGTGTGTCTATGACAACTGGACTGCTGCTTATGGTCTCGGGAGTCCTGTAGACTGGATGTAGTAGTAGCTCCTCATACAGCAGGTTTCCAGGCCCACAGTAGAGAGTAGAGATTTTTAAAATTTAAAAGGGCTGCATTGAGGCAACTACATCCAGATACAGTCTCTGCATGGAGAAAGCTAGTTTCACTAAAATAACAGTTACAGATCTATTTAGTTCATCTGCAAATTGTATTTTTTTTCCTTTAGCAGCTCGTGATTTTAGTTCATGAGATTCCATAAACAAACTATATTTTAAATTCTGTTAACATTTACATTTGTAACATGAAAGAATTTCATGAACTGTGAATATTTTATACTTGTGCTGACAATAACTCTCAAGCTCCAAAGTAAAACTAATAATAAAAAAATACTGGAAAAATAGGGAAAAAACATGAAAATACATAATGCAGATTTGTTCAGCTGTTAGCGTGGCCCTAACAGCATATAGCAATCAGTCTTCCAGGATACTATTCCAGAATCTTCAAATCTGTAACATGGATCTACCACATAAAATCAATTCTGTCATAATTACAGAAAGTTCCACTCTGATTAGAATTGCACAAAGTGTTTACCGAGGCTGCAAGAGTAATACAATAACAGCCGATGAGCTTGGCTGTACATTTATCATGCTGGGATCAAATCAGCATGCCACTTTCCCTCAGTATGCCTTTTAAATCCTGCAGGGTTACATTTTATGACTTGTCATGGCAGTTTTAAATCATCCATACATTTTCTCTGGAGTTGGATATATTCATGGACTTCTCAATAAATCAAGTGCTGTGTGATACCCATGACAAAATCACATCCCATAGCTTATGATGTCACCAGGGGTTGAAAATCAAATTTCATGGACCGATAGTAAATCATTGTTTGATTTTGATATAGTGTAAGCTGATCTCGCTGCCTGCGGTCTGGCGTCTGCCTGAAAGGTGGTCAGTCTGGCAACAAACAACATGCAATGTAATCAAGGCTGTAGTGTTAGAGACATTACCAGTTCACGAGGCAAGAAAGCTTCTTCCTGTCGAGCAACCACCAGAGACACTGTCTCGCCCAGCCTGGTACTCCTTAGCATGGCTACAAGCTCCTCTTGTGTTTTTCCAGCAATTGCTATGCCATTAACCTTTTAGGAAACACAACATTTAAACATGGTTTTAATTGATCACTATAGCTTTAAGAAAATGACTATGAATGACTACTAGCAAAAGTCTTTCAGCAGAAGTTGTTAAGTATACCATACTCCATAGGTATGCAATGCATATATCCTGCATTACAAACAGTATATTAAAAACTTCAATGGGACATTTGCATCTATGAAACACTGCTTGCATTTTATTATTTACTTTTAAGAGAAAAAGTCTATGTATTTTAAGATTGTGTATGATAATTACCATAATAAAAATGCAAATGCATTAATCAAAAGCAAAGTTGCGCAAATGTGATTACAAGTATCCTAAGAATTGAAAGTTACACTGACTGATAGCATTAGCAATTCACTGATTGGTTTTATGTGTTGTCTGTAACTGTCTTTTTAATAAGCCTTTGCAATTTCAAGTTGAAAGACTCAGAATTTCAATATCGATTTTCATCAATACTAAATAAAGAACCAGCAAAAAATTGATGAATATTAGATCTGCATAGATGATATAGCAAATATAATCAGGCCGATTTGCTTAGCTTGAATGAAGGAGTAACATATTAACAGCAAAAACAAGTCTAATGCCCCGTACACACGATCAGAAATTCCGCCAGCAAAAGTTGGATGTGAGCTTTTGGTCAGAAATTCCGATAGTGTGTATGCTCCATCGGACTTTTGCTGACAGAATTCCAGCCAGCAAAAAATTGAGAGCAGGTTCTCTATTTTTCGGTCGGAAAAAGTTCCTATCCGAAAATGCGTTCATCTGTATGCAATTCGGATGTGCAAAAAATCACGCATGCTCGGAAACAATTTGACGCATGCTCGGAAGCCTTGAACTTAATTTTCTCGTCTTGTCGTAGTGGTGTATGTCACCGCGTTCTTAACGGTCGAAAGTTCAGAGAACTTTTGTGTGACCATGTGTATGCAAGGCAAGCTTGAGCGGAATTCCGTTGGAAAAACCATCCAAGTTTTTTGTGACGGAATTTCTGATCGTGTGTATGGGGCATAACATGTTAGCATGTTATTACTGCACAGACAAATCACAACAGATTTAAAAAGGTAAGAAAACCCCCCTTATGTGTTACATCCACTCAGTTTGTTCATATCAGCTAAAAACAGAAAACAACAGAAAATAGGATTTTAAAGGTTGCCACTTATAATCCCAAATATGAAAGAAAGGGTATGTGTGTGTGTGTGTGTATATATATATATATATATATATATATATATATATAAAGTTTATTTGCTCAACATGTTTAAAATCTCATAAAAGTGTAACAAAGCATACAAATACTGATCATCTCCCATCATTAATGACCAGATATACTGTATAAACATACAGAGAAACCTATCTGAATGGCCCACTATCAATATATAGTAGTATGCATATAGCCGGGTATAAATACAGCATATGCAGGGCCAGACGTAGGAATCAATGTATTGTCACAGTGATTTCTATTGGTGACGATACTTTCATTCTTATGTCTGGCCCTGCATATGGTGTATTTATACCAGTCTATATCCATACTACTATATATTGATAGTGGGCCATTCAGATAGGTTTCTCTTTATGTTTATATTTCTGGTCATTAATGATGAGAGATGATCAGCATTTGTATGCCGTTACACTTTTGAGATTTTAAACATGTTGGTCAAATAAACTTTGCATTTATATATATATATATATATATATATATATATATATATATATATATATATATATATATGAGTACCCTTTCTTTCACACCTGGGATTATAAGTGGCAACCGTTTAAATCCTATTTTCTGTTTTTGCATGTTATATATGGATGTGGTGCCACAATGTACAGGATATGTCTCTAAATTCTACTTAATATTGTTCATATCGCCTAAAGTGGACCATATACCTTGTAGTCTGACCAATCGACTTTAGATCCACATACAATTATGTAGCACAAGAGCCCACCTGACTAGATACAAATTGACTGAATTGTTTGAGTAGAACTTCGATGACAGGGGTGTTCAACCTTTTGAAGAGCGAGGGTCACTTAAAGCGGAAGTAAACCCATCCATAAAACAGTTACCTTTCCGGCACATGCCGGAAATGTAACACTCCCATTGGTTGTGCTCTTAACCAAACTGTCAAACCATCCAATGGCGGATGTCATAATTGATCATGTGTGCAGCATCATGACAGTTGTAGATGAAACAGAGGCCAAGGTGGCAGCTTCCTTGGCTGAAAAACAATAGGAGGGTTTACTTCCAATTTAAGTGATTTGATAACTGGTCATAGGTCACAATGACCTATGGGCTTTTACACTCCCCCCAAACCACAAATGTAAATGAGCCCTTATTGTGCTGAGCCCCCTATAAGGCTGCTTTCACACTGATGTGTTGCGGTTTATCTGCACCGCAAGTGCACCAACAGGTTTCATGCGGCTTAGCTGCACTGAGCCATAGACTTTAATGACTTCTTGCTGTTGTGGTGCACTTTCTGCAAGAACACCAAAACTCCCACATTTATTAGTTTTGAGGCATTTTCAGAAAGTGCATCAAACCCACAGGATACAATAGAAGTCTATGTTTCAGTGCAGGTAACTCACAGGAAAGCTGAAGGTGCACTGCATCAGTGTGAAAGCAGCCAATTAACCATTGCAAAACTACTGCTCATAAATCCCCAAATTCTACAAAACTCTAATATTATGCCCATTGTTGTGATTGCTGTGATGCCCAAACTGTGATTTTCATAAACTGACTTTTCTTCACTTTCAGCATCTGCAGGAATCGCAGGCTATAGAAAATGTTGCTGTCCCAGGTGGAGTGCATTTGGTTTGACTCTGTCTGGGAGTATCGCTATAGAGCATTGGCTTATGCAGTTCTGCTCCCTTCACAGTGGCTTGATTCCTCTACCGCAGGCTCCATCCACAACATTGATGCTATGGGAAGGTGGGTTGGCAATCCACAATCTGGGTTTGACAACCTGCCATCTCAGAGCAGAAGGTCACAGGCTGCATCAGAGGGCTCAGCGGGCCACGTGTGGCATGTGGGCCATTGGCCGGGCCCCCCGGTTCTATGACATGACACATATAAAACTAAGAACAACTGTATATATTGCAGGTTACTGGGGAGAAGATCCCTAGCCTACTGTGATGGAGGAGGGGGGGGGGATCAGGGAGGAGCAGGCAGATTCTGAACATTTTACATGTTACACACTAGATATTGGTGTAACGTGACTTTTCAGAAAGGTGGATTTCTCCTTTATTAGCTGACAAGAATTCTGTCAGGGTCAACAGGTATTTTTTGCACTTACATCTAAAACATAATAAACACTTTCAATAGTGTATTTAACAGACAAAAAAGAGACCAAACAAGAGAAGTTCATTGTTAGGGTTCATATACACTCTATAACACTTTTGGGCTGATTTACTAAAACTGGAGCGTGCAAAATATGGTGCAGCTGTGCATGGTAGCCAATCAGCTTCTAACTTCAGCTTGTTCAATTAAGCTTTGACAAAAAAAAATCAGAAAGCTGATTGGTTTTTATGCAGAGCTGCGCCAAATTTTGCACTCTCCAGATTTAGTAAATTGACCCCTTTGTGTTAACTTTTAATATCTGGTATTAAAGGCTACGTTCACGGTTTGTGAAAAAAAAACAAATGCACATATTTCTGTAGAAAAAAAAATGTGCATTTATTATTTTTTTCCTGCAAGAGCCTGGAAAGCATTGCACCCTCGATCAGTAGATCACGGGTGCAACATCAGGTTTCTGCAGACTCTGAGTATAGCTGTCTGCCTGTACCTCCCACATGGGCAGACAGTTACAGAAGAGCAAAAAGATCAATGAACTACGAGAGCGCTCACCCGCACACTCGCAGTTCACTGAGAACAACAAGCTTTCTGCTGTAGTGGAAGACAGTACTTCATTAAAGTAGTCCATTAATTTATAGATTGCTGTGAATAATTGATGTGGCTGTGTGAGTGGAGCCCTACACCGCCATGTTATTTTTAAATTGTGACAGTGGGTGCAGAGAGAAGAACCCCAGGCCACGGTCACAGGGAAAGATCGGGAGAAGGGGACTGCTGGAGCATGTTACATGTTACACCCTAGTTTGGGTATAAAGTGTAACATGCTCAAAAAAGGTGAATTTAAGAATATGTAAACCAGACATTTCATATTCCTGATATAACAACCCCCCCCCCCTTTTGCAGCTTAAAACAGGAGGTAAGTAATCACTTAACCTCCCTGGCGGTATGATTATTTCAGATTTTTATGCTGAAAGTGGTACAATTATTTTGCACGGAAATTTGGCATTTTATATTGTAGGCCTGTAATTCTTAGGAATAACTCACTTAAATCTGTCCAAACAAGAGTCTAGTAGACATCCCGGGTATGATAAAGTTTGAAAAATGAAATAAAAAATTATAATATAATAAATAACTATAAATAATTATAACAAATAATAATATAATAATAATAAAAATTATTCAATAATGTACTCAAATCAAAAACACTGAAATTTGCTCAGTTGCAGAATTGTCACTGTCAATACTTTCAGTGTTTGATGACAAATTTCCCCACGAATCACTATCGCTCAATTCTGCAAGTGATTCTAATTTATTATCGCTGTTTTCTAGCTGATCTCAAAGCACTTTTGACGTAAACTGACATTTTTTGGTTGCTATGTTCAATCTCCAGTTTCCTGGCAGAAAGAATAGTATTTATAATATAAACCTGCATGCAGTACACGGGACAAACCACTAGGGACAAAGGGGATGTGTAATTATTTGATACAGTATATTGTAATCTTACAGATTACAGTACTGTATCTAAACTGTGTTTTTTGCTTTTTGAATTTGGCGCCGAACTCCGTCCCCGTGTGTCGCAACGCTCGCAGGGAACAGAGCTCGGCACTGTGAATCGAGCGAGACATGGCGACTCACATATCACAGCGGGGATACATCACAGGATCCAGGGGACAAGGTAAGTAACCTCTACATGGATCCTGCAATGCGATCCCGATCTGGCTCGGGGTTGCCGCTTTTGATACTGAAATCTCACCCCGAGCCAGACTCAGGAATACCGCCAAGGAGGTTAAAAAAGGGGAAAAGTTATTTATAATGCTTTTTATATGTATACACAAATGTTTTGCCATTCATTTCTATTTTAAACTGAATGGATTATTTTACAAGGCGAAGATTCACATATACTTTATCCTTTAAATGCATTGTTACTGAGTAAAATGAGACAATTTACTCATATAATGCAATGGCAGGTGTCTAAGGATAATGATATTCAAGCACTTGAGGGAACTTAGTACAATAAGGTATTTTATTATAAATAGCCCTTTAGCCAATGTGATATAATAAAACTTTTTTTTTTTTACAAAACAGCAAGGCCACTTAAAGGCCAGATCAAACATCCAGTATGGTACTTATGTTGCGTACACAGGACCGGTTTTGCCGTCAGAATAAACTCCAAAGGTTTCTCCGACGGAACTCCGACGGAATTCCGCTCAAGCGGTCTTGCATACACACGGTCACACCAAAGTCTGACCGTCTAGAACGAGTTGACGTACAACATGTAAAACAGGCCTAGAAAAAGGAAGTTCAATAGCCAGTCGGCAATAGCTTCCGTCTCGTACTTGCTTCAGAGCATGCGTCGTTTTCGGTCCGTCGGAACAGCATACAGATGAGCGGTTTTCCTGAAAGGAATTGGTTCCGTCGGAAATATTTAGAACATTTTCCATTTCTAGGTCTGTCAGAATTTTCGAAAAAAAAAAGTCCGATGAGGCGTACACACGATCGGAATAGACAATGAAAAGCTTCTGTCTGATTTTTTCTGTTGGACATTCCGCTCGTATGTACGCGGCATAAGTATTCTCTGAATATGGCTGAAGCGCTTTAAAAATGGTTAATTTGGGGATGGAAAGAATAGGCACACCATAATGTAATTCTTAATGCCTGATTAATCTCACCAGGTCCTTTCATTGCGACATTGCAGAAGGAAAAGCATAACTTTGTTTATGCAAACACTGACTTTTTATAAAGTAATTTTCCTAGAAATTCCTGGGGGCTCTAGCAGTGCTCTGATAAATCTTAAGTGCAACATTGAGTGTATAATCTAGTACTTGGTGCTCAACAATATTCTGAAATAGAATGTAGTACATTGACCGCTGTATTTTGTGAAAAAAAATAAAAAATCCTCTTCCTCCTAAAATTGTTTCTTCACATTTTTTTTGCTTGTTTGCTTTTAGAAAGCTATTCCAGCTTGCAGTATTTTAAACCATTTTGTTCCAGTTTCTTGCTGTTCTTACAGCATGCATTTTCAAACATAACAAAATACTAGCTGTAAATCTACTAAACAGAGATCCAGTACTCTCTTTACAACAGCAAAGAAGCCTATTTGCCATTGTAATTAAGGTGACCCCTTCCCCTATTCCTAGAGAAGCCATTTCACAGCATGCTGAACAAGGACCAAAGAGTAAAGAGGTTACATTTCTTTAAATTGGAAAACAGAAATAAAACATATAAAAGCATAGAAGAATCATGACCAGCTTCAATACAAAACTCGCCCAGGAAGGTAGAGTCCCATCAGAACCTTTCCATAGTTGACTCCTCAATTTGTGCTGCCATGGAAACAATCTTCTAAGGCAGGAGAATTGCACTAAAAATATATCATTTATTTTTTAATACATAAATCCTGAAAGCAAATCAAAAATGGAATTGCTTTTAAATTGATGTAGACTTTAGTAAGTTTACTTTAATGTTTGCAATCCAAACTCTGTGCTTGAACATTTCCGCAGTTATCTTACCTAATCTGAGAGATTCCATTCTGATCTGCAAATTTTTTTTCAGAATACACAAGAGACAGAATACACCACATATTACATAACTTAGGTCTGAGCACAAGAACGATCATACTTGAATGCAACTTTGGAATTTTCTTGAATTTGGACTTTGGTAAATTCTCAAAAAAAAATTATAAATATCTAATATATAAGTTGGTAATTCACATACCTCTGCTATTCGATCTCCAGACAGTAACCGTCCATCCTTTATGGCTGCTCCTTTGGGGAGAATGTTTTTAACGAAAATAGGGCCAGGTCCATGTACTGTAGAATCCCTGGTGACCACTGTGAATCCAAGCCCATCTGCACCTGGATTGGAAGTAGTCAATAGAAATTTGTGACAGATACTCTAAACAGTTGTGTTCACACACAAAATCTCATCAGAAGACAGAATGGTAATGTTCAGAATTTTGGCTTATTTCCAAATTAACATGTTAATTACAATCTTAGTCCATAGTAGTTGAAAACGTTAAAAACTTATAAGATGATTTGTGATTGGTTGCTATATTTTTATGCTGCCTTTCTCTTCAAGGTTCATAGCCTATCCAAAAAAAACACACACAGTGATCATAATATATTGGTGCGGGCAAGGCATGAACAAATCTCCCAGAGATTTAGTAGCCAGTTAAAAAAAAAAAAAGACTAGGAGCAAGCAAATTACAGCCAGAAGCCAGTGGCACACATTCATGAGCACATAGTGACAAAGTAAGAGGAAGGTGGAGAGTCCTAAAAAATTATTTCAAGGTGGTTTTCTCAGAAATACTACCTGTGCTTCGAGCCACACCAGAGAAGCAGAAGGAGCTTAGGGAACTGAACAAGAGGCTGAGGAACTGTAGGAAGGCGGGGTTTGGGTTCTTGGGTTACCGACTCTTTAGTAAGGACAGACTGCACCTTAATAGGTAGCGTGCAGCTTTATTGGGAAGAAAGATGGCCAGAGTTGGAGGGGCTTTTAAACTAGGTGTTGAGGGGGGGGGGGGGGTTCAGAGCAAGCGACAGCCAGCAGTGAGCAGAAGGACAGAGGGTAATAGTGGAGTCAGTAGTGATAATATAGCCATAACGACTAATCCTGGGGTGAATTGAGTGGACAAACCAAAAACAAAGCCTGAGAACACATGAGAAAATAATATGCACCTATACAACACTGAGAGGCGTATACACAAATGCCAGGAGCCTAGCTAACAAAATGGAGAAACTGGACCTGGTATTACACGAGGAGGACATAGACTTTGTGGGAATAACAGAAACTTGGTTTTACAGCTCACACGAGGTAGAAGAGGGGGGTGTCTTTATATAAAAAATGATGTAAGGGTGGCAGAGTTGGTGTGGGTAGAACTCCAAAAAGAAGTGGGAAATTAATAGTGGGGGTATGTTACAAGCACCCCAACCTAAAGGAGAAGGAGGAGAGGCACCTCCTATCAGTTAGAAATGGCAGTGAGGCAAGGAAATGTCATCATAATGGGGGACTTCAATTATCCCAATATTGACTGGGCAGAGGGGACAGCTCCCTCATTAAAGGACCATCATTTCATCAATGTCTTACAGGACAACTTCATGTCTCAATTGGTAGATTCCCCAACTAGAAAGAATGCGTTGCAATATTTATTAATTATGAACGATCCAAGTCTGATCTCAGATGTGGCAACACGGGACAACTTGGGATCTAGCAATTACAGGATGATCACATTTAGCATAAATAATAGGAAAAGGAGGTATGAGGGTAGCTCAATACTACAAGACATCAATTGGGACAAAATCCTAGAAACATTGAACGCAGAAGTAAAATGGGAATGCTTTTGAAACATATTAAACAAAGGTATAACACAGTGCATTCCAATGGGCAACAAATATAGAAGAGAGAAGGTTAAACCTGGGTGGCCTTTAAAATATATAAAGTGGGGGCATGGTTAGCCAACAGAGCAGATGGCTGCACACTAACACAGCTCCTGTCCTAAGTGGGTTGTCGGAGACAGAATCAGCGACCAGGAGCCTCGTTTAGTGCTGCCACAGTGCCCCAGAGCTGCAGGCACATCTCCTGATGCCATCCAGGAAGAGAAAGGAACAGGCCAAACCCAGGAAAATATTTGATTTTATCTCCCAGCCGGAACATCCTGGATCCTCAAGTTCCAACAGATGCAGATCCCCCTAACTCTTCCCTCTACCCGTGATGACTCTGACGCTAAGGCGGGCTAATCCTTGTGCTCTCTGGCAACCCAGGAGAATGGCACTCTGTTTAATTTATTTTGACCCCACTAATTGAGCGGGTATATTTCCGCACAGATTCAAGTTATGATTCACATGTCTAGTCACTCTTGCCATCTATTCTGTCAACCTACTCTTCAACCACAGAAGTCTTGTTATCAACTACCAGAGGTCTCATCACTCAGGTAACTCATTTTTATCTGCAATTTAAAAACTTTACCTCTAAACCGACAACATAATCACACGACCAACAACTAGTCAAACATGGCCTTTAAAATCTCTACAGTAAATGGAAAAGGCTTAAATAGCCCATACAAGAGACAAGTGGCTTAGAAATAAGCTTGCAACCTCAAATGTGATACAACAGGATTTTTATAACAGCTTACCTGTAAAATCCTTTTCTTGGAATACATCGCCGGACACAGAGCCATAGTAATAATTATGTGGGTTATATAGGCCACCATTAGGTGATGGACACTGGCACACCCTAAGACAGGAAGTTCACTCCTTATATAACTCCTCCCATTACTGGGAGTACCTCAGTTTTTGTAGCAAAGCAATATAGGTGTATCCAAAAAAAGGAGGGACCTCTGTGTCCTGTGATGTACTCCAAGAAAAGGATTTTACAGGTAAGCTGTTATAAAAATCCTATTTTCTTTATTGTATATCACAGGACACAGAGCCATAGTAATATCTATGTGGGATGTCCCAGAGCAATGCCATTTGAGTGGAGGGAGACACAAACAAAAGTAGAGCACCATCAGATCTGAGGACCTATACTGCTGCCTGCAGCACACTGCGCCCAAAGACGATATCCTCATGCCTTCTTACATCCACCTGATAGAATCTGGTGAATGTATGGACTGAAGACCAAGTTGTGGCCTTGCAGACTTGAGCCATGGAGGCTTGGTGATGCACTGCCCATGAAGCACTAACAGCCCTGGTGGAGTGCGCTTTGATTTGAAAGGGTGGAATCTTCCTTCTCAAACCATAAGCTTGAACAATTACTTGCTGAATCCACTTAGGAATAGTCAATTTTGATGCTGCCTGTCCTTTTCTAGGACCTTCAGGCAGCACAATCAAAACATCCGTTTTTCGAATCTGAGCAGACGTCTTCAAGTAGACTTTAACTGCTCTCACTACATCAAGAGAATGTAGTGACTTTTATTCCGAAGAACAGGGTCTGTAAAACATGAAGATAGAACAATATCCTGGTTTAGATGAAAACCTGACACTACCTTCGGCAGAAAGCTAGGATGAGGACGCAATACCACCTTATCCTTGTGAATAATTAAATACAGCTCTTTACAAGAAAGAGCAGCCAACTCTGATACTCTTCATGTAGAAGAAATGGCAAGCAGAAAAACTTACTTCCTTGTCAAAAATGATCAAGGGAGTATGTCGTATCGGCTCAAAAGGCTGTTTCTGTAATACTGACAGAACTAAATTCAAGTCCCAAGGTTTCAAGGGTGACCTAGCGGATTAAGCCGCGTTACCCCTTGTATAAAACTATAGACCAGGGAATGGGAAGCAAGTGGTCATTGGAACAATATTGATAAGGCCGAGACCTGGCCTTTGATGGTACTCAAGACCAACTTCTGGTAGCAGCGGAATAGGAGGGAAGGCATAAATTAGTAAAAACCGATCCCACGGGGTCAGTAGGGCATCAGTTCCGCATGCGAGTGGATCCCTTGTTCTTGACACAAAGTTGTTGACTTTGCTGTTGAACCTGGACGCAAACAGATCTACATACGGGACCACCCATCTTTGGCATATAGCCAGGAAGATGTTGGGGTGAAGGGACCATTCCCCCGGGAACAACTGCTGGCGACTCAAGTAGTCCACCTGCCAATTCTCTATCCCTGGAATGAAAATTGCCGATATGCACGGCACATGCTTTTCTGCCCAGGCTAGGATATGGTTCACCTCTCCCTGGGCTGCATGACTTCTGTTGCCCCCTTGGTGATTGATATAGGCCACTACTGTGGCATTGTTGGATTGGATACACAACCTGAATGTCCAGGCCCTCAGCCAAGCGCGCTGCCTGACTCTCTAGAATGTTGATGGGCAAGGTCCTTTCGGTTCTGGACCATTTCCTCTGGACAATCGCCTCTTCCAGGTCTGCTCCCCAACCTGAAAGGCTGGTATCTGTTGTTACCACCTTCCAGGTAACTGGTATGAAGGATTTCCCTTTTTGCAGATTTTTGGTTATCCACCACCAATTGAGGCTCTGGAGCACCTTTGGAGACAGACACATTGGAAAATTTAGAGATTGAACCTACTTGTTCCAAGCAGATAGGATACTGTTTTGCAGCAGTCTCGAATGAAACTGAGCATAGGGACCAGCTTTGAATGAAGCTACCATCTTTCCCAAGAATCTCATGCAAAGGCGAATAGAAGGATCCATCTTCACCCTGACCACCTGAACCAGCTCCTTTATGGCGCTGATCTTTGCCTGGGACAAAAACACCCGTTTCTGGGCTGTATCTATGATCAGACCCAAGTACTCTAGCCTTCTTAATGGTTTTAAAGAAGATTTCTCTAGGTTGAGGATCTAACCTAGGTATTCCAGGTAGTTGACTGTGGTGACCAAGCTTTGGTCTAGCGGGCTACTGACCGGTCTATCAAGAGCAGGTCATCTAGGTATGCTATAATTGTTATACCTTGAGCCCTTAATCTGGCCAAAAGAAGGGCCATAACTTTTGTAAACACCCAGGGTGCAGTAGCTAGACCAAAAGGCAAGGCTACAAACTGAAAAAGGAGCTTTTCTACCTCGAAACATAGATATTTCTGTCAAGCGGGGCACATGCAGGCATGCATCCTTGACGTCAATTGTCCTCCTTGTAGGATGGAGACAACTGATCGGATTGATTCCATGCGAAAAGAGCAGATTTTCAGGAATCGGTTTAGATCTTAGAGACCTAGAATGGGTCTGACATCTCCATTTGGTTTTGGTACCGTGAAAAGGTTTGAATAAAACCCCAACCCCTGCTCTTTCATGGGGACCACCATGATCACTTTTTGAGACAAAAAGTCGGTCTAATGCTTGAAAGAGAGACTTATTTTTCTCTGGATCTTTGGCTGAGAAAACGAGGAGACGGGAACTCTCGGAACTCTAGTTTGAAACCTAGAGTTATTGTGGAGACCAGCCATCTGTTTCGAAACTCTTTCTGCCAGACCCTTGAGAACTGCAGAATCCTGCCCCCCCACTCGAGCGAGTGGGAGTGCCCCTTCATAAAGAGGTTTTAGCATTCTGTCTCGTAGGTTTCCTTCCCCAGGACTTCTTTTGTCCCTCGGGTTGACTCTGAGGTTTACCTCTTGAACCCGAAGGTGGAGGCCGTCGCGACTGCCTGATGCCCCTGGCCCTGGAGAAGGAGCCAGTTTAAATGAGGGAGGTTTACTCCTCCTCTTAGCTGGCAAAAGGGTCTTTTTCCACTTGAAATTTTTTGGATGTATTTGTCCAAAATCATACCCCAAACAGCCGTTTACTGCGGAAAGGAAAAAAAACAGCCAAGAGTTTTTTGCATGGTGCTTCGGCTGACCAATTTTTGAACCATAAGATTCTACGCATATGCACCAGCCCAAGCATAAGGTGTGAGGCCTGAAGAATAGAATCTCTCATAGCGTCAGCTGCAAAGCATAAAGGCCCTGGCAGCTCGGCTAAATCCTGGGCCTGCTGATCAGGGATAAGTTGAGCACCTGTCTCAACTGGTCTCTCAAGGATTGACTTACACCAATTGCCGCCACTGCAGGTTGAGTCACTGAACCTGCCAAAGAAAATGTGTTTTTCAACAGGAATTCAAATTTCTTATCGGTTGGATCCCTAAGCATTTGAGCGTTGTGAACCAGACAAGTCAAACTTTTATTCACAGAGGATACAGCCGCTCAATTGCTGGTATATCCCACCTTTTAGTGAATTTTTCCTCCATAGGATAAAGTACTGAGAACTTTTTGGGAGGACAAAAATGCTTATCTGGGTGAACCCACTCAGAATACATAAGCTAATGCAGACGTGACGCGTCAGAGATAGGGGAGGGGCCTGATGGCTGCGCCAGTGTAAGCGGACGGAGGTGACCCGGGCGAACCAGTGGGAGCGAAGCGAGGTGAGAGACCGCGGATGCTCCGGCGGATGAAAACCTCACACCCTAAATAGCAACAGGGGATGGCCTCGGGCTCGGTATCAGCAGGCAGAGAAGGAAAATGTAAAAGGTCTGGTGCCGGTTAAAGGAGCGGTAGAGTGTTCAGCGTTCCTGTTCGGAACAGACGGAGCCCGTCCACCCACATTACCTCCTCCCTCTACCTTCCACCTACCATGCGTGTATTCCCCCGAACTGTCCACGTCTGGTAGTGGGAAAAAGAGAGAAGCTGGTTCCCATCCAAGAAGCGGGGTGCATTTAGCGGACCAGGACATCTCTAGAGCTTTGCAACAGCCCTATATAACGCATTAACGGTCGGACCAGAGTTATTTCGGTGGGTAGGAATTGAAGAAGTCAGCACGAGGAAGCCCCTCCCCAGGTATGAACTTTTGCCTTTATGATTAAAGTTATCTCAGATAAAGCTATCCCAGAGACTTTATAAAGGGACCCGCTGTCATAGGTATATATTAACAAAGTACTAACAGGTGGATAAGTGGCCTGGAGAAGAGTCAAACTGTGGGATACTTATTGGTATTGAGCTGAGATTGCAGACCCCAGAAGAGGGTTAAAAGCTTTTCAACTGTTCTTTCCTGTCAGCAGGTCCCTTATGAATGCCATATAAAGGTCTTATATACATATATATTGATAAGGCATGAACTGGTCAACAAGTGGAGCAGAGTCAAGTTGAACGACACACTGCTGCTAATGAACTGTGATTGTAGATTCCTGAAGAGTGTTTTGAGATCAAGAACTGTTCTCTTTTTACTTTTGAAACTTACGTGCCCCACTGATTTATCTCCTACAATGCTCTAAGTGTGCGTTAAGTGCTGGAACTGTTTCCTCTGTCATCCTTAACAGACGGGATAAATAGGAGGGGTCAGGTAACCATAGGGTGTGAAACTTTTTGTAAACAGGGAACAAGTTGGGGAGGAAGAAAATAACAAATGTGAACATGAGAGGTCGGTCACAAAAAGCAACAGAACCCAAGACCCCAAAAGAGAGTTTAAATACGAGCACAATCCAGAAACTCCTTAAGGACGTGAGTTCAAAAAGTCCCGGTCTGGAAAAAAAGCATATGGGGACAAAAGAGAAGAAGAAAGAACAGGTGAAACATAAAGTGGATCAAGGAGATGAATCCAGGGAAGAGTTGGACCTGGATGGAGAACTTAACCTAAGTAAAATGGAAGAACAAAGGAATATGGCTCTAATTCCAATGAAAATGGAAATGCTGGAAAAGTTTGCTAAACTAGAAAATTCAATTAAAACGGAGATTACGAAAGTAAGGATGGATATGGGCCATTTATTGAGGAGAGTAGAAGAAGCATAGGAACTGACAGGAAAACAGGCCCAAGAAATACTAGATATAAAAACACAAATGAGGTAAATGCAAACTGACCACTGAGACATATTATATAAACTGGAAGAACAAAAAAATCAAAGTCAACGTCAAAATCTTAGGATCAGAGCTCTACCAGAACAACAAGGGGAGGATTTGGTGACTAAAATGAAAAAAATATTCAACCCAATACTAGACAGAAGGGTAGAGGAGGATCTGAAGATCGACCATGTACACAGGGTCAGGAAACCACCAGGACTGAGAGAGGAAGTACCCAGGGACATCATCATTAAATTCCACCTATACGAGGACAAAACCAAGATATGGAGAAAACTCAGAGAAGTCTCCCCAGTACAATTTGAGAGTGTGGAATTACAAGTGTTTTCGGGTTTATCAGCAGAAACCTTGGCACGGAGACAACAATTAAAACCTCTTCTGGAACAATTGAGGGGGGCTAACATCAAATATAGCTGGGGTTTCCCAGCATCTTTAATAATGCAGAAAGATGGAAAAACAGGTTAAAGTTCCTGGACGATATCCAAGACTTTTGTAAAAATCTAAACATCCCAGTTCCAAATATCAATAGAGAGAATTAAAAAAGTATTACAACAGTGGCAGATGGACATGGGCAGCAATTGTAATAAGTTTCCTTTTAGAAATTATAATAACAAATTGAAGATCATAAGGAAAAAGACTTGGGGTGGGGAGGAGTCCAATATTCACGGATGGGAAGCAGTGGGGGGTTGGAAGGTTCATGGGAGGTTTTGGGCCATCTCTGTGCGCCCGCTCATGCCCCTCCTTTCCCCCCCCGTGGATGGGGGGGAGGGGCTTGGACACGGGAGGCCGCGGTTGGAGTCACACCTTAGGAAAAGAAGTGCGTGGGATGGGATCGGTTTGGATCCTCAACTGCGGACTCATGGCCAAATCACAGCCTGGGGGTGGGGGGGAGGCGGGAGGAGAAATATCTTGCAGAGACGAACAAAAAATACACTTTTAGAAGGCAGGTTTTGGATTTGATGCTTTGCTTCTCATTTAACCAATACAAATGACAGAAACAAACTTCCTGTCATATAATGTTAAGGGTCTCAATTCCCCTGTTAAGAGACATAACATTTTAAAAGAACTTCAGCAGTATCAAGCAGATCTGGTGTTTTTGCAGGAGACACATTTAGCCCAGGAAACGACCATCAAATTATACTCTAAAGACCACCCAACCTGGTTTTACGGGGATTCATCTACTAGGAGGGCCAAGGGGGTGGCAATTGGGTTTGCAAAAATGACAAAGTTTTAATTGGTTGAAAGATTGACAGACCCCGAGGGCCGATATCTTTTTGAAGGGCAGCCTAGGTGATAGGACATTTACCCTGGCAAATGTATATTGCCCTAATAAAAACCCGACTAGATTTCTAAAACAGGTACTGGGCAGGTTAATGGACTTTAAGTCAGGGGTGGATATTCTTGCAGGGGACTTTAACTTTTGTTTGGACCCTTCTTTGGATAGTACGTCCTGGGCACAGGGGACAAACAAAACTTTATTAAAAATGATTAGGTTTAGGTTGCATCAGTGTCAAATTATGGATGTTTGGAGGGTGCAACATGCTAAAACACATGACTACACTTTCTTCTCCCCTGTGCATGGGATGTACTCAAGACTGGATTATATAATAGTGGACCACAGACTGTTGGACCTGGTAAGGGAAACCAAGATAGAAATAACTACGCTTTCTGACCATTCCCCGGTTTTGATGAAGATGAGGATTCCGGGAATCCAAACAACCGTTTACATGGCGTCTAAATGAAAACCTTTTAAAAGACAACAAAGTAGCAGAAATGGTGCAGAAAGAAATAGAATTATATTTTGTGGTTAACGATACAGGAGAAACATTGGGTGCCCCTCTTTGGGAGGCCCATAAAGCATACATCAGGGGAGTCCTTAAATCAATTGGGGCCGGGAAAAAAAAGAGAGATTAAAAAAATTGAATAGTCTCACTGGTGAAATTCATAGATTAGAACAAGAACATAAAAAACATAAGGGCCACCACCAGGAACTTTTCCATCAACTGGTAAATAAAAGAGAGGAACTTAAGGACATTATGGAGCAAGATTCTAAAAGGATATTTAATAGATTAGCAAGAGACAGGTATCTTTGGGGAAATAAATCAAGTAAACAGCTAGCTAGGTTGCTGAAAAAGAGAAATTAACTTTATCGACAAAATCCAAAATAAAAATGGGGGAATGGTCTATACAGCCAAAGAGATAGCGAAACAATTTAGGAACTACTATGAAGCCTTGTACTCAGTAAGAAAGAAGTGACAACAGGAGCAAGTAAAAAAGGGGGAAGTGGAAACATTTTTAAACAACGCAGGATTGCCTTGCCTGCCTGAGAGTGATAGATCCGATATGGACAGACCCATCACAGAGGAGGAAATTTATACTGCATTAAAAAAATCTGTCCCAGGAAAAAGCCCGGGACCAGATGGGTTTATGACTTACTATCTCAAGAAATTAAAAAAGATTCTAGTCCCGAAGCTTTGCCATTACTGGAATGGTTTAGGTCCGAATTGTGAAATGGGAGGGGAGGCATTGTCTGCATCAATAACGGTGATATTAAAGGAAGGTAAGGACAGTACGCTTTGCTCTAGCTATAGGCCAATTGCCTTATTGAATGCAGAAACGAAACTATATGCTAAGGTACTAGCAAGGAGGATTTAGTAAAGGATGACTGACTTGGTGCATCCGGACCAGGTTGGTTTCATTCCAGGAAGGGAAGGGAGGGACAACGGAGTGTGGTTGTTGCTTTTCCTCGAGGATATTAAAATAAGCGGGTCCCCAGGACTATTCCTGTCGATGGATGCCAAAAAGGCTTTGGACAGGGTAGACTGGGGACTCATGATAAAAATGTTGGAAGTCATGGGGGTGGGTCCAAGAATGATCCAATGGATAAAAGTACTATATAATCATCCTCCTGCGTCTGTAAAGGTGAATGGGGTCTCTTCCTTACCGTTTATAATGGAAAATGGAACCAGACAGGGGTGTCCATTGTCACCTCTCCTGTTTGTTTTAATCTTGGAACCCCTGCTGGCTTCAATTCGAAATAATCCAGACATCAGCAGGATTAAGATAGGGGATGAAGAGCACAAAATCACTTCATTTGCCGATGATGTGCTCTTCTTTATCACTAATCCTAGAATTACGATTCCAAACTTGCTGGGGATATTAAAAAAATATGGTGACATTTCAAATTTTAAAATTAAACTCAGCAAGTCTGAAGTCTTGAATATAAATATAACTACAGCTAAACTCCTCAAAGAATTTCATTTCCCATGGAGAAAGGAGATAAAACACCTGGGAGTCAGATTGACCGACTCTTTGATGAAAATATATTTAATAAACTATATCCCTCTGTTAGACGAAATTAAGAAGGAAATCAAAAAAATATCAATGCGTCCTCTCGCATGGATAGGGCGTATTGATACTGCAAAAATGGTGTTGGCCCCGAAAATCCTTTATAAATTTCAGATGCTGCCCCTATATCTTCCACAATTATATTTTAGGGTTTTAAGAGGGCTAATATCGAAATTTATATGGTCTAATAAAAAACCATGAACAGCATACACGGTATTGAGCAGGGAGAAAAAACAGGGCGGCATAGCTATCCCGGACTTCAAAAAGTATTATAACGCAGTGGCACTCTCATGGACGGTGGAATGGGCAAAAGAGGCTAAGGATAAGAGATGGGTCAATATTGAGAACGTTATGACCAACACACAATTAAGTGACATAATTTGGAACCCCCCACAATTTAGGGCACTGGGACCTAACACGCACGCGTTAACACGTAATACACTAAAAATATGGGATTGGATCCACGCACAAAACAAATGGGACTACAATTCACCTTTGATTTATTGAAAAGATAATGAGTTTTTGAGCCGGGGATGAGGGCTGTGGGGGGGAATTGGATAAAAAAAAGAAATGCACAATTGAAAGATATAATTAAGATGGAGAAAATAAGCACTTATCAAGAACTAAAACTAGACACGGAGTTAATGATGATTGATGCTACATCCAGTTGACTCATTTTGTCAAGAAACTTCAATGGCCTATCAGATTTGGAGAAGATTATAGGCCGTTGGAGCGGCTTTGTATGAGAGAAAAATCAAAAGACAACATATTGCGAATATATAAAATGCAATCAACTAGAGATGAGCTGGATGCCCCGCCATACATCAAGAAATGGGAAAACAAATTGGGTTCACAATGTAATAAGCACACATTAGAGAAAATATTGAGTTTGACACACTGTTCTGCGGTAGATACTAAGATGACCGAGACTGACTATAAGTGCCTGGCAAGGTGGTATGCGACACCAGACAAAATGAGCAAATTTCAATTGGAGAACTCCTCGGAGTGCTGGAGAGGGTGTAAGGTCACTAGAACAATGGCCCATATATAGTGGGAATGTCCCATCATTAAAGAATTTTGGAAGGAGGTCTTACAATTAATAAAGGAAATTACTAATAAAGATATACCGGAAGACCCGCGAATATGTTTGTTCCACGGCACAGTTGGTTCAGTTAGACAATATAAAACATCTATTATCCCCATCCTGCTGAATGTAGCAAAGAGTCTAATACCGAAAAATTGGCAGGATGTAGGGAGTCCTAAAATTCGGGATTGGATTTTTGTGTAAATGAAATACACAACTTGGAGATTCTAGATGATAGGGGTGCAGAAGTAGAAGAAGGGACAGAATGAAAAGATAAACGGGAAATGTGGCAAGCGTTTAAAAAAAATGTGTAAATATGTTGAGGAGATTACTTGATAATTAGAAAGGGGACAAGGCCAGGAAATGGATGAAAACAATAGATTAAACTTCTGCCTTCAGCGGCTATTGCAAGATGGGGGGTAGGTGGGATATAAGGAAAATGTTTTGCATACTATTAGTAGAAAGTATTTTTTTTTTCATGTTTTCCTTGTGGTATGTTGTTATTTTTATAAAATAAAATAAAGAGGGGGGCGTGGCTTGGACATGGCTGAGTGAGGCTGCTTTTTCTTGGAGCTCCCGGCCTGTCCCGAAAAACCCGGCTTAATTCGTTTTATTAGAGGCATGATACCGTCCAAGAAGCACAGGACAAGAGCATCTACCCGGGGGACACCAGTTGGCAGGAGTCCTGGAGAGATTCGCCACTATTTCCAACAACTACAAGGTTCATCCCCAGGAGCCACAGTAGCGGCGCCACGAGGCCCTCCACGTGGAGAGAGACATAGAACCTCCGTACAGAGTGATACTCCCGTCTCACCCTGCCCCAACGGGAATACTAACAACTCACCGGAGACCATCGGAAGACCAGCGAGGGTCACAATGACATCCCCACAAACACCTGCACCCCTTACGCTGGACCAGGACATTCGGGCCCTACTCCAGGCCCTCCCCACCCGCTCAGACATCGAGGCGCTCATCCTCAAGCTGGAGGAAACGCACCGACGGGACATGCAAGAGATACGAGGGGAGGTAGCCACTCTAGCGGATCGCATAGACACAGGGGAAGCATCGGTCACCACTCTGGAGGGAAGAGTAGCAGCACTTGAACAAGCTAGGAACCAACACCGGGATTCCACCATTGCTTTACAATTGCATCTAGAAGAAATCGAAGACCGGAGTCGCAGGAACAATCTGCGGCTCCGAGGAATCCCAGAGGATATAGCAATGGAGAACCTGGGGGAGACGGTGAGGACAATGTTTTGCACTGTACTTGAAGACCCAGACCTTAACATAGAGTTGGACAGAGTTCACCGTGCTCTAGGCCCACGATCTGAAGATCCGAGCAGACCGCGGGATGTAGTATGCAGGTTACATCGCTACACCCAGAAGGAAAGCATCCTGCGCCGAGCCTGGGAACACGGTGATGTGGAGGTAGGGGGCAAGCAAGCTAAAATACTGCCAGACCTATCGAGAGCCACACTGAGGCGCAGAGCTTTACTGCGCCCTCTCCTAGAACTTGCCAAACAAAAAGGGTTATCGGTGGGGATACCCACTCTCTGTGGTGTTCCGTAAAGACACAAGCTCCTTCTCCCTACAAAGACCAGAAGACCTCCCGGCGCTATTCGGGTTCATGGATACGGATCCAATACAGATACCTGACTGGCTGCAGTTCATGCCACGGCCACAGGGAAGATCGGGCCCCCTGAGGATGCATGGACCCCCTCCTCCTCGTCACTTCAGGAACAGAAGGAGACGCAGGACGGCATCAGAGGGAGAGCCACGTGAGTAGGCCTTGGGCCACCCATCCCCATTCATTTTCACATGCCCAGGTAGAACGAGAGGTTGCCAACCCCCACACGCAGGGAACTGTAACGGGGTCTTCGTTGATGGCCGACGAGGAGGATTTTCTTTTTTTTTTTTTTTTTTTGGATAAGCGTTGCCTCCACTGCCCACTGACCGGCCTTACCCTCCGCCCCTCCTCCCCCTCCACCCCTCGGGACTTTAGCTGAACACAACTTTGGGCAGCACTATGGTCTGGAGACCCCACGGGAGAGCTGATGTAAACCCACGAACCGAATATCTAAAACAACACCCGCCCCAATACCGGACAGAAGTCACTCCAGACTTCATAGAACTAGGGGCTCGGAACCTACAACTCCCCATCCATCAGTCAACACATAAACTAGAGTCCCGAAGTCACCACCTCGGTGATGACGCGGAAACGTACATGCAATATGGTCACAGGAGACTGAATGGTTTAGTACGGGAACCAAGATATATGCCACGGAAAGCCCATCATAGAGGGTCAAGGTTGTTAACCACACCGCAAATATATCAGCGAGGATTTATACGCGGATGGTCGGGGGGGGGAGGGTGGCAGAGACCTCCCGTTTGCTGGTCTGTGGTGATTATTGTCCAGGTCCAGGATTGATCTGGGCCTTCTACGCACAGCTTAAGACGAGACTGAACACTGCTGGCCCTGAGGCTTTGCACAGACCGGTAAAATAAGGGATTGGTTTTGAACCTCTTTCTACTGTTCACTCTGGGGCCGCCTCAGGGGGCCCGCCTGATGGGTGTGTTGATGGATGGGATGGGAAATGTGATTTTCTTTGTGACACCTACTGGGTGCCTTAATTTAGGCAGTTAGGCTCCATGGGTTTTAGTTCTGGAAACTCTAAGTCAGTTTAGCTCATTTTATGCTATGTTAATTTATGCCTTTGTTTTTTCTTTTTGGTTGGTCTTGTCTTAAGCTATTAATACACTTGCAACGCTGCATTCAACTAGTCTGTTATGTTACTGCTTTAGACACACCGAGTGCACTAACAGAAGCCATAGATAGCCGGGGGTGGAGGGAGAGGCTCGGGAGCTCACTTCCTGGCCCTGTCTATCCACAACCCCACATAGGACAGCGCTCCATTCCCAGTGTAGCGACTGGGGAGCGTAATAGCCCATTTGGCTAACTTAGCACCCACACTCAGCTGCACTACCTAGTGACAGCTTCTTTTCTTTCTCTCTCTCTCTCTGCTCTGTTCTAGCTCTCCTTCTCTCTGACTCCCCCCCCCACCTTCCCCCCCCTTCCCACTTCTTCCCTACCTTCCACCCCCCCCTCCTTGTATCCCCCACCTTCCCCTCTCCCTTACCCATTAATTGATTATTGATATACTCATCACCTCAGATCATGGCACCCTTAAACATAATTTCCCTTAACGTGAAAGGCCTAAACACACCAGAGAAAAGACGAATGCTGTCTAATGACATGAGACGCATGGGAGCAGACATTGTTTTCCTGCAGGAAACCCACCTTAGAGAAGGTTCCTTGCCGACACTTCAAAACAGATTTTTCCCATCGGTTTACCACTCCAGATACTCAGAAGCCAAATCCAGGGGTGTCTCCATCTTAATCTCGGCCAAACTCTCATGGACACTCATAGACGTAAAATATGATAAGGAGGGCAGATTCCTTTTTCTAAAGGGGAGGATTGGGAACTCCAAAGTTACCTTAGCTAACCTGTACGCTCCCAACACACATCAAGACTTATTTCTCAAACGTCAGCTAGACCTACTATCACACTTCACTGACGGAAACCTGATCGTGGGAGGTGACCTTAATGTCCCCCTTGCCCCCACGGAGGATACTTCCACTGGAACCTCCTCCACATCACGGGACTTGCGTAAACGCGTCGGAACGACACTACACAATCTCCAACTGATCGACGCGTGGCGCCTCCTGCATCCGGGAGAAAAAGATTATACCTTCTTCTCTAAACCTTACCAGTCGTACTCCAGAATCGATTATTTCCTAATCCCCCACAGAGACCTGCACGCGATTAAAGAAACTAAAATAGGATCAATTACATGGTCAGATCATGCCCCGATCACACTAAAATACACCCTTCCAGACTTACGGTCGACACAGAAACCACCGTGGCGACTAAACGAAGGACTTCTGAAAATCCCAGAAATATTAGCTGAGGTGGCTAGGGAAATTGGCCACTATTTCTCCTCCAACACCACCCCTGATTGTGACACTGGACTAGTGTGGGAGGCACACAAAACCGTAATTAGGGGGATACTGATCAAACATGGCTCACGACTTAAACAACAACGTACGGCACAACTAAACACCTTGCTGAAGAAATTAGACACACTAGAAGGGAGACACAAACAGACCCCCACCAAACAATTAGAAGCAGAGCTAAACCTGGTCCGGACACAGATCACTGACCTTTTGCGTTATAAAGTGAAAGCGGCCATACAAATCTGCAAAAGAAAAAACTACGAATCCGGTAATAAATGCGGAAGATTACTAGCACAATCACTACGTGAACAAAAAATGGCCTCATATATACCCCACATCATGTCCCCTACGGGACGGAAAGCCTCGTTGCCCCAACATATAGTGCAGGAGTTTAGCTCATTCTACTCCTCTCTATATAACTTAACAGAGTCACAAATCCCCACTGAAAACACGACAGAATACATAACATCCTCCCTCATGCCGACCCTCCCAGACGAAGCAAAATCCATCCTAGAAGAACCCATCACATTGCCCGAACTGCAAATCGCTCTAAAACATTCTAAACCAGGGAAAGCACCAGGCCCAGACGGGCTTACAATCCCCTACTATAAGACCCTACTCCCCTTCCTAGGCCAGCATATGGTTGAACTTTATAACACTTTAGGCTCAGGGGGTAGGTTTCATAAGTCCACGCTGCAGGCACAAATCTCCGTCATACCAAAAGAAGGTAAAGATCCGGGCCAATGTGGGTCCTACCGCCCGATATCCCTTTTAAATACGGACCTCAAACTTTTTACAAAAATCATTGCCACCAGATTACAACAACACCTCACCTCACTTATACACCTCGACCAAGTGGGCTTCGTCCCAACAAGGGAAGCTAGGGATAATACGATCAAAGTTCTAAACCTACTGCATATCGCGAATAACACCAAATCCCCATGCGTCCTACTTGGAACCGACGCCGAAAAAGTGTTCGATCGCGTAAGTTGGAGGTTCATGTTCGCAACGCTAAAACACATAGGGTTGGGTGACAAAATGTTACAATGGATTTCCGCAATATACACAGACCCAACAGCTAGAGTAAGGGCAAATGGGGTACTCTCAGAAACTTTCCCAATTAATAACGGAACCCGTCAAGGGTGTCCCCTATCGCCACTGCTCTTCGCACTGTCCCTGGAACCTTTCCTATGTCACATTAGACATAACCCAGACATTACAGGGATAGAAATAGGCAACAAACAATTTAAAGTCTCCGCATACGCCGATGACTTAATGTTCTCCCTCACAAACCCAATCATTTCTCTCCCTAATCTCATGAAAGAATTTCACACATATGGTAAGTTGGCTAATCTGAAAATCAATTTCAGTAAATCTGAAGCGATGGGTCTAGGTATTCCACAACCACAACTCACACAGCTCCAGAATAGTTTCCACCTGAAATGGACCACTACAGCATTGAAGTACTTAGGAACATTTATACCCCCAACCTTCTCCCGTCTATTCAAGCTAAATTTCCCTCCCCTCCTAAAAAAAGTCCAACAAATGCTAGAGAAGTGGAATTCAGGACTCCACTCATGGTTCGGACGGTGCAATATCCTCAAGATGACAATCCTACCTAAATTCCTGTATCTCCTACAGACCATCCCCATACACATACCAGCAAGCTTCTTCAACCAAACACGCTCTCTATTTATCAAATTCCTTTGGGCAGGGAAAAAACCGAGACTAAATAGGAAAACCCTTTCTCTACCCAAACGTTATGGGGGACTGGCAATGCCTGAACTCCAGACCTACTACAGGGCAACACATCTAGGTAGACTCATCGACTGGAACCGACACACACCCACCAAACTATGGACTCAAATAGAACAAGCACAGAGTGAGACTCCTATACATAGAATCCCCTGGTGCTACGCTAATCTCCCAACAGATCTCAAGCATCACCCGTTAATAGGTAACACAGCCCGTGTGTGCGCCCAACTGGTTGAGTCATCTCCCCTCTTTGCTCGCGAATCTCCACTTAAGCCCATACTAGGAAACCCTGCATTTGAACCCGGAATGAGGGACGGGAGGTTCAGGGAACTGCGGGAAGAGGGAATATACCAAGCCTCACATTTCAGTAACAGAGGTAGATGGAAGACTGTTACAGAGTTGTCTGACCCAGAGGGATGCTTCCGCCTGGACTTCCTGAGAGCGCTACAACTCCACCACTTCCTCAGCACCATGACACCACTCAGCGCTGCCGATCAAACCCTCACATCAATGGAAGAACTGTGCTCGGGCACGGGACCCATACTACACGCACTCTCTCTAACTTACAGTATGCTAATCACCCCATCAGATGACCATAAGATACAGGGCCTCACTAAATGGGAAGAGGAACTAAAAAATACATTTACCACCAAAACAAAACAACACATACTACAGTTTACCCATAAATCTTCTTTATGCACCAAAATCCAAGAGACAAACTATAAAATCCTTACTCATTGGTACAGAACCCCAGCATTGCTCAACAAGATTTTCCCCGCGTCCTCAGAATTATGCTGGAGATGTCAAGAAGAGAAAGACACACTCCTCCATATTTTCTGGTCCTGTTCTCGGATCCAGACCTTTTGGAGAGAAGTCCGCCAGTTAACACAAAAATTTACAGACCGAGTTGTACCAGATGACCCGGCATACTTCCTTCTTCATGCTAACGATACCCCCCAAAAGATCTACAAAAAATCAGTCATACGGCATTTATTAGACGCAGCAAAAACTTGCATTCCACTTTTGTGGAAGACCACTCAAACACCAACCATAGCTCTTTGGCTCCAAAAGGTAGAAGAAATAAACCAAATGGAGGATTTAATCCTCACAAGCCAAAACAGACAAGAAACTTATACCAAGACTTGGCAATTATGGAACATGTTCAAGTATTCTGAAGAGGGACAAGCACTCCAAGGTTGTTGAGGATAGAATGTATTGTATGTACAGAAAGATTCGCAGATAGACGTAAGTAAATACACGTTCCCACACTCGACTAGCAAAATGCATCCCCGAACTCCCCCCTACCCCTCCCCACCCTCATGCAGACACCCCCCCCCCCATACCCATAATTTCCCTCTCCTCCACTCTATCTATTTTTATCTCACCTATTACTCTGATCTTCCGCTTGCTAGACTTCTCTTTTCTCTCTTAAAAATGATAAAATAATTAGGGAACCGGTTAACTAAGCTTATGTTCCCCCTCCAATTCTGCATCCACACACGAAACACACTGACGATACAAGCATACAGAGAACTATACGTTATGCTCCTTATAATACATCTGAATACAACACATATATTGTCACTATAATCGCTGTATCTGTTGTTATTGAATGCAATTACATTATTGTTGTATGTCCCGGTGAACCGGTTTTCTGACATAAATAAATAATTTAAAAAAAAAAAAAAATAAAATAAAGAATTAAAAAAAAAAAAAAAAAAAAAAGAATACATAAGCTGTTTCAGCAAAGAATGGACAGGAAAGGCATGCAAAGCTATTGCAAGATGGGGGTGGGGGGTAGGTGGGATATAAGGAAAATGTTTTGCATACTATTAGTAGAAAGTACTTTTTTTTTCATGTTTTCCTTGTGGTATGTTGTTATTTTTATAAAATAACAAAGAATTACAAAAAAAAAAAAAAAAGAATACATAAGCTGTTCCAGCAAAGAATGGACAGGAAAGGCACGCAAAGCTGGAGGAGGTTTTAGTGAACCCAAAAAAGTGGGCCTTCCAGCCGACTCAGTTAAGGGTAGCTTAAATGTGGAGCGGACCACCTCAGTAAGATGAAACTTGAAGAAGGTTCTTCTACAATTGATCCCTTGATAGAGGAGTCATCAGTCTCTTCATGGTCTCCTGAGGGGAATTCATCCTCTCCCATCCATTGTTCCTCTGTTTGAGGGTCCTGGGCGGTAGAAGAGGACCTTTTGCGTTTTCTCCTATTCTGGGGAGATACGATTAAAGCAGATAACCTTTCTTCCAATCTCACCAAGGCTGAAGAGAAAACTTCCTCAGTAACATAGACAGGGGCTGAAATGTTGAAAACAATTGCAACCCTTGACGGACCCGATGGCTCACCCTGACCAGCCACCCCAGGTCTTTCAGGGGAGGATGGCATTGTAGAGGTGAGACTAGGGTCCTCAGAGCCTGAGGGTGATACTCTTGGGCCCCTTTTTGGGGTGGTTACACCTCCCCTTCTGCCAGGCATAGTCCTAAGCACAAATGCAGAGGTACTGCCAGAAAAAATACATCCACTGCTGAGCAATAGTCCAGCCACTGCCACTGCTATTAATGCTCAGTCGGATACCAAGTAAACGTGCCTTGGGAATGCCTGTGTCAACCCACTCACATGCCCCCGTCTGCTGCTGTGTCGCTCCGTAAGCAAATGCAGCCTGGCAAATGGAGCTCTTATAGCTTTTTACAGCCCAGCGTTGTGGACGTTGAGGCACGTCAATGCCACACTAAGCCACGCGCGTGGGCCTCTGATCCGACCGTGTGGGGGGGGTGTAGAGGAGGGGAGCAGGAGGAAGAGAAGGAGAGCTGCCGCTGCTAAGGCAGTGGAAGAGGGAGAGGACCGTCTTGGACTCCCTCTGCCTATTCCTGGAGAGGGGAGAAAAACTCCTGTCCAGGTGGGGGGCATTTTTGTAAAAACCCCCCTCCAACATTTTACCAGAGGCTTGGGACTGCTTGGCTGAAGGAAGCCAGCAGCTTCTGCTGACACAGAGCGAGATATGGGAAGCATGAACCAGGTATGCTCTTTACAGCCCCCGGTGGCGACTTTTAGGCATGACAACATTTACTTTAAAGTAGAAAACCCAAAAATGTAAAATTCCTTAGAAATCTCCACCTACCTTATCCTGCTGCAGGATTCTGTGGTAAAACCAAACAGACCCAATCTTCATCCCTCACGATGGGCTCCGTTAAAAAACCCTCAAGGACCCTTTTTATCGGTGTTCCACTCCCTTGGACCCATATAGCACCCTGCCGGGAAGCTTTATGGCTGAAAAAAAACAAAGCACTGGATCCCAGGATCCAGCTCTCAAAAAGATAAGCATTACAGGCTAAACCACATTTTTTCCACCACAAGGCTCAGGTACCATCCAATTTGGCCTAAAAAGACACTTTGAATGGATCCAGTTGCATAGCTTGCCCCAGCAAAGATTACTCCAGCGGAGCTCAGCATAGCACATCTTTACTCGTGACCAACACCTTAGACACTGGCGTAAAAACTGAGGTACTCGCAGTAATGGGAGGGGTTATATAGGGAGTGAACTTCCTGTCTTACAGTGTACCAGTGTCCATCACCTAAAGGTGGCCTATATAACCCACATAGTTATTACTATGGCTCTGTGTCCCGTGACGTAAATAAAGAAAATATGTTACCAGGAGACTCACTTTGATTCCAGTAAACTACAATCTTTCAACATCGCCAATTTCCTCACGTATTTTTGGCAAATGGCCACTCAAAAAAAGAGGCGTGGCTATTGCCGTTAAAGACTGGCAGGTTTATAACCCTAATCCTATAGTCTGTGAAATAAACCAGGTTAAGTACACAATAGTTAACTTATACCACTCTAATACCAAACAAATTTATTTTTTAAATAAAAATCTGGAAAAAAAGACTCCTTAGTGCGGAAAGGACATCTTGTCTTATGTGGTAATTTCAAGGCCATCCCGAACATTGACCTGGACCTTACTGGCAACAAGTGCCATGGGAAACGTAGAGCAGAATTGGCTCATTTCATTATTCTTTTGAGCTATTTGACATCTGGAGATGTCAACATCCATCCGGAAGGGATTTTACCTTTTTTTTTCCAATGCTCATCACACATATTCTTAAATAGACTTATTCCTAGTAGACAAATTTCTGCTTCAAAAGATCACCAAATCGGATATTCATTATATCCCGTGGTATGACCTTGCTCCAGTTTCCATAACTGTGGGGGATCTTCTAACTAAAACAAGAGTAAACAGGTGAGCAACGATATTTATGCGTTGTTCCAACCGGAAAATAAAAAACGAATTCTGACAGCACTAAAATATGTTTTCCATCTTAATGCCCCTTCAGTTGAAGATCCCTTCATGTTATGAAACTCCCATAAGGTATATATTAGAGGTCTACTTATACAACTAACTGCTAAACTCAAACAGCAACAGACAAAGTGGCTTCAAGACCTTTTTTCCACCATAACCCACCTGAAAGATAGCAATAAAAACTCTACTTCAAAAACCATTTGTGAACAACTTTTTCAGGCCAGACAGAACTTACTTAGTAAGAGGGACCCTTACTGTCCCAACATGATAGTCTATCCGAGCTTTAAAAAGCTCAATTGTATCGGTATGGCAATTGAGCTGGAAAATTACTAGCTACCCAGTTAAAAGAAAAAGCTTAAACAAAAAATGAACTATATTCACAATCCCAAAACGGCAATAAAGTATTTCATCCAAAAGAAATCGCTGATGCCTTCACTGATTATTATGAATCACTCTGCAATTTAGAAAACAACCTTGATAGCCCCCAACCGTCAGATAAAATTATCTCAGAATTTTTAGCATCAGTATCCTTACCTAGATTCCCTCAAACAGATCTATCCCAACTAAATCAACCATTTCAGTCCCAGAAATAGAAACAAAATATTAAAAGTTTACCCGTAAACAAATTTTCAGGACCCGATGGTTACTCCTCAGAGTATTATCAAATATTTAATGCCATACTATCACCTCATTTACGTCAGGTCTTTAATACCGCTATGTCCAGAGCTAACTTTCCTCCTGAAATGTTGACCACTACTATTATTACTCTGTCTAAGCCGGGTAAATAACCTACCATGCCACAGAATTTTAGACCTATTTCATTGCGAAACGTAGACATGAATGTTTATGTCAAACTGTTAGCTAATAGATTGGTGACAATTCTACTGAGGTTGATCAATCCAGATCAGGTGGGTTTTGTATCTGGTCGCCAGGCCCCTGATGCAACGAGAAGGATGGTTAATCTTTTGCACATAATGGAAAAGTCCAAAGAGCCTTCTCTGCTCCAAGCATTGGATGCAGAGAAGGCTTTTGACAGAGTACATTGGGGTTACCTTTATAGAGTTCTTGAAAAATGTGGCATTAAACGGCCAATACAATGAGCTATCTCAGCCCTTTATTCTTCTACGGCCTATGTATTCACAGAAGGCATGTTCTCCAAAAACTTTAAAATCTCTAATGGAACATGAAAGGGCTGCCCCTTATCTCCATTCATTTTCACCCTAATCTTGGAACCTTTAGCAGAAAAAATTTGAACAAATCCTGATATAAGAGGTATTCCTTCACAAAATCCCCACCATGTCATCTCACTGTTCGCGGATGATGCAATACTGACTCAGGCCCCTTTCACACTTATACGACTTGTCTCACGATTTTGTACTGCAAAATCGTATGACAAGTCATTCTCCATGATTTTCAATGACTACCATTCATATTGGCACGACTTTAAGTCGTGCCGACTTGAAAGTAGTCCCTGCACTACTTTGGTCCAACTTCTATGCGAGTTGTACTCCATAGACCTCAATGTTAAACCATGAAGTAGCATGCAAGTCGTGCCTGAATAATATAGACACGACTTCAGTACGACTTTGTAAGCACAAACCTGGCTCGCTGATTGGGAAAGGAAAACTTTTTTTTCCTTTCCCGATGAGCGACAGGCAGTGCTGACAGCTGTCTGGTATGAATCCAGAGGGGGAACTCCACGCCAAGTTTTAAATGAAAAAACCGGCGTGGGTTCCCCCCCAGGGGCATACCAGGCCCTTAGGTCTGGTATGGATCTAAGGGGAACCCCCTACGCCGAAAAATCGGCATGGGGTCCCCCCCAAAATCCATACCAGACCCTTATCCGGGCACGCAGCCCGGCCGGTCAGGAATGGGGGTGGGGACGAGCGAGCGCCCCCCCCCTCCTGGACCGTACCAGGCCGCATGTCCTCAACATGGGGGGGTGGGTGCTTTAGGGCATGGGGGCACCCCGCCGCCCCCCCCACCCCAAAGCACCTTGTCCCCATGTTGATGAGAACAAGGGCCTCTTCCCGACAACCCTGGCCGTTGGTTGTCGGGGTCTGTGGGCAGGGGGCTTATCAGAATCCGGGAGCCCCCTTTAATAAGGGAGCCCCCAGATCCCGGCCCCCCACCCTATGTGAATGAGTATGGGGTACATGGTACCCCTACCCATTCACCTAGGGAAAAAAGCGTCAATAAAAAACACAGTACACAGGTTTTTAAAATAATTTATTAGGCAGCTCCGGGGTCTTCTTCCGACTTCGGGGGTCCTCTGCCGACTTCAGGGTCTCTCCGCCGTCTCCTCCCGGTGTCCGCATCTTCTGCCGGCTCCTCCGCTATCTTCTGTAGCTCAATTGCTAGCGGTGGTCCGGACTTCTGCCTTCTTCTTCTCTTCCAGAGATGTTGACACGATGCTCTCTCCAGCCAGAACGGTCTCTGAACGCTCCGCAAAGGACTTATATAGGCGGTGGCCCCGCCCCCTTATGAGGTCACTGTCCCGGGGCCTGCTGGGACTGTGCCGTCATAAGGGGGCGTGGTCATCACCCGGTGACCACGCCTCCTAAAACGTCACAGTCCCAGCATGTCCAGGGACTGTGATGGCATAAGGGGGCGGGGTCACCGCCTATATAAGTCCGTTGCGGAGCGCACAGAGACCATTCTGGCTGGAGAGAGCGTCGTGTCAACATCTCTGGAAGAGAAGAGGGAAGAAGACGATCCAGAGGTCCGGACCACCGCTGGCAAAAGAGCGCCAGAAGATAGCGGTGGAGCCGGCAGAAGATGCGGACACCGGGAGAAGACGCCGGAGAGACCCCCGAAGCCGGAAGAGGACCCCCGAAGTCGGAAGAAGATCCCGGAGCTGCCTAATAAATTATTTTAAAAACCTGTGTACTGTTTTTTATTGACGCTTTTTTCCCTAGGCCAGGGTTGTCGGGAAGAGGCCCTTGTCCTCATCAACATGGGGACAAGGTGCTTTGGGGTGGGGGGGCTGCAGGGCGCCCCCCATGCCCCAAAGCACCCACCCCCCATGTTGAGGGCATGCGGCCTGGTACGGTCCAGGAGGGGGGGGCGCTAGCTTGTCCCCACCCCCATTCCTGACCGGCCGGGCTGCGTGCTCGGAGAAGGGTCTGGTATGGATTTTGGGGGGACCCCCACGCCGACTTTTCGGCATAGGGGGTTCCCCTTACAATCCATACCAGATCTAAGGGCTTGGTATGCCCCTTGGGGGGAACCCACGCCAGTTTTTTTATTTAAAACTTGGCGTGGAGTTCCCCCTTATGATTCATACCAACTACTGTATGTTTTCATTTGTTAATGCCAAAAACGTGGCAAAGTCGTACAAAGTAGTACTGCTCCCAAATCGCGGTAAAATCGCGGCAAATCACGGTAAAATCGCGGCAAAATCGTGGCGCGATTTTGAAGTCGTATAAGTGTGAAAGGGGCCTCAGACTGACCCCGCCCGCTCCCTCCCAAAAGTACACAATGCCCTCCAACTTCTTAGCAAAGTTGCTTACTACAAAGTAAATGCTTCCGAAACTAACATTTTAAGTACAGCCGTTGATGACACTCTAAAATCATCCTTACAAAAGAAAATTCCATGTTGGTCCGATAAACAATTGCACTATCTTGGAATCCAACTGACTTTTCCCTCTACTGATTTATACAAAGTAAACTTCATCCCATGTATCTCAAATATTCAACAAGAGATATCTAAACTCAACAAACACCTTTTATCATGGTTAGCCCGCTTAGCAGTGTACAAAATGCTACTACTTCCTAAAAAATTATATCTGTTTAGGACACTCCCAATTCCTATGCCCACTTCCTTCTTCACGGTCAAGCAAAAATAGCTATCACAATTTATTTGGGCAGTTAGCAAAACGAGATGCTCCCCACAAATCCAACGGAAACATAGATTGATGGGAGGTATGGGCATTCCCGTCCTAATAGACTCCTATATGGCCTCAGTATTAGACTCAAATATTGGTTCAGTAGCCCTCCACTAAAACCTTTGATTCAATTGGAGAGGGCATGGATGGATAATAAGTCTCCCTTATCCCTACTAATGTCTACGGCCCTTACATTTCATAGAAAAAGTATTGAACACCCTACTATTCTAGCCTCCTTTCAGGCCTGGACATAACTACAAATAATGGGTGACACCAACTTATCCTGATCAGAAATTCCTATCTCTTTGGAAACTATTAAAAAAAAAGCAGCCACAAAGCATGATGCTGCCACCACCATACTTCACTGTGGGTATGGTGTTCTTTTGGTGATGTGCAGCGTTGTTTCTGCGCCAAACATATCTTTTGGAATTATGGCCAAAAAGTTCAAATTTGGTTTCATCAGACCATAACACATTTCCCCACATGCTTTTGGGAGACTTCAGATGTTTTTTTTCAAAATTTATCTGGACTTGGATGTTCTTCTTCGTAAGAAAAGGCTTCTGTCTTGCCACTCAACCCCATAGCCCAGATATATGAAGAATATGGGAGATTGCTGTCACATGTACCACACAGCCAGTACTTGTCACATATTCCTGCAGCTCCTTTAATGTTGCTGTAGGCCTCTTGGCAGCGTCCCTGACCAGTTTTCTTCACATCTCTTCATCAAATGTTGTGCCATATTTTCTCCACTTGATGATGACTGTCTTCACTGTTTTCCATGGTATATCTAATACCTTGGAAATCCTTTTGTACCCTTTTCTTGACTGATACCGTTTAACAATGAGATCCCTCTCATGCTTTGGAAGCTCTCTGTGGACCATGGCTTTTGCTGTAGGATGTGACTAAGAAAATGTCAGGAAAGACCTACTAGAACAACTGAACTTTATTCGGGGTTATTTAGAGGCACTTTAAATAATGGCAGGTGTGTACTGACTCCTATTTAACATGAGTTTGAATGTGATTGCCTAATTCTAAACACGGCTACATCCCCAGTTAGAAGAGGGTGTGCACACTTATGTAACCACATTATTTTATTTTTACTTCCTCCCCAAAAAAAGATTTCAGTTTGTTTTCCAACTGAATTGTATAGTTTATACGTCACATTAAAGGTGGAAAAAGTTCTAAAATGATTTATCTTTGTCTCATTTTTTTTTACATCACAGAAACCGGTCATTTTAACAGGGGCGTGTAGACTTTTTATATCCACTGTACAAGACTTATTTCCAGTGGCAAACTATTGTCATTTGGAGACTTAACCCACAATCTTCTGTTACCAGAGACAGAATTGTTCTCATATTTGCAGATATCCTCACTATGTTTTTTTATTAACAGTAAAAAAGTGAGATCAGAGCACATTGTCCACATAAAAGACAATAATAGGAGGAAGGTTACAGATGACACAGAGAAGGCAACTGTACTAAATGCTTTATTTTCCTCTTCCTCTACACGGGAAAAGGAGAGGTATACCGACCATGACAGGATTGTTAATTACACATCACGGGACATACCCTTAAGGCTAACAGAGGCCAGAGTCAAGGAAAGACTAGATAAGCTTAACACTAGAAAATCACCAGGACCAGATGGCTTACAGCCAAAAGTCCTCAAAGAACTCAGTCAGGTTATAGCTAGACCATTATTTCTAATCTTTGCGGGCAAGGTCCATAAAGAAATGGATGAGCGAGTTTGGGGTAGAGGAACTTGACTGGCCTGCACAGAGTCCTGTCCTCAACCCAATAGAACACCTTTGGGATGAATTGGAGCAGAGACTGCAAGCCAGGCCCTCTACTCCAGCATCAGTGCCTAACCTCACAAATGCGCATCTGGAAGAATGGTCAAACACTCCCATAGACACACTTCTAAACCTTGTGTACAGCCTTCCAAGAGTTGAAGCAGTTGTAGCTGCAAAGAGTGGGCCAACTCAATTGTGAACCCTATGGACTAAGACTAGGATGCCATTAAAGTTCATGTGCGTGTAAAGGCAGGTGTCACAATACTTTTGACAATATAGTATATATATATATATATATATATATATATATATATATATATATATATATATATATATGCTAAGCCATCACATAATGAAAATACACAACAATATATAAAGCTCCTTGCATAAAGGGTTACTAAACCCAGGAACCTGAATTCACTATATCTGGCCTCCCAGAGTACACAGAACATGGAAATGCAATTATTTTAGTAAATATAAACAGCTAAATACCTTTTCATGTCAGCAGTATATAGCAGTCTTGTGATTTCTATCAGTTCCTGGTGAAGCTTGTAGGAGGAGTTTTCATACTACACTGAGCTGTTCTATGAGGCTGCAGGGCTCCTGACCCTCTGTCTCGACAGTGCTGATTGGCCCTGTGCTGATCACATGCACTCCCAAGAAAAATAAAACCTTTCTAGCAATACACACTAAATTGAGCATGTGCAGCCTGACTCCCAAGGCTCAGTCTTACCTGGACATGTTTTGGAGTCAGTGGAAGAAGATGGATCTGTGCATACAGGATCATGCATCCTTTTTTTTTTACACAATGCAGAGGATTAACCCCTTAAATTTCACAGTGAGTATAACAAGCATGCTTTACTACATATACAGATTGATTTTACTGTTGTGGGTTTAGTAACACTTTAATCCCAGGCAGGTAGGGGGGATATACAGTATATATGGGACACAAAGTGGTCTTGAGGTTTTAACTTCCATTACCATGGTATTTCAAACAATCCTATATAAATAAGCAAACTTTCTTGAGAACACATCTCTGGAATCATGTATACAATATATAATATAATGATCTGGAAACCATAATTTGTCAAGCCCTTGTGCAGGTATAACATTTTGATTTACAATTATCTAAGTGGTTGTTGAGATCTTGACCATAGGGAAAGATTTATACTTCCTACCACCCTAGGTTGACTGTCTTGCTTCACCTCCAACTAACCCAGTCAACATTAATATTAAGCTAACAAGTTGCACAAGGTGTCTGAGAGGTTATTATAGAGTTTACTTTACATTATTATGCCTAGAAGAACAGGGCGAATTGTCCCCCTATTCTGCTAGCGAATTTGTTCTAAATATGCTGACCCAGAGTGGGAGAACGCATACATAACCAGTCAGTAACATTGTGGATAGCATACTTACCAAAATTTTAGTCTTGGTCCCCAGGATACAGGTAATCCCACCCACAGTTCACAAAGTCTGTGATAAAAACTGGGTGGTCCTGCCCATATACCAGAATGGCTAACCCAAACCCCACCTCTAATTATATGAGGACTTCCCAATGTGGGGACTGCCCACTCACAGTCCATGATCACCATAAAGAATGCTTTGAAATCCAAAATGCAAATTGCCCAAGCAAATTCAGAACAATGAGCATTTCTGGAATGGCTGTATGCTGCCATAGGCCACACCTTACGTTGACTATGCAGAAATCAGGCCCTCTTTTTCCAAGCTAAGGGTTGTATATACACACACACGTAGTGCTTATTTAAGGCACAACACAAAAAAAAAAAAAGTACAGTTACCCTTTTTTAGATCAATCCTTAAAATCTTGGCAGTTTTCTTAATTCCGAAGCCCAGAGGTGAGGTGTATGAACTACCACGTGTTGGATCTGGGCTTACCGAAGCCTGTAGTGACAGTGCAGAATCGAAACCATTTATGTGGTCACTGATCTTCCCAGTTTGCTTTGTATGGGTAGGTGGAGGAGGTGGTTTTATATTAGGAACGTCGTCATCTTCATCTTCTAAAAGTGGTAGGCAAGTTATGGCAGCTTTCTCATAAAGTTCACGATTATGGGATGGCACAACTTCCACTAACACACTGGGATGTTTCATTGCTTGTCTGAAGATATCTTGTGCCCTAAGATACAAGAAGATTAAAGAACTTAATGAACATAACACCCAGTATATTCCTGAAAAATAAAAATGGGAGGGAGAAATTTTATAATGTACACAAAGGTTCTCATTTAACCAGGCCCATCCATAGTAGATCTAGCAGTAGGAAGTTATATTCAACTTGACTTGTTCTGTAATGTTGAAAAACATTTGGCCACTTACCAATCCACCACTTCATTTCCTAGAGTGTCAGGAAGATACCCCAGCATGTATAATCACACCTTGGGACACCTCAATGCAATCATTGTGGAATGTGTAAATGTTAAACGTACAAGAGCAGGATTGAAGATTTAGAAGTTGTGGCTCCATCCTGTCATAGTTACATTACGCCAATGTGGGTGTCAGAAAGCCTGCATAGGGGTTAGTTCCTCGGTTTACATGGCTGAAAGTGTGAAATGTCAAATTGTTGGGGTAGAGAGTTAAAACTGCATTATACAGCTGGTAACAAAGGCCCCCCCACCCCTGTTCAGGGATGAGTGTTCCATTTTGATTTAATGGCTTCTTTCACACCCTAAACCAAAATGTGCACTTCAAAACCAAACTAAAATGTACTCCACTGTCCCTAAAAATGTCCCTTTTCTTTATTTTCAGGGAGTCATGGCCTGTAGAATTTAGCCCGCCCCCATGTTGGGCTATTCAATTGTTGAGAGGTTGTTTTGTCTCCCTAACTTATAAGTCTTTGCATTCCTCTATACCATGCAATGCATACAGTATACCAAGTTAAAAGGTAACATGGAACACTTGTATTTCTGCATTTTGTGTTTTGTTTGGAGTTTTGTTTGTAAGCCGTGAATGTGGCGTCTGAATAGCAAAACTCATGTGCAAGAACTAAACCAAGATACAAAAAAAGCACAAAGAATAAAAAACAGCCATACCTTTGAAAGTTATTTTTAAACCTATGACACAATGCCACTGAACACTTTCCACAGTATAATACTTACTGTGTAAAAGACCTATCAGCAAGTTCCACACTGTTAATTTTCACAATGCATTCATTTTCTCGGAAAAGGTCCTCTTGTTTAGTCCTGCTGTTCTCTTCAATTCCACGAATGTACAGTCCCAAAGCACTAAACGGCAAAGTGAGAGTAGGTTATGTATCTGTTAATACTATGAGAGTTATACATATGAATATATGGATGGAAACATGAATTCCACATTTTTTTTTTTTTTTTCTGAAGCAGTTACATACTTTTTATATGAATATATATCTCGAATAGAATATATATATATATATATATATATATATATATATATATATAGATATCTATATATATATATATATATCTATATATATATATATATATATATAGATATATATATATATATATATAGATAGATAGATAGATATAGACAGATAGAATATATATATATATATATATATATATATATATATATATATATATATATATATTTGTCATACACTTTAAATAAATGTAGACAACAAGACAAGTTATATAGAAGAACTGATCACCACTTTATAACACCTATATAAAGATAGTTTGTGTTTGGAGTGTATAGTTGCTTCTCCTGTATTATTTATTGCTGGAAATTAGAAACATTTGTGTCTTTTTTCTGAGTCTAAACCACATAGTACAAGCTCCATTTTCTTCACAGGATATTTTGCATGGAAATCCCTTCAACGTTTCTTCAACTACAATGGTCTCTACCTCAAGATTGCAGCTCAATGGTTTCACCCGCCATACTTAGGAAAGGAAGAAGAGGCAGAATGTACTGCAGGGAGGAAGTCAGAAGCAGGAATCTACCATTAGTTGTCAAAGCATGTAGGCGTCCAGTGAGTCTCCTTTAGAGAATAGCAGAATTACCATTGTAAACCCCGCCACACACACACACACACTTAGCTTTTTCTCATATTTTATACTATGAGATAATGAACTTGTTTAAGAATGAGTAGGAATAGTAAACATACCCTAGTGCACACAAGCAGCTGCATTAACTTATTTTATGTAGAATCAACTTATATTTTAGATTTTAATTTTTCTTTGAGTGCACAAAGCCTACAGTTAATTTCCTAGCAAACTTCCACCATTATATTTTCATGTCATTTCAGGTTATTTCACCAAAGAACACACTGACTGCCTGTCATTTGCACAGACAATGTAAGCCAGCCCATAACATTTATTTGAACAGTATAAGTATACGTATGGATCAGTGGGTCGGAGAGACAATATTAAGTCGTTTACACATGATGTCCTTTTTGACGTGAAAAGCTTCCAATTATGCCCTATGTTATAGAAATGATTATCACTGAGTCTGTGTAAGGTTAACTACTGGTGAAAAAACATAGGTTAACTTGAAATTCTGAGGCAAGTAAAAAATGTTTTGACTATGCCTTGTCTACCAAAGCACTTACTGCAAGGAATGGAAAAAGAAAATAAGCCATTAGAAGTTATCAATGCATTACATGGTATGCTGCCTAAGTAGATAATTTGTCTACTTGAAAATAATTTTGTGTTTCATGAATCATGGGGAAATATCACCAATAATAAAATACCATCTTCTAATGGAGAGTCAGATGAAGCATTAAGGAATACACAAAATAAATTGGTGGCTTACACATATAGAAAATTAGACTTAACAGAAATGTCAGTTGTGATACAAGAATTCTGGGAAATAAAATTCACAAATAATGTACATGCTAATAATAAGTGCTATGAGAAAGAGTAATATCTGGGAAAAAAAAGTTTCTATATATACACTATATGATCAAAAGTATTGGGACACCTGCCTTTCTCCGCTCTAATTCATCCTAAAAGTGTTCTATTGGGTTGAGGTCAGGAATCCGTGCAGGCCAGTCAAGTTCCTCCACCCCAAACTTGCTCATCCAAGTCATTATGGACCTTTCTTTGTGCACTGGTCCAAATCATTTGGTGGAGGGGAGATTATGGTGCGGGGTTGTTTTTCAGGGGTTGGGCTTGGTCCCTTATTCCAAGTGAAGGAAACTCCTAAGGTGTCAGCATAAGACATTTTGGACTAATGTGCTTCTGGAGGAATGGTCAAACATTCCCATAGACACACTCCTAAACCTTGTGGACAGCCTTCCCGGAAGTGTTAAAGCTGTTAAAGCTAAAGCTGTAGCTATAGCTGCAAGGGGTGGGACACCCCTGTTCATGTATGTATATATATATATATATCCGGTGGAGGCTCTTTACCACGTGATCAGCCGTGTCCAATCACGACTGATCATGATGTCAATAGGAAGAGCTGTTGATCGGCTTTTCCTCACTCGCGTCTGACAGATATGAGTAGAGGAGAGCCGATCGGCAGCTCTCCTGACAGGGGGGGTCTGCGCTGATTGCTTTTCAGCGCAGCCCCCCCTCAGATCACTACATTGGACCACCAGGGATCACCACTAGGACCACCAGGGAAGGGGCATGTACCCCATGGCCATCCACATGTGCCCAATCTGTGCCAATCAGTGCCCACAAATGGGCACTGATTGGCACCATTATGTTTCAGTTCTGCCCAGCAATGCTACCAGTTTTATCAGTGCCACCAATCAGTGTTATTAGTGCCACCTGTCAGAGCCCATCTGTGCCACCTGTCAGTGCCCATCTATGCCCATCAGTGCACACCTATCAGTGCCCATCAGTGCCACCAATAAGTAACCATCAGTGCCGCCCATAAGAACCAATCAATGCCACCTACGAGTGCCCATCAGTGCCACCTATGAGTGCCCATCGGTGCCACCTATGAGTGCCCATCAGTGCCGCATACCAGTGCTACTTATCAGTGCCCATCAGTGCCACCTCATTGGTGCTACCTCATCAGTGTCCATCAGTGCTGTTGTATCAGTGCCTGTCAGTGCAGCCATATCAGTGCCCATCATTGAAGAAGAAAACGTACTTATTTACAAAAAATTTTAACAGAAACAAAGAAAAACTTGTTTTTTTTTCAAAATTTTTGGTCTTTTTTTATTTGTTGCGCAAAAAATAAAAAACGCAAAGGTGATCAAATACCACTAAAATAAAGCTTTATTTGTGGGAACAAAATGATACAAAATTTGTTTGGGTACAGTGTTGTATGACTGCGCAATTGTCATTCAAATTTCAACAGCGCTGAAAGCTGAAAATTGGCCTGGGCGGGAAGGTGTCTAAGTGCCTGGTATTGAAGTGGTTAATAAATCTGCAAAAATGTCAACAATTCTGTGTTTTTCTGTCAATATGGGGTGCTGTGTGTACATTAATGAGGAAAAAATGAACTTAAATGATTTTAGCAAAGAAAGAGTGAAAAATTTAAGGGGGTCTGAATACTTTCCGTCCCCACTGTATGTATGTATGTATATGTATATATATATTGAACCATTTTTAAAAGTAAATTACATTACATAATGTCACCATTTTTAAAAGTAAATATTTTTTCTAAATGTTCTAAAGTTTTCATGTCGGTAAAAACCCTTGCAATCCATACATACAAAGAAACCAAAAGCAAATAAGTTCAGAAATTAAGTTATATGTAATGAAATGGAATGACACAGGGAAAAAGTATTAAACATGCTGACATGTATTTAATGCTTTGTATAAAATCCTTTGTCGGTAATGACAGCTTCAAGATGCCTCCTGTATGGAGAAACTAGTCACATGCATTGCTCGGGTGTGATTTTGGCCCATTTTTCCACACAGTCTTTAAATCTTGAAGGTTTTGTGGGCCTCTTCTATGAACTGTGATCTTTCTATCTTTCCAAAATCTATTGGATTCAAGTCAAGTCATGGCATGTAATTGGCTGGGTCATTCTAACAGCTTTATTATCTTTCTTTGAAATCATATAAGAGTTTACTTGGCTTTGTGTTTGGGATCATTGTCTTGCTTAAATATCCATCCTTGTTTCATCTTCATCATCCTGTTAGATAGCAGCAAATTTTTATCAGGAATGTCTTGGTAAATGTTTCCATTCATCCTTCCTTCAACGATAATAAGTTTGCCAGTACCATATGATGAAAAACAGCCCCACACCATGATGTTCCTACCTCCAAACTTGTTGGTATGGTGTTTTTTGGGTGCAATTTGACCTTCAAACATGGTGTGTATTATGGCATCCAAAGAGTTCAATTTTGGTCTCACCTGACCAGACTATATTCTCCTAGTATTTCACAGGCTTGCCTAAATAGTGTGCAGCAAACTTTAAATGAGCTTCAACATGCTTTTTCTTCAGCAATGGAGTCTTGCATGGTGAGCGTGCATACAGGCCATGGCAGTTGAGTGCATTAATTGTTTTCTTTGAAACAATTGTACCTGCTAATTTCAGGTCTTTCTGAAGCTCTTCACAAGTGGTCATTGGCTCTTGGACACTGATAATTCTTTTCACTCCTCTGTCAGAAATCTTGTGAGGAGCATCTGGTCGTGGCCAGTTTTTGGTGAAATTATGTTCTTTCCAATTCTGGATCATGGCCCCAACAGTGCTCACTGGAACATTCAGAAGTTTAGAAATCTTTCTATAACCAATGTCATCAGTATGTTTTGCTACAATAAGGTTGCAAAGGTCTTGAGAGAGCTCTCTGCTTTTACCCATCTTGAGATATTTCTTGTGTGACACCTTTTTATAGGCCATAGGCTAAACCAGCTGATAATAATTTGCGCTGACAAGGGGCAGGATTGCTTTCATATTACTAATGGATTTCAGTTGATTTTGTGGCTTTCCATGCTTTTTTGCACCTCCCTTTCTTCATGTGTTCAGTACTTTTTTGCCTGTGTCATTCCATTTTATTACACATAATTTAATTTCTGAACTTATTTATTTTGGTTTCTTTGTATGTATGGATTCCATGGGTTGTTGGCAACATATGGTGATAATGTCATGTCAATAGCACCTTTAGAAATACATTTACCTAGAAAAATGGTGACGTGTTCAATATTTATTTTACCTGCTGTAGTTAGTATATATGGTAGGAAACATGGAGTAAAAAATGGTTTAAGAGGAACATGACGCTTCAACAGTAAAGTATGATGTAGAACATTTTTAAAGGATACGTTGATCTTTGAGAACATGTTACGTGTTCTGCCCCGTTTTAGGGTCGAACATGTAACATGCTCCTGCAGACACTCCCAGGTCCCCCTCCCTGTGACAGTGGGATGGGCCCATCAGTGCCTCTTATCAGTGCCACCTCTCTGTGCCACCTATCAGTACCCATCAGTGTCATTCATCAGTGCAGCCTCATTAGTGCCTCCTAATCAGTGCCCACCAGTGCCTCCTCATCAGTGCCCACTAGTGCAACCTATGTGCCCATCAGTGCCACCTATCTGTGCCCATCAGTGCAGCCTATCAGTGCCCATCAGTGCCACCTTATCAGCGCAACAGTGAAGGAAAAAAATATATACTTGATTGAACAACGTTGTAACAATGTATAAAAAAACTTTTTTTTTTTTTTTTTTTTTTTTTACAAAATGTTTGGTCTTTTTTTGTTTGTTTAGCAAAAAATAAAAAACCCAGAGGTAATTAATTACTACCAAAAAAAAAAAGATCTATTTGTGTGAAAAAATGTCATATGGGTACAATGTTGCATGACCACACAATTGTCATTCAAAGTGTGAGCATGCTGAAAGCTGAAAACTGGCCTGGGCAGGAAGAGGGTATACGTGCCCAGTAAGCAAGTGGTTATAGCTTAAGTTTAGTTATGCATATTTTTGCATAATTACAGTATATTAGTTCAGCTTGGATCAATACAAGCAGGCATTAAAAGCAAACAGGTAATGAAAAATACTAAGTTACTGGCTCTCTTTAGCAGCAGCACCACTGCTCTCATCTCTGGTATCCCAAATTCTTCAAGCACATTGAGCCTTAGGCTCGGTTCACACCTTTGTGTTTTTAATGCTTTTTGCAGAAACGCACTACAGTCCATTCAACAAGGTTTCCTATAGGACACGTTCACATTTATGCTTTTTTAAAGCTGCAGCGTTTTTGGAAAGGGACAGGGACTTTTTTTTAAGTGCAAAACAGTGGGTTTTTTTTGCGTTTTTGGTTCAATAGACTTCAAATGGAGAAGTTGCAGAAAAGCATGTAGTGTGTTTTTGGTACAATTTGTGTTTTGTGTTTTTTAATCTGCCCAACAAATTTGGCAATCCTAGAATTCTACCACCTGACCTTAAAACCCCTATCTCTTTATATAGTATCGGACATCTTGTCAAAAGGCCCATGTTGTCATTTTTTCTTCTTCTTTTTTTTTTTTTTTCTTTTCTTTTTCTTTTTCCATATTAGCCATGGTTTTTAATGCCTAATTTCTTAATATATATATATTGCAATGCTATTTCAGAATTCCTTATGGCAATTTATGTTAAGATCCATAAGTTAATTATGAAAGCGGAGTTCCACCCAAAAATGGATCTTCCACTTTCCGGTTCCTCCCTCCTCCGGTGTCACATTTGGGACCTTTCAGGGGGGAGGGGGGAAGCAGATACCTGTCCAATACACATAAGGGAAGTAAACAAGTGGCTGAAGAGCTGGTGTAGTAAGGAGGGGTTTGGGTTCCTGGAGGACTGGGCCGACTTCTCAGTCGATAACTGGTACTATAGAAGGGACAGACTGCACCTAAATGAGGAGGGTGCCGATCTGCTGGGAATGAAGGTGGCCAAAAAGTTAGAGGGGTTTTTAAACTAGGCGATGGGGGGGAGGGTCCAGAGCTAGAGATAGTCAGCGTGGAAGATATTCCCGAGGGTAGTATTGGAGGCATTAGTGGTAGGTTGACCAAAGCACAAAAACACAAGGTAAGTATAGTAGCAAGTCTTAGTTGCAATCTCGAAACACCCAATACGAGGACAATATGCTACCGGTTTAAACTATGTGGCATGTTCACCAATGCTAGGAGCATGGCGGACAAGATGGGTGAACTAGAGATACTGTTGTACGAGGGGGATTTGGATTTTGTGGGAATTTCAGAGACCTGGTTCAACAGCTCTCATGAATTACTGGCAAACATTCAAGGGTATACCCTTTACCACAAGAATAGAGATGGTAAAAAGGGGGGAGGGGTATGCCTATATATCAAGAATAATGTACAAGTGAATGTGAGAGATTACATCACTGAGGGAGCTAGGGAGGAGGTGGAATCCTTATGGGTAGAGCTCCAAAGGGATGAAGCTAAGGGGAAAATAATACTGGGAGTATGCTATAGGCCCCCTAACCTGAGGGAGGAAGTGGAGACAGATCTCCTATCACAATTTGGATTAGCAGCAAGGATGGGAAGTGTTATCATAATGGGGGATTTTAATTATCCAGACATAGACTGGGCGGAGGGAACCGGGCATTCATTTACGGCTCGCCAGTTCCTTAATGTCTTGCAGGACAATTTTATGGGTCAGATGGTAGACGCACCAACTAGAAATAAAACATTACTGGATCTACTGATTACCAACAATACAGACCTGATCACGGATGTGGAAATACGTGGCAATTTAGGTAACAGCGATCACAGGTCAATTAGTTTCAGTATAAATCACACAAATAGGCAACATAAAGGGAATACAAAGACACTGAATTTCAAAAGAGCCAACTTCCCTAAACTACAAACCTTGCTAAAAGGCATAAATTGGGATAAAATATTAGGAACAAAGAATACGGAGGAGAGATGGGATGGCTTTAAGAGCATATTAAATAAGGTCATTAGCCAATGTATCCCATTGGGTAATAAATTTAAAACAGCAAACAAAAGTCCTGGATGGCTTAACTCCAATGTAAAAATGCATATAAAAGCAAAGGAGAAGGCCTTCAAAAAATACAAGGTTGAGGGATCATCCTCAGCATTTAGACTTTATAAAGAATGCAACAAGAAATGTAAGGGTGCAATTAGGACGGCTAAGATAGAACATGAAAGACACATAGCAGAGGAGAGCAAAAAAAATCTCAAGAAATTCTTTAAGTATGTAAACAGTAAAAAAGGGAGGACAGACCATATTGGCCCCATAAAGAATGAGGAAGGATATCTGGTTACAAAGGATGGGGAGGTGGCGAAGGTATTGAATTTATTCTTCTCCTCAATCTTCACGAGTGAATCGGGGGGGCTTCAGTAACCAAAACTGCAGTGTTTATCCTCATGACACAACACAGGAAGCACCTCCATGGTTAACAGAGGACAGAATTAAAATTAGACTTGAGAAACTTAACATTAATAAATCACCGGGACCAGATGGCTTGCATCCAAGGGTACTTAGGGAACTCAGTCAAGTGATTGCCAGACCGTTGTTCCTAAGTTTTGCAGACAGTCTACTGACTGGAATGGTACCAGCTGATTGGAAAAAAGCCAATGTAGCACTGATATTTAAAAAGGGCCCAAAATACATCCCTGGGAATTACAGACCAGTTAGCCTAACATCAATAGTATGTAAACTCTTGGAGGGGATGATAAGGGACTATATACAAGATTTTAGTAATGAGAACGGTATCATTAGCAGTAATCAGCATGGATTCATGAAGAATTGTTCTTGCCAAACCAATCTACTAACTTTCTATGAGGAGGTGAGTTGCCATCTATATAAAGGAAGGCCCGTAGACGTGGTGTATCTGGATTTTGCAAAAGCATTTGACACAGTTCCCCATAAACCTTTACTGTACAAAATAAGGTCCGTTGGCATGGACCATAGGGTGAGTACATGGATTGAAAACTGGCTACAAGGGCGAGTTCAGAGGGTGGTAATAAATGGGGAGTACTCGGAATGGTCAGGGGTGAGTAGTGGGGTTCCCCAGGTTTCTGTGCTGGGACCAAACCTATTTAATTTGTTCATAAACGACCTGGAGGATGGGATAAACAGTTCAATCTCTGTATTTGCAGACGATACTAAGCTAAGCAGGGCAATAACTTCTCCGCAGGATGTGGAAACCTTGCAAAAAGATCTGAACAAATTAATGGGGTGGGCAACTACATGGCAAATTAGGGTCAATGTAGAAAAATGTAAAATAATGCATTTGGGTGGCAAAAAAATGAAAGCAATCAATACACTGGGGGGAGAACCTCTGGGGGAAACTAGGATGGAAAAGGACCTGGGGGTCCTAGTAGATGATAGGCTCAGCAATGGCATACAATGCCAAGCTGCTGCTAACAAAGCAAACAGAATATTGGCATGCATTAAAAAGGGGATCAACTCCAGAAATAAAACGATAATTCTTCCACTCTACAAGACTCTCGTCCAGCCGCACCTAGAGTATGCTGTCCAGTTCTGGGCACCAGTCCTCAGGAAGGATGTACTGGAAATGGAGCGAGTACAAAGAAGGGCAACAAAGCTAATAAAGGGTCTGGTCTCAGCGGGGAGCATCGATAGCTTCAAGAAACTATTAGATAAGCACCTGAATGACCACAACATACAGGGATATGCAATGTAATACTGACACATAATCACACATAGGTTGGACTTGATGGACTTGTGTCTTTTTTCAACTTCACCTACTATGTAACTTCCGGCGAAAGATTGCCGCAGTATGCGCAGTGATCTACTCCATGTCCGTCCCCTCCGCTGTCTTCTGGGAGACACATAGGTCCCAGAAGACAGCAGGGACCAGTCAGGACACACAGCGTGACTCACGCATGCGCAGTAGGGAAACAGGCTGTAAAGCCACAAGGCTTCACTTCCTGGTTCCCTTACTTAAGATGCCGGTGCCTCCACCCAGAGCCGAGGGACAGGTCGGCTTCGGGTGAGAACATCGTGGGCGCCCTGGACAGGTAAGTGTCCTTATTTTAAAAGTCAGCAGCTGCAGTATTTGTATATGTTGACTTTTTTTTTTTTGCAGGCGGAACTCCGCTTTAAATATACCTAAAGAGGAACTGCAGTCTGCTCACATAATTTGTAGCAAAAACATATTTGCCATTCTGAAGATTCCCTCCGAACACTTTGCATATTATTTTATATAAACTGATTCTGTACTTGCCAAATATTCTGCAGAAATCTCCCTCCACTAAGTCTGGCCACAACCATTATAACTGTGGGCAACTAAAGCTGCTGCTTGTTAACTTCCCGGATTCACACAAAGACACACCTCCAGCTCTGCAGCCCTGCAGCTCTCATTGGCCCTCTTATGACCCACCCCCACTCCCTTCCTGGCAAACTCTCACAATAGTGAGAGAGCTGTGCATGATGTCATAAGCCTAGGCTAATGACTAGACAAGAAACAAGAAGTGGGCTGAATAAGGTATTTACTGGCAGAGGATTTAATAGATGGAAAGTTGAAAAAATGACTTAAGGGCTTAATAGAAAAAAATGCAAAACGCAAATTGTGGTAAAATTTTATGTGCAAATATTCAAAACGCCCAGCAAAAGACACCGCAGAAATGCTCAAAAGCAAACTGCATAGGTGTGGACCGAGCCTTAGTTACAGCGCCTCACAGCACGGGCCCACTCCTGTCCACTAGATAGGCTTCTCCTGGCAGGGCTTCACACTGTCACAATACTTACATTGGTCCAAGCAAAAATATGCATACCTAAACTTCAGCTTTAAGATCAAATAAGATTTTTTAATTTTTTTTTATAATTGTAAGTAACCACTTGCCGACCGCCTCGCGACGATATACGTCGGCAGAATGGCACGGGCAGGCAGAATCACGTACCTGTACGTGATCTGCCTCCCGCGGGCGGGGGGTCCGATCGCCCCCCCCCCGGTGCCCGAGGCGGTCGGCTTTTGTCCAGCGGCAATCGGAGGTGAGGGGGAGGCCCCCCCTCGCGATCGCAGCCGGCCAATCGAATAATTCCTATGCTGCTGTATGCTAAACAGCAGCAAAGAAAATTATGTCATCTCTCCTCGGCTCGGTATTTTCCGTTCCAGCGCCGAGGAGAGAAGACATCACTGTGAGTGTAAAACACACACACAGTAGAACATGCCAGGCACACAAAACACCCCCCTTTACCCCCCGATCACCCCCCAATCACCCCCCCGTCACACTGACACCAAGCAGTTTTTTTTTTCTGATTACTGCATGGTGTCAGTTTGTGACAGTGTGTTAGGGCAGTTAGGGTTAGCCCCCTTTAGGTCTGGGGTACCCCCCTAACCCCCCCAAATAAAGTTTTAACCCCTTGATCACCCCCCGTTGCCAGTGTCACTAAGCGATCGTTTTTATTAGTGTCACTGGTGACGCTAGTTAGGGAGGTAAATATTTAGGTTCGCCGTCAGCGTTTTATAGCGACAGGGACCCCCATATACTAATTAATAAAGGTTTTAACCCCTTGATTGCCCCCTAGTTAAGCCTTTCACCACTGATCACCGTATAACCGTTACGGGTGACACTGGTTAGTTCGTTTATTTTTTATAGTGTCAGGGCACCCGCCGTTTATTACCGAATAAAGGTTTAGCCCCCTGATCGCCCGGCGGTGATATGCATCGCCCCAGGCAGCGTCAGATTAGTGCCAGTAGCATATGCCTCCCTTAGTGGTATAGTGTCTGAACGGATCACTATCTGATCCGATCAGATCTATACTAGCGTCCCCAGCACTTTAGGGTTCCCAAAAACGCAGTGTTAGCGGAATCAGCCCAGATACCTGCTAGCACCTGCGTTTTGCCCCTCCGCCCGGCCCAGCCCAACCCACCCAAGTGCAGTATCGATCGATCACTGTCACTTACAAAACACTAAACACATAACTGCAGCGTTCGCAGAGTCAGGCCTGATCCCTGCGATCGCTAACAGTTTTTTTGCTAGCGTTTTGGTGAACTGGCAAGCACCAGCCCCAGGCAGCATCAGGTTAGCGCAAGTACCGCTAACACCCACGCAGGCACCGTACACCTCCCTTAGTGGTATAGTATCTGAACGGATCAATATCTGATCTGATCACATCTATACTAGCGTCCCCAGCAGTTTAGGGTTCCCAAAAACGCAGTGTTAGCGGGATCAGCCCAGATACCTGCTAGCACCTGCGTTTTACCCCTCCGCCCAGCTCAGCCCAGCCCACCCAAGGGCAGTATCGATCAATCACTGTCACTTACAAAACACTAAACGCATAACTGCAGCGTTCGCAGAGTCAGGCCTGATCCCTGCAATCGCTAACAGTTTTTTTTGGTAGCGTTTTGGTGAACTGGCAAGCACCAGCGGCCTAGTACACCCCGGTCGTAGTCAAACCAGCACTGCAGTAACACTTGGTGTAGTGGCGAGTCCCATAAGTGCAGTTCAAGCTGGTGAGGTGGCAAGCACAAGTAGTGTCCCGCTGCCACCAAGAAGACAAACACAGGCCCGTCGTGCCCATAATGCCCTTCCTGCTGCATTCGCCAATCCTAATTGGGAACCCACCACTTCTGCAGCACCCGTACTTCCCCCATTCACATCCCCAACCAAATGCAGTCGGCTGCATGAGAGGCATTTTTATGTCCTCCCGAGTACCCCTACCCAAGGAACCCCCCCAAAAAAGATGTTGTGTCTGCAGCAAGGGCGGACATAGGCGTGACACCCGCTATTATTGTCCCTCCTGTCCTGACAATCCTGGTCTTTGCATTGGTGAATGTTTTGAACACTACCATACACTAGTTGAGTATTAGCGTAGGGTACAGCATTGCACAGACTAGGCACACTTTCACAGGGTCTCCCAAGATGCCATCGCATTTTGAGAGACCCGAACCTGGAACCGGTTACAGTTATAAAAGTTAGTTACAAAAAAAAGTGTAAAAAAAAAAATATCTATATAAAATAAAAAAAATAGTTGTCGTTTTATTGTTCTCTCTCTCTCTATTCTCTCTCTATTGTTCTGCTCTTTTTTACTGTATTCTATTCTGCAATGTTTTATTGTTATTATGTTTTATCATGTTTGCTTTTCAGGTATGCAATTTTTTATACTTTACCGTTTACTGTGTTTTATTGTTAACCATTTTTTTGTCTTCAGGTACGCCATTCACGACTTTGAGTGGTTATACCAAAATGATGCCTGCAGGTTTAGGTATCATCTTGGGATCATTCTTTTCAGCCAGCGGTCGGCTTTCATGTAAAAGCAATCCTAGCGGCTAATTAGCCTCTAGACTGCTTTTACAAGCAGTGGGAGGGAATGCCCCCCCTACCGTCTTCAGTGTTTTTCTCTGTCTCTCCTGTCTCAACAGGGAACCTGAGAATGCAGCCGGTGATTCAGTGATTCAGCCAGCTGACCATAAAGCTGATCAGAGACCAGAGTGGCTCCAAACAAACCGGAAGCTACGAGCATTTCATGATTTCGCCGGATGTAAACAGCGCCATTGGGAAAGCATTTTATCACACCGATCTTGGTGTGGTCAGATGCTTTGAGGGCAGAGGAGAGATCTAGGGTCTAATAGACCCCAATGTTTTCAAAAAAGAGTACCTGACACTACCTATTGCTATCATAGGGGATATTTATATTCCCTGAGATAACAATAAAAATTATTTAAAAAAAAAAAAATGAAATGAACAGTTTAAAAATAAGATAAAAAAGCAAAAAATAATAAAGAAAAAAAAAAAGCACCCCGTCGCCCCCTGCTCTCACGCTAAGGCGAACGCAAGCGTCGGTCTGTCGTCAAATGTAAACAGCAATTGCACCATGCATGTGAGGTATCACCGTGAAGGTCAGATCGAGGGCAGTAATTTTAGCAGTAGACCTCCTCTGTAAATCTAAAGTGGTAACCTGTAAAGGCTTTTAAAGGCTTTTAAAAATGTATTTAATTTGTTGCCACTGCACGTTTGTGCGCAATTGTAAAGCATGTCATGTTTGGTTTCCATGTACTCGGCCTAAATCTTTTTTATTTCATCAAACATTTAGGCAATATAGTGTGTGTTTAGTACATTAAAATTTTAAAAGTGTGCTTTTTCCCCAAAAAATGCATTTGAAAAATCGCTGGGCAAATACTGTGTGAAAAAAAAAATGAAACACCCACCATTTTAATCTGTAGGGCATTTGCTTTAAAAAATATATATAATGTTTGGGGGGTTCAAAATAATTTTGTTGCAAAAAAAATAATTTTTTCATGTAAACAAAAAGTGTCAGAAAGGGCTTTGTCTTCAAGTGGTTAGAAGAGTGGGTGATGTGTGACATAAGCTTCTAAATGTTGTGCATAAAATGCCAGGACAGTTCAAACCCCCCCCTCCAAATGACCCCATTTTGGAAAGTAGACACCCCAAGCTATTTGCTGAGAGGCATGTCGAGTCCATGGAATATTTTATATTGTGACACAAGTTGCGGGAAAGAGACAAATTTTTTTTTTTTGCACAAAGTTGTCACTAAATGATATATTGCTCAAACATGCCATGGGAATATGTGAAATTACATCCCAAAATACATTCTGTTGCTTCTCCTGAGTACAGGGATACCACATGTGTGAGACTTTTTGGGAACCTAGTCGCGTACGGGACCCCGAAAACCAAGCACTGCCTTCAGGCTTTCTAAGGGTGTAAATTTTTGATTTCACTCTTCACTGCCTATCACAGTTTCGGAGGCCATGGAATGCCCGGGTTGCACAACCCCCCCAAATGACCCCATTTTGAAAAGTAGACACCCCAAGCTATTTGCTGAGAGGTATAGTGAGTATTTTGCAGACCTCACTTTTTTGTCACAAAGTTTTGAAAATTGAAAAAAGAAAAAAAAAGTTTTTTCTTGTCTTTCTTCATTTTCATAAACAAATGAGAGCTGCAAAATACTCACCATGCCTCTCAGCAAATAGCTTGGGGTGTCTACTTTCCAAAATGGGGTCATTTGGGGGGCTTTGTGCCACCTGGGCACTCCATGGCCTCCAAAACTGTGATAGGCAGTGAAGAGTGAAATCAAAAATTTACACCCTTAGAAATCCTGAAGGCGTTGATTGGTTTTCGGGGCCCCGTACGCGGCTAGGCTCCCAAAAAGTCCCACACATGTGGTATCCCCATACTCAGGAGAAACAGCTAAATGTATTTTGAGGTGCAATTCCACATATGCCCATGGCTTGTGTGAGCAATATATCATTTAGTGACAACTTTTTGTAATTTTTTTTTTTTTTTGTCATTATTCAATCACTTGGGACAAAAAAATTGATATTCAATGGGCTCAACATGCTTCTCAGCAATTTCCTTGGGGTGTCTACTTTCCAAAATGGGGTCATTTGGGGGGGTTTTGTACTGGCCTGACATTTTAGCACCTCAAGAAATGACATAGGCAGTCATAAAATAAAAGCGGTGTAAATTCCAGAAAATGTACCCTAGTTTGTAGACGCTATAACTTTTGTGCAAACCAATAAATATACGCTTATTGACATTTTTTTTACCAAAGACATGTGGCTGAATACATTTTGGCCTAAATGTATGACTAAAATTGAGTTTATTGGATTTTTTTTATAACAAAAAGTAGAAAATATCATTTATTTTTTCAAAATTTTCGGTCGTTATCCGTTTATAGCGCAAAAAATAAAAGCCGCAGAGGTGATCAAATACCATCAAAAGAAAGCTATATTTGTCGGAAGAAAAGGACGCAAATTTCGTTTGGGTACAGCATCGCATGACCGCGCAATTAGCAGTTAAAGCGATGCAGTGCCAAATTGTAAAAAGTGCTCTGGTTAGGAAGGGGGTAAATCCTTCCGGGGCTGAAGTGGTTAACCACTTGCCTACAGGGCACTTTCACCCCCTTCCTGCCCAGACCAATTTTCAGCTTTCAGCGCTCTCACACTATGAATGACAATTATTCAGTCATGCAACACTGTACCCAAATTAATATGCGTCCTTTTTTTCACACAAATAGATCTTTCTTTTGCTGGTATGTAATCACTAGTGTTTTTTTTTCATTATTTTGTGTGCTATAAATAAAAAAAGACTGAAAGTTTGGTGGAAAAATGTCTTTTCCTTTGTTTCTGTCATAAAATTTTGCAAATTAGTAATTTTTCTTCATAAATTTCTTGAGACACTAACAAGCCAGGAAAGTACAAATACCCACAAAATGACCCCATTTTGCAAAGCAAACACCCCAACGTATAATCTATGAGGCATAATAAGTCTTTTGCACGGTTCATTTTTTTTCAGAAGTTTTTGGAAAATGTGGGAAAAAATGAAAACGCATTTTTTTTTCCCACAAAGTTGTCCATTTTTAAGATATTTCCAACACATAGCATGTACATAGCAAAAATGACACCCCAAAATACATTCTGCTACTCCTGCCGAGTATGGCGATACCACATGTGTGAGACTTTTACACAGCCTGGCCACATACAGAGGCCCACCAGTGAAGTAGCACCTTCAGACATTCTACAAGCATAAATTACACGTCATTTATCAACCACCTATAACACTTTTGAAGGCCCTGGAACACCAGGAGAATGGAATTGCCCACAAAATGACCCCATTTTGGAAAGCAGACACCCCAACATATAATCTATGAGGCATAATGTGGGAAAAAAATGAAAACGCATTTTTTTTCCACAAAGTTGTCCATTTTTAAGATGTTTCCAACACATGGCATGTACACAGCAAAAATCACACCCCGAAATACATTCTGCTACTCCTCCTGAGGCAATACCACATGTGTGAGACTTTTACACAGCCAGACCACATACAGAGGCCATTGAAGTAGCACCTTCTGGCATTCTACAAGCATAAATTACACATCTAATTTCCTGACAACCTATCATTTTTGAAGGACCTTCATATTTCTAACACATAGCATTTACATACCAAAAATTGCACTCCAAAATAAATTCTATTGAGGAAAGGGTAAAAAGAAAAGTATTACCTGCGGTTTTAGTAGTGTCCCCAGAGGAGAGAATTGGTCCAGGCAACAGGCAGCAGGCAGGGATGTGCTTAGCAACAACAAAAGTAATTATCCAGGCAGCAGGCAGGAATATTGTCTATAGTCAGCACTAGAATATCTCCCTTCTGCCTGGACTGCTTCCATTGTGAACTGACCCTGGCCTGTTTTATCAACTATGCTTCTGCCTACCGCTTGGACTGCTTGCACGTGAACTGACCCTGGCCTGTTTTATGGACTATGCTTTTGCCTACTGCTTGGGCTGATCCGTTGCCCTGCTACTGTAGTACACAGGGGTCTCACATGTGAGGGGCTCCAAAAATGTTTTTCCGGATGGAGAAAATGATTTTTTTGTTGTCTCCGGGTTTCGTAATTCCCGGATTAAGGTCTGGAGTCTGGAGGCTTCATAGAGATTTGGGTGGGTGAAGCCTCTACCCCTGTGCACCGGCCTTACCTGATTGCGGCCCTCAGCCTGCTGCTGGCTTACTGCCATCATGCCTCTGCCTGCCGTATAGACTGACCACACCAATGCCTGCTACCTGGACTATGAAAATAATTAGCTGTAGCAAGAGGCAGTATGTTTATGAAGGGCTGGAAAGTGGTACAATAATGAGTGCAGGCAGGTAACGGTGTACCAGGACCAATATTATGGCTGTGCTGGCTGTTTCTGCCTGAACAATTTCTATGGACAAATGCTTTGGCTGATGCTATCCCCCGTGTACACAGTAGCAGGGCAACAGATCAGCCCAAGCAGTAGGCAAAAGAATAGTCCATAAAACAGGCCAGGGTCAGTTCACGTGCAAGCAGTCCAAGTGGTGGGCAGAAGCATAGTTGATAAAACAGGCCAGGGTCAGTTCACATGGAAGCAGTCCAAGCAGTAGGCAGAAGCGTAGTTGATAAAACAGGCCAGGGTTAGTTCACATGGAAGCAGTCCAAACGGTTGACAGGCATAGTCAAAAAACAGGTCAGGGTCAGTGCACATGGAAGGCAATGGCATGGTTATTTGAGGAAGCATGGGAAATGGTCAGCACAGATGATGAAAATGGGGAAATGGTTAAAAATATGGGCTAATATTTTAGGGATGTGTGATCACCAATGCAAAGGCCGGGTACGGAGGGACACTGAGGACAATAGTAGCTGGTATCTCTTCTAAATCCTCTTTTGCTGCATAGTTGACATCTTTTTTAGCGTCTCCGGCCTGCTTCAGATGGTGGAATGTTTTCCGGGAAGTGGTGTTCATGAAGTCGGCTAACAGCATCAGAGCGAAGGTTTTCTGGGGGGGTCTTTGATGGTAGATGAGGGACGTGACAACTTCTTCAATGAATTTTAGGAAGTGGGCAGGGTTTTCCGTGGATTTGGTGTGAATTATGTAGGCATTATAAATGGCCAAATGAATTAAATAGATTGCTACTTTCTTGTACCAGAAAAGGGACCTCCTTATTGATAAATAGGGTTGAAGCATTTGGTCGTTGAAATCCACCCCTCATATGTAGAGATTGTAATCTTGTACACATGTTGGCTTTTCAATGGGGACTTGCCTTCTCTGAACTTCAACTGTAGTGTCATCATGGATGGTGGACATCATATACACTTTCCTGGTATCCTTCCACCTCAAGGCCAGCACTTTGCTGCATCTCAAAGTTGCTCTTTCTCCCCTTCGCAATTTCTTATTTACTATGGCTTGTGAGAAGCCCTTCCTATATTTTCTGCAGGTTCCGCAGGCCAGGGTTTCTGTGAGGTATAGGTAGGTGTTTGAAAACAGGCAGGCTGGTGTAGAAGTTATCCAGGTATATGTGGTAACCTTTCTTCAGCAGTGGGTATGCCAGGTCCCATACAATTTTACCAGTTGTGCCCATGTAGGCCGGGCACTCAGGGGGCTGGAGCTGGGAATCTCTTCCTTTGTATATTCGGAACGCATACAGATATCCCATGACTCTCTCGCAAAGCTTATAAAATTTCACTCCGTATTTGGCCCTTTTGCTAGGAATATATTGCTTTATTCCTAGCCGGCCTGAAAAGGGTACCAGGGACTCATCTACACATATATGCTGATCAGGGACATAGAGTTCTGCAAATCGTTGGGCAAAGAAATTAATGAGTGGGCAAATTTTATATATTTTATCGTAATTTGGATGATTGCGGGGAGGACACTGGGTGCTGTCACTGAAATGAAGAAACTGCATTATCATCTTGTATTGGGACCTGGACATTACGGAAGAATAAATGGGCATGTGGTGGATGTCCTTAATTTTTTGTAAGCCCCATGTTTATGGTGAGGCGCATAAACACTTTGAACTCCTCCAGAGTCAAATCCTTCCACTCAAACGGACAGGCGTATGATGATTGGGGGTTGTTGGCAACATGCTGCTGGACATATAAATTGGTCTGGTCCATGATGAATTGCAGCAAAGCGCCGGGCAAAAATAAATAAAAACAATCGATTTCAGTAAATTTTTGGGTATTGGTCTACACACCTGGCTGTGCGGTGAAAGGGGGAATTCTGGCTGATCCTGAGTCGGAAGGCAGCCATGTTGGATTGGCAAGCCCAGCTGCAAGATATGTAACGGCCCTGGCTCTTGGGGACATGGCACTCCAGTGCTGGTAGTTGGTGGATTTGAAGTTCCTGTGCTGGCATTTGGGAGTGATGCTGCGGCAGTGCTGGTACTGGGCTTGGGCATTTCTTGTAGTCTTTCGCTGGCAGCAGCGCTGGTAGTGGGCCTTTGGTTTTGGGGTCTATTGCTGGCAGCAGCGCTGGTACTGGGCCTTGGAATTTGATCCTTGGGTATATTGCTGGTGGCTGCCTGGTTTCCAGAGTGCCGTGACCTTTCAGGAGGGATCCATTCTTCCTCTGACTCATTTGCCGATCCACTACTATCGATCGGTTCATATGTTGAATTTGATTCAAATTGGAATTGGCATTTGAATCTGATGAGAAGTCCCGCTGCTCTCATCAATCATGGTGAGGATCTGGAATGCCTCCTCACTTGTATATAATCTTTTGGACATTTTTCTGACCTGTCACCCATGCTGTGCGATGGGTGACAGGTGACGGTCATTGATGGGCAACAGGTGATGGGTGACAGGTGACGGTCACTAATAGGCAACAGGTGATGGGTGACAGGTGACAGTCACTGATGAGTGACAGGCGCCGCATGACAGTCACTGATGGCAGTCTCTGATGGTGACTGGTGCACTTTATGGGACTGATAGGTGACAGATGAGGGTCACGGATGGGTCACTGATGACGGTCACTGGCGATGGTCACTGATGGGTGACAGATGCACCTCTGTCTCTGACGATGACAGGTGCACTTTGTGGCCACTGATGGGTGACAGATACACTTCGTGGGCACTGATGGGTGACAGGTGCACTTTTATAAGCACTGATGGGTGACAGGTGCACTTTTATAAGCACTTATGTGGTGACTTTTGGGTGACAGCTGCAATTGGGAGGGGGGGGGGACGATGTGACAGGTTCTGTTTACTGTATGGTGTTGGTGTAGTACACTACAATACATAGATCGGTAAACTCACTGCTCCTGGCTCTTCTTTCCTCACACTAGAAACAGTGTGTGAGGAGAGAAGAGCCAGTAACAGCTAGTAACTGGTCTATGTTTACATTTAGTGATCGGCTGTGAATGGATCACAGCCAATCACGTGGTAAACAGCTACCAGCCACTGCCTGTTTACCCTTGTCGGTGACTAGCAGTGTTCCTGGGAACATCGCGCCACCAGCACGACCGTGCTGCACGCTCCCAGTCGCTCGCATGCGCAGTCTTAGGAGGGGAATACCCATTTTTGATCGGCCGTGATGTAATTGCGGCCGATCACATGGTGAACAGCCATGCCCTATGGCTGTTCACCCCTGTCGGTGACGCGCTGCATCTCGGGGACACGCCACCGACAGTGCAGGGCTGCACGCCCGCGATCGCGCGCATGCCCTGTGTGAATGGGCCGCCGTCATTGGACGTTGGCCCAGAACAAGAGCCGCACCTCTCCGCCGTCATATGACGGTGGGCAGGCGGTAACAGGTTAAACTACACCGATGAAGAACTTGGACATATGGGCTGTTGCCTTTTGCATAAAAAAAGGACATCAGTCAATTCACTTGCATGGCAAAATGAAGGTGAAAGTACTTTAAATTAAGCATACCGGACTATTTCACAATGTACTACTTACTACACAACACATAGGCACAGACAAATCCTATTGTGTTGGCCATGCATTTTTCTGCATTTAAAATATATCAGTGTGTTCAATGAAAACAAGCCCTTAGTTAATAAATGAAAAAAAGCAGAATTTAAAGCTGAGCACCAGACAGAGAAAGTAAAATTAATGCAGTTATGCATTCAATAAAAATGAAGGGTACATTTAAATACTAGTATTAACAGCCTACAACTGACTTTGTATGACCTTCTTGAAACCCTCTGTACAGCAGCACTCAGAATGAAGCAGGAAGTGTCTGCACTAAGGGCCATGCAAATGTACTGCATTCTCATGTGCTGGCAGGAGCACAGAGTACATAGTTGGGTGAACTGCTGGTGTTTCTTTGTTCACTGTCCAGTGACAAAGCTTTATTGCTTAACTGCATCAAAAGAAAAGTCAAGTCACTGGCTTTGCTATACAATCTGACAGGGATGTGTATACCTATGGATTAAATGAATAAAAATACAAATTCATTTTTTTTTTTTTTACTTTAAACTGTATTTTTATTGTAACAAAAACAACAATTTACAAATAGAATATATGCATGAGAAATGTCAAATTTGCATTAACGATCTTACCATCTCTTAAAAGACATCTTGTGTACACTGCATGCTGAGACACACATTTACACATATAACAGAAAAGGTATTAATGATAGTAATCATTGTACATTGTTGACATATGTGTTCTCATCACTCAGATTCCATTTAATAGCAAAAATGCTGGTGGAAAGCAGTATTCAGGTATGAGAGGGAAGGTTCTCCTTGCTAACTAAGGGTTTCTGCGGCTTGTAGCCACCTATCCCAAATGTAATTATATTTTGACGGACATCCTCTGTGTTTGTATATGAGTTTTTTTACATGGTAAGCTATTATTCACTTCTGCTTCCCATGTACTGAACTCAGGCGTGTTTCATTTAGAAAGATATTAGTAAATTTGTTTATATCTGGCTCTGGGTATATCCCCAGCAGGCAAGGTTTGGGGTGCAGTGTAAGGGGGGAGCCCATTGTATCATGTAAGAACTGTATAACTTGTGTCCGGTAGCCTTGTACCCTAGGGCAACTCCAAATTAAGTGATAAAATGGGCCGGCTTCCTGGTTACACGTTGGGCATAAAGCAGTTTGGTCTTGTTTGTACCCGCATATTTTAAGAGGGGTGAGGTAAGAACAGTGGAGTATATAGATCTGTGTGAGGCGATCAGAAAATTTGGGGGAGACTAGTTTGCATGTGTCTAAGACATCACTCCATTATTCATCCTCTGTTGCCCCCATGTCCTCCTCCCATCTGGCCTTCAGCTCATATGCTGATGTGGAAGATGGAGGTAGTAGCAACATACTGTGGAAGACGGAAATTATTTTCTTAGGGTCAGCGCTTCTTATCACTTCCATTAAGGGATTATTGTCCAGTTGGGGGATACCAGTCGGGAACTGTGCTCTGAAAGCGTGTCGGATTTGTAAGTATCTGAAGAGCATGCAAGTCGGTAACTCGAACTCAGATCTAAGTCTGTTGAAATGCTTCATTTCACCATCAAGATTTAGGTGGGACAGGAAAAAAGATTCCCCTAGAGCTCCATATCGCAGAGTCAGGGATAGATTTAAATTCAGGGAGAGCCACGTTGTGCCATATCGGAGCATGGCTGTGTATCTGAGCCAGTTTGAGGTTATTTGTTACGATGTCCCATAAGCGCCTATAGTGGTATAGCATTGATGTTCGTGGTCTTGCCGCCTCTGCACCTCTCACACACCCCTCCGTGATTGCAACAAAGGGGTCTCTTGTTGGGTGTGTCCATTTGGGGGACAGAAAATTTAAGAATCTAGCTCTATCTGTCTTATCAATATGGAATAGTTGCAATAGCTGTGCCGCTAAGTAATACACGTTAAAGTCCGGTAGCGCCATCCCACCCAGGTCTGTGGGTTTTTTCGATTTGCCCCAGGGTAGTTTATGTCTACTCTTTCCCCATATGAATGGTTTAAATATCTCTTCCATAGATTTGAAGTGCTTGAGCACCAAAGTATACACCAGGGAGTGCCATATCATATAAAGAATTTTGGGCAACAACACCATTTTCACAAGATTTATACGTCCCATAACTCCTATTGGGAGCCTGGGCCCAGATCTGAGTTTTGTGCTTAAGCATTTCAAATAAGGGTTTTATATTGAGTGTGAGGTAGTCTGCAGGGTCTTGAGTGATCTGTAATCCTAGGTATTTGATTTGATCCATTCTTTGTGCGGGTAAGGTGGCCTGATCCTGGGTTACTGGGAAACTGTCTAGGGGGAGTATTTGGGATTTATCCCAATTGATTCTGAGGCCTGAGAAGGAGCCAAAGCGTTCTATCAGGGCCAGGGCTGTGTGTAAGGCCTCCGTTGAGCCATCCAAGTATAATAGGGTTTCATCGGCATAGGTGCAGACCTTTTTGGTCATGTGTCCTACTCGCAGTCCTACTGTAATAGGGTGAGAGCGTATCAATATCGCTAACGGTTCCGCCACAAGTGCATACAGTAGTGGGGACAGAAGGCATCCCTGCCGTGTGCCCCTAGTGAGGGGAAATGTATCTGAGCTCTATCCATTTGCCAGCACTCTAGCCTCGGGGGCCTGGTATAGTAATTGCACCCACTTGATAAATCTAGGCCCTAACCCGAATTTTCCCAAGCAGGTCCACAGATAGCACCACTCTACTGGGTCGAACGCCTTGGCGGTATCCAAGGCGATGACCATTCTGGATCCCACATTTTCATGTGGAGTTTGCAGGTTAATAAATAACCTTCTGAGGTTAAAGTATGTATTCCTACCTGGCATAAAGCCCGACTGATCCTCATGTATCAGGGGTAAAATAACTGTGTTAAGGCGTGTGGCAAGGATCTTAGCCAAGATCTTGACAACCACCTGCAACAGAGATATGGGGCGGTATGATTCCAGGAATTTTGGGTCCTTACCGGGTTTGGGGATTAGCACTATAAATGCCTCTCGCATAGATGCAGGTAGTTCAGAGTCTTCAAAAATATGATTATATAGCTTTAGGAGTTTAGGGACTATAAATTCTGAGTATGTAGCGAACAGTTCAAAAGGGAGGCCGTCGGAGCCCGGTGATTTTGATCGGGGCAATTTAGCTATGGCTTCAGCTATCTCTTCTGCTGTTAATGGCTGTTCTAACTCTGTCATTTGTTGTTCGGTTAGTCGAGGAATCTGTACCTCATTGAAGAAAGCTTCCATGGTTGTATTGTCATCCGAAACCGTGGACATGTAGAGTGCAGCAAAAAAGTCTCTAAAGAGTGGAGTAGTCACTAACTCATTTCCACTGGATCGGAGGGAGATCACCACCACCACGTCTCTCCTCACAGTGCACCAGGTAGGCTAATAGTTTACGTTTAGACTTTTCATATTGCAGTTGTGTGACTATCCTAGAGAGTAGTTTAAGACTGCTTGCCCTGTCTTCAGTGGGATCATCCAAGAATGCTCTCTCCGCAGATAGCAAGTCAGTCACCTGTTGCATGTTTATCTCTGAGGTTCTTTTTAATCTATTTATGCGCGTAACAAGAGTGAATCTAATATGCGTCTAAAAAGGCATCCCAAACTATATGCGGTGAGGCCTTCTCATCATTATCTGAGAAAAATTGTCCCCGGTCTACCATGACATCATCGTCCTCAGGTAGTAGTGTAAGCCAGAAAGAGTTTAACCGCCACGCAGCTGGAGGGTGGCCGTGATGCTGTTTTAGTGTGTCCCAGCAAAAACTATGATCCGAGAGCACTCTTGGTGTGAGGCCAGCATCCTGCAATCTGGGGAGATTAGATCTATTCTGGACATGGAGTGGTGCGTTGAGGATAAACAGTAGAAGGCCTGTATTGGGAAGTATTGGGATGTACAGCTCTCCAAGTGTCTACAAGATTAAAGTCAGCTACAAGTCTGGCAAATCAGGTAGATTGAGGTTGGGTTTGCAATGGAGGGGTCGTATGCTGTTTATCGAGGTTGGGGTTGAGTGACATGTTAAAGTCACCTAGCCACACCACCGGTACTGAGGGTTGCAGTGCCATGTAGCTGAATCCGTCGGTCAAAATTGCAGAATTAAATGGTGGAGGTACATAAAAAGCCAGCAGTAAAATTGGTTCCCCATAAATAGCTGCATGCAAAAACACATATCTGCCTAGTGGGTCAATTTCAGAACCCTGGAGCTCAAAATGGATGGATTTTGCTACAAGAATGGAAACTCCCCGAGAGTGGGTGGTGAATACGGAGTGATATGCCCATCGTATCCAAGGGCGTTTAAGGGCTAGCTTTAATTGGTTTGAGATATGTGTTTCTACCAGTACTATATGTCAGCTCCTTGTTTAAGGAAAAAGAATATAGCCTTCCTCTTAAATTTGTTGTTCATGCCCCGGACATTCCATAAAGGCCCTAATGTGTATATGACGCTAGCTAAAACCCATAGGCCCTTTAATACAAAGAGTTGATAGGATGCAAGAATCAGCATGCCTAGCAATATGTTCCAACACAGGTCACAAGTGTAAGGAAGGGTGAAACTTCGCTGTTTAACGAAACATAGGACTATGCTCACTGAAAGAAGTGAGCTTGTCGGTGATGTGGTGTGGTGTCTTCCGTCGGGAAGAGCTTCAAACAAGACAAATAACATATGGAGGATAATAAAAAGATGGTCTGTCCCTGAAATAGCTGGAGGGTTCAAATTTCTTCCTTGCAGCAGGTTAAATTGTGAGGGTTGTCAATAGTTGAGCAGCAGCAGCCTCTAGTGGCGGTTTTTATGTGGGCATCAAGGACACTCCATTCAGATACAGTTCAATGAAGCTAAAGTTCAGATGTGAAGCAGGATCCCTCCCCCCTTCCTTGCATATTAAGTCATGATGGATAGCATGGCATTACAGGCATTTTTCCAAGGAGGAGGCTGGTGCAAGGGCAGATTCAGCAGTATAGAGTAAAAGAGAAGGGATATAAAGAGGGTGTACTCCCCAATGCTTAAGAAGCCTTAGAAACAAAGAGGCAGTCAGTGAGTAATAGATCATAAAGGGAAGGTTATGGGGGTACTTAGCTGTGAGCGTCCTGCTGTTCAAGCCAGGTGATGGCTGCATCCAGATCCTCAAAGAAGTATACTCTGTCGTCTCCTTCCACTCTCAGGCTTGCCAGAAAGAGCATTGCATATTCAATATGTTTGATGCGGATTCGCCTCTTGGCTTCTATAAAACTTTTGTGTCTGTGCTGCACATTAGCAGAAAAATTTGGGAAGACAGCGATCATTTTATTGCCAAATGGAATATTCCCCTTCTCTCTACTTAGATGGAGGGTAGTGTCTCTGTCTCTGTAGTTGAGGAATTTTGCTATAAACGTGCACGGTGGTGATCTCTCAGACATACGGTGGGCTCTTTCTACAATGAATGTATGGGAAAATGCCTCCTTACTGTATGTGTCACACAGAAACTTCTCCAGAAATGTGGGGGGGTCCGCTCCCTCCACCCCCTCAGGCAGCCCAATAAAGTGTAAGTTACATCGGTGCAGCCTGTTCTCCATTTCGTCCTGCTTCTGTAGTAGTTGACTGACTTGTAGTTGCATGCTGTCGGAGGTGTTTTGTAATGGGGGGAGGGAGTCCTCAACATTGCACAGACAGGTCTCTGTGTCAGTGACTCTATCTCTCAGCTTCTAAAAGTCCTGCATTACCAGGGATATGTCCACTTTTACTTCTTCAATCCTGGCCATCAGGTTAGTTTGGCAGGATGCGATAGCCTCTTGGCATGCTGTGATGGCGTCCAGCACTCTCGCTGTGTCGACTCCCGATGTAGTCCCCTCTGCCAGCTTGGTGCCGCCATCTTGCTCCGGGGGGGTCCTGGTCTAATCGGTGGTATTTATCAAGTTTGTCCGCCACGTCCCTTAGCTTTTTTGCTTGGACATGATCGAGGGAGGCTCTCTGTGAGGTCTGGCTGTAGGAATTGGGCAATTTATGGCTGTCAGGGTCTCAGGATCGTCATTCCAGGATATGAAACTGGCGGAGCTCAGGTCCCCAGCGTCCCATCTCATGCCGCTCCACTCTAGGCCAGTCCCTACAAATTCATTTTTAAGAAAATGACCAATTTCTAAATAATAACTAACAGAAAGGATTATAAGTTGGCCAAGAAAAGAAAAGCAACTCTGGTATGGTCTGCACTGGTCAGAAACGTAATGTCAGGTTTTTCTAAAGAACATGCCTGCTTAGAGCTTCTCTCAAGAGTGCAGAGAGGCAACTGCATCTGGGCCTATGTAATACCTGCACCCACAGTAATGGGTAAGAAACCACTGAATATGATTTTTGTGAATGGGAAAGCCATGGCTCATCCCTGCTGTCAGTCTCACAAAGCGCAGAAATTTGTAAAGATATATATGCAGGTCATAATGCAGCATCATATTGTAATCTTGCCCCTGGGCCTGTATTTAGGTATATATATATATATATATTTGGTTATGTAGCCAAGTGCTGAGTTACAGCAATATGGAGAAAGAGACACTGCCTTTTACTTTTTCCCTTTACTGGGATATTGATGTTATGCTGACTCATCCTCTTGCTGCCAGCAGGAGGAGAGCAAAAGCTTAGCAGGCCCATAGAATTCCTTGCAGAGCACATATGAGATGAATTGACTCCTTACAACACAAATTCCAATAGGCACTGTGCAGTAAGAGAAATCTAGAGAGAGGTTTTATTAGACTGCCTGGGAAAGCTCTTCCTCTTGGCATGAGAGAGTTAGATAGAGAACCTCTGTCTGCATATTCGCCTGCCTGCAAGATATCATACCAGTGGAGCATGCAGCATGAAGATTGGAGCGACCACGACCACTCATCCTCTGCTTCCCACCACTAATCACCAGAGGCTTTCAGGGAGAGAACGAGGGGGTTCCCCTTTCTACAGCAAGAGGTCACTGCAGCATCCAGGGGACTGGTGAGAGAGATGTTTCCCCTTGCTGACCTGTACTGCACTCTATACCACGCTTCTTCCAAACTTAGGCAGTACCTATACTGAACGTTTACCGTATCTGAACCACACCTACCTTGCACCTGTGCCAAGACTATACCGAACCTATACTGTACCTATACTGCATGCAGGTTAACTGGGACAGTCGTTAAGTGCAAAGATGCTCTCATATGGCCTCAATGATAGCTGGCAGAAGAACATGTCAAAGCACCGCTTTCGTAATATATTTTCTGCAAGTATCCTTTGTTTCCCTGCCCCCTCCATTACCATCCACCTTTTATTTTGGACAGTGCATACCCAGTTGGTCTGCAACTAGCATTGCCGCCAAAAATGCACTCTGGCAGTATAGTTAAAGCACTCAGTAGATTACACTTTACTACAGCTCACTGCTACACTTGAGGTGGCCTTTCTACTATCTAAGCTGATATGGATGAATGGATGCCTAGTTTACTCAGTTTCCTAGTTTCCTTACTGTTAATCACTTTGTATGCTAAATTGTGTGATTACCATTGTTAATCAATTTTATGATCGCCTAGTTACCAACCATATTCAGTTCACCTTTACTGCTTGGTTTGGCACCTGTTTTTTTTTTGGATACCATATATTACAATCTGTAATTTCCTGTGATGTTGTATGTTTGTGCACTCAACCTGGTATGTCAGAGGGGCTGAGGTTCTTGGAAGGTCGAGGCAAAGAACAGAGGGCCCATCCTATCCAGCAGTTCCTACGGGGTAGCTCTACACTGATTTTTTTTTTTAAATATACTGTATGTTTTTGTACTATAAATGTTTTATACTCAAAAAGAATAGTTGGTTCAACAAATGCATAAGTTTTTAGGTATTGCATTTTAATAAGGACAGTGAAAATCTTTGCTGGATTCCATAGTAACATAGGAAATAAAAGCATTTGTAAGTCTCTGACATCTGATTTATCTGTAGTTAGCCAAAGCATTAGGGTTAGTGGGTCGCACTACTGCAAAGCAGACCCTGCTAACTGCAATAGGAATGTGGTAATGTTCATTGCACCAAAATGCTGGTACTTGGTAAAGAATTAGCAATCTGTTAAAAGTAAACACTTTGGATACTTTTATTAAATAAAAGTAAATAGGGATATCATTCAACATGATAGGTGTTCTTCAAGCCTGGTTAGTGAGACAATAAATCAATGGAGCATACAAAAACAGACTGACTCAATTTGTTGGTTTATTTTTTTTTTATCATGTAACTCACCGTCCACTAAGAGAGGAATAGAAAGGCACAACATGTATCCCCAAAGGCCCTCTGTCCCCTGAAATCTCTACCTTTCTTGTCAACTCGCTGTAAAAGAAAAAATGAAAAACATAGGTTTTATTGAGGCAAGAGCAGTTTAAAGTAGCTATTACAAAATCTGAGTAGCATTTAGTGCATTTTTTGAGGCTAATGGTATTATTTGACAGTTCATTGCAGCAAAACTAATAGATCTCATTGAGCAAAGGGATTGAAATGAAAATTTCTATATAATGGAGAAGCTGGCATGCTTGACCAACTTTTGATCACTATTCACAGAAGTATTTGATGGAGGGTTTCATTATTTACCTCTTCACTGCTGGAAAGGGCAGCAACCTTACGCACTAAAATCAGGTCATGTCAAATTTCTTGTGTGCTCAGGAACGGCTATTAATGGCTCTTAATTCTGAAGCTTTAATTCAGCCTCTCACCTGCCTGGGCAGAAGCAGCACACGCATGCTTGGTCAGATGTATCAGACCCCATGAGTGCAAAATGTTACTCCTTTTCATTAAGCATGGCATACAAGAAAACAACTGGACTAATTAAAATAACTAAAAAAAAAATGTAAAAACTTTAAAAACAAAACAAAAATGCAAGCTTAAAGTGATTCTAAAGGAAAATATATATATAGTGAAATGTCTATATATCGAGATATGTCTATAGATAGATATATATATATTTTTATATTATTATTATTAACAATAGTATTATAGTTACCTGCTCTGTGCAATGCTTTTGCACTGAGCAGCCCCATTCCTCTTCTTTTTAGGTCCCCAGCTAGCGGTCCCAGCGCCTCCTTCCTTACCAAGTGACCCCAATAGCAGGCTCACTGCCAAGCCACTAAGCTGTGTCCCCATTAACACACAGAGTGGGCTCGCGCCTGACCACGCTCTTTCCTCATTGTTTGACTGGCTGTGATTGACAGCAGCAGAAGCCAATGGTTCTCATTGCTGTGCGAGCCAATGAGGAGAGAGAGACCCATGAGAGCTGCTGCTCTCATGCACATTGCTGGATCGAGATGGGACTTGAACTCAAATGTTTGTTTTTTTTTTTTTTGGATGTAAACTCTCACACATATACCCAGCGAAGTGAACAGCCTCAGATGATACACAGAAATTAAACAAATCTCCCTACATAAGTTTTGCTTGTGTATCTGCTATCGTCAGCTTTCTATATTATTTATAAACTGCACATCATGTTAGACATTTTTATTCCTGTTTCAGCAGTGGGAGGGGAGTCTGGGCATACACTGTGTGTGGACTGATTGGAGGAAAGGCACACCCCCCCTCCACATAGCAGTGTCGGCTGGTGTTTTGTTTTGTTTTTTTTGGGGGGGGCGCGGCAAACAATCACCCACCCCATCCCTGTTTGCCGATCAGTCCGTCAATTACCCCATTGGCAGGTAGTGTGCTGCATCAGTTCCATGTCTTCTTCATGGCGGCTTCCAGCTTCTCCCCTCCTCCTTCTAGGCATCCAATAGGATCACCTGTCCTTTCAGCCAATCAGGTGAACAGTGTCAAAAATGGCTTCCTGATTGGCCGGGAAGAGGATCAGTGTTACAGCAGTGAATATTCATTCACTATTGTAACACGCCTGGGTGGAGGGCGTGGCCTGGAGAGCAATGGAGTAGGACACATGAAGTGAGAGCTCCACTTGCCCACACTGCTGTACTTACCATCCTGCATCAATCCTGCTTACCTTTCAGCATCTGCACACTTGCGGACCCCCTCTCCGTCCAGCGCCATCCATAGAGCCTACCAGCTTGTCAGAGCACCGCTCTGGGCCACCATTGCAGGCCCTCTTCACCATCCTGCATCAGCTGCCAGGAAAGACTGGGGATTCGGCCTACCTCCTGGAGCGGCGGCCATCTTGCTCCACCCGGCGGCAGCTCTCACAGGCCTGCCTGCCCTCCCTGGATGCGCAGAGCCTGGCCTTTGCTTCACACAGCCACCGGATGGCCTGGAGCCCCTATAGCAGTGCCTCTTTCCCCTGTGGATGCCTGAGGGACAGTCTGTGGATTTGGCCTAGCTCCCGGACCGGCGGCCATCTTGGTACACCCTGCAACAGCCCTTGCAAGTATTCACAGGTGTTCCTGACTATTCTGAGTCCAGTTTTCTCCATCTGCAGCTGCTGGACCTTGTAGCTGGCTGACCACTGCCTGCAGAACACACTGTGTTGCTCCTAAATCACGGCGGGAGGAAGACACTGAGGATCTGGCCTAGTAGACAGCGGCCATCTTGGTATACCCGGGGACTCTCCTGTCCACTTTTGCAATATGTCTCCACCAAAAAAAACCTCCAAGGCGGCTGATAAGCTTGCTAAATACCGCAGGCTTGGAGAAGACCAACAGGCCAAAGATGGTGCTGGCACCTCCCTGGACATGGAACATTCTGAGGCGGCCACTAACAAGGTGCTTGATGCCATCGCCCTGTGCCAGAGCACGCTCACCACCAAAATTGAGGAGGTCAAAATTGATGTATCCCTTATCCGGCAGGACCTCTCTACTCTGAGAGACCGCATTGCTGAGACGGAGACCCGTATTGGTAGAGCGGAGGATATCCTGCACCCCTTACAACACACTACTGATGAGGTACGCCGTCACCTACAACAGCTTAGTGCGAAGCAGGACGATATGGAAAATCGCCTCCGAAGATGTAATCTCCGCTTTATTGGCCTTCCCGAGACTGCTGAGGGCAACGACCCGGTGAGCTTTCTCGAAAATTTCCTGATATCCAACTTCGGCAGAGATGCATTCTCGGTGATGTTCGCGGTGGAGAGAGCCCATCGAATCCCTGCCCGTCCTCCTCCCCAAGGAGCCCCACCACGTACCCTTATAGCGAAATTCCTAAATTTCAGAGACCGAGACAAGATCCTCCGTCTAACTAGAGAAAAGGGAAATATCCCACATACCAACACGCATGTGGCCGTCTTCCCGGACTTTTCCAATGAGGTACAGCGACAACGATCCAGGTTCCAAGATGTCAAGCGATGCCTCCGCGTTTTACACCTCAAATACGCTATGCTGTACCCTGCAAAGCTTTGCATGGAGTGTGATGGCCGGACCCATTTCTTTGAAGACCCCGAGCTGGCATCCACTTGGATTGATCAGAGGGACCATTCAGCCTGACCATGCCATGCTGTCCATAAGGTGTGAGTACTTTTCTCTCCCCCCATCTGCTCCCTCCCTATACCCACAATGCTGTACATTTTCATCCTAATGTTTCGCCCCTCAGTGGGTGTATTGTTTGCGTATAACCCCTGGTGGAGCATGGGGACGAGACTGGAAATCCTTCTACGTACTACCCTGGTCCTCACAGTAGGTCTGCTGCCTCCGGGTGATCTCACGGACTTGTGGTCCCCGCTCTCCCCACGCTTGAGAAGGACCAGTGGAAGATAGTACACTGACCGTTGCTGAGACTTCCTCCTTTACTTTACTAACTGTCCTGATGGCAAGAGGGGCCCCCCTCCTACATAGCTACAATGGCGTTGTACCCTTGTGGCTCCTACACCCCATGCACTTCTCAGAGAAGAAGTCGCCCCCATAGGATGTTCATGAACTTTCCCCCCCCCCTTTACCGGACTGTTTTTTTTTTCCCCCTTTTTTTCTTTTCATTATGGGTATCTATGCTTCCTTGCAACTAAGTCCCTTGCCTCCATTGGGTCCTACCCATTGGATGTCCCCAGTTGATACCTGATTATGGGGTACTATGTCCATGCCGAGTTGGGGTGGCAGTGGACTGGGTGTGGGGAAAACTGTTATGGGTATTTGTTCCTTTACACCAACGTATTTCCAAATGCCTGTTTATGCTTTAGGTACTATGCTATTGCCATACATTATCGATGTTGGATGTCACTGTGTTTTATGTTATCTGATGTGTTTATCTCTGCTCTGCTGGTCCTGGTACAACTGCGGTCTATTATACATGCCTTATATCCGCCATGAGTTCCCTGAAATTTCTTACGTGGAACGTCAGAGGCTTGCGCAATAGAATCAAACGTACAGCCATCCTCACATTCCTCAAATCTCAGCGTGCTGACATTATCACGCTAGTTGAAACTCATGTTACGGGCCACCTACAATCCTCTCTTAAAAAGTCTTGGGTAGGTTGGGCCTATCACGCTACCCACACCTCATATTCCAGAGGGGTGTCGATCCTGGTTGCAAAAAGGGTTCCCTTCGACCTAGTGTTGCTACAAACGGACCAGCAGGGCAGATATGTGTTTATATATGCCACCATTAATGGATTCCCTATTCTGATACTAGCTTGCTATGTCCCTCCCCCATACAACTCGCTTGTAATTAAGGAGGGTCTTGCTTTTATGACGCAATATCCCTCTATACCGGCAGTATGGATGGGGGACTTTAATATGACCCTCACCCCCGCTCTAGACCGAATGGGCACACCAGACCCTCCCCTTGACCCACCGACTCATACCAGACTATACCGCATACTGACTGATTTCGCTATTGTTGACACTATTGTTGGCACACTAAAGCTTTCTCCTGCTTTTCAGCCAGTCACAACACAATGTCACGTATCAATTTCATTTTACTTTCCAAGTCCCTGACACCTAAACTGGGAGATGTGGGATTTGCTCCGAGAATACTTTCGGATCACGCCCCCTACTGGATCACGCTCCAGCTCCTGAAAGCCTCCCCTGCTCCATCTTGGTGGTTGAACCCATTTTGGCTGACGGCTCTGACGGACCAGGAGAATATCCCTGCAGAGCTACAATATTATTTCATGGCCAATGGGGACTCAGCCACTTATGACTTGGTATGGGAGATGTTTAAAATCCACGCCCGCTCCCTCCTTTCCATGCGTATTAACAGAGTCAAAAGGTCATCGAAAATTATTGTCCAACAGGCTACAGAGCATCTGCAGGTGTTGGAGGAGGCGTTCCATCGGGACCCCTCGCCCAGCACTGCTAATGATCTTAAAATTCAGGCGCGACAAGTTTCCCAACTACACATTGAAAAAGCTAAACAACACATTTTTTTCTGTAAACAAAGGGTGTTTGAATATGGAGAAAGATTGGGCAAACTGCTTGCGTATCTTGCTCATTTAGATGCGCGTCCCCCTGTGGTGGTGTTGTTGACGGATCCGCAGGGGAACGACATCACTGATCTCCAACAAGTGGTGGAGGAATTTGGGAAATTCTACTGTACACTCTACACTTCCCGTGTCACTCACACTCCCCAAGAGACCAGGGACTACCTAGCGGGAGTTAAATTCCCTAAACTGACCAAAGATCAGCTTGACCTTTTGGAAGCCCCTATCACTAAGGAGGATATTTCTGAGGCTCCTGCTTGGCCACATCTAAGGCCCCAGGATCAGATGGCTTACCACTCGAATTCTATGCCACCTACTCTGAAATTCTAATCCCTAAACTTTATGACCTGTACAAATCCATATTTGATGCGGGCATTTTACCCTCCTCCATGAGAGAGGCCCAAATTGTGGTAATCCCCAAGCCTGGTAAGGCCCCTAAATACCCAGGATCGTATAGACCTATTTCCCTGCTACAGGTCGACATAAAGATACTGGCCAAGATTTTAGCCTCCCGCCTTAACCAGGTCATTCTGTCACTGATCCACCCTGATCAGACTGGCTTCATGCCACGGAAAAATACCGCAATGAATATTCGCCGCCTATTCATGTACATTCAGGGATCCCACGATGAAATCGGTTCGAGGGTCGTGGTGGCTCTGGATGCCGCCAAGGCCTTCGATTCTGTGGAGTGGAACTACCTATGGGAGTGCCTTTCGGGATTCGGATTTGGCCCCAACTTTATCCGTTGGGTTCAGCTCCTCTATCAATCTCCAAGGGCCAGAGTGTTCGTGAACGGCTGGCTCTCTGACCAATTCCCACTAGAAAGGGGGACCCGACAAGGCTGTCCTCTTTCCCCTATGCTATACGCACTTGCTGTAGAGCCATTGGCCATTATGATTCGTGCAGATACTAGCATCCATGGTCTCAAGATAGGGAATCTGGAAGAAAATATTGGCATGTATGCCGTTGATACGCTTTTGTATCTGGCGGACTCTGGTCACTCTCTGATTGCAGCCCTCCATTCTATAGAACGTATCGGTACCCACTTGGGCATGAGCATTAACTGGTCTAAGTCCCAGATCCTTCCGATTGACCATTTCCCCTCCCCGTTCACGTCCCCTCCTCTGACCCTCCCAAGGGTCTCCGTGATCAAGTACCTTGGTGTGCAGGTCACTAGATCACTCGCAGACTATACACTCTTAAACATTGAACCTTTGTATGCCCTGATCAAGACCAAAACTCAGATTTGGGCCAGACTTCCCCTAGGTGTTATGGAACGCATCAGTTTAGTCAAGATGATACTCCTCCCAAAGATACTCTATCTGGTGTGGCATGCCTCCCTATACATACCACAAAAATTCTTCAAGGCAATCGAATCTATTCTAAATTCATTTATATGGGGGCACAGTAGACACAAATTATCTTGGAAAACTTTAAAAAATCCGGTGACACTGGGAGGAGCTGCCCTTCCAGACTTTCAGGAGTATTACCTTGCTTCCCAACTGTCCCATTTCTTTCATTTTGATAAAAGTGAGCGACCTCGATACCAGTCACTGCTATGTGAGCACCCTGATGACCTAGCTCTACCCCGCTTCAATCAGTCCTTAGAGCTCCCTTGACAAGACGTTCCCCCCACCACAACACAGACATGCCGACACACCACCGGAGGGTATGGCGGGTATCACTACAAAAACTCGGAACCCCACGGATCCATTCCCATACACCTCTCTGGTTTAACACACATATACCTGAACTGTTGTCCATCCCAGAACCTGCAGTGTGGATATGCCATGGGATTTTGTACTTACATCAGGTCATGACCAATACGGGACTTAAAACATTACAAACGCTAAAGGACGAATATTCCCTCCCTAACTGTCTTCTCTTTAGATATTTACAACTTCGTCACGCTATACAATCCCAGTTTACTGGTCTTAACCCTTCCCTGGCAGTTGCCTCTATAGTAGACACAGTCACTGGTACTGAGTCTGCCAAATTAATCTCCACTCTATACTCCGCTATCCGTCTCCCCAGTACCACGGCCTTGGCCTATGCTGCCAAGACAAGGTGGGAGGCAGACATCAGACAGATTGAGGATGAGGATTGGGATGAGATTTTGGAAGACGTGAAAAAGGTATCCCCTAAGTTATCAGACCGCCTCACGCAGTTGTATATCATACATAGGACGTATCTGACCCCCCAGAAGATAGCGCGTTTTAAACCCATGTACAATCCAGGGTGCCGCCGATGCGACCACACCCCAGGCTCCTTCTACCACCTTTTATGGTCCTGCCCAACTATCCAAACATACCGTATACAGGTGATCCGTTTCTTGCATGATCAGATGGGCTCTCCTGCTACACTAGACCCAAAAATGTGCCTACTCGGTCTGCTGCCGGGTTTAGACACAGACAAACCCCTCCGTACCTTTTTGCACGAGACGCTATTCTTGGCGAGGAAAGCGGTAGCCCGTATGTGGATGCAGGCCCTGCCCCCTACAAGTCAATGCTGGAAGAAGGAGGTTAATGACACTCTTCCATATAAAAAACTGATTTACGTCCATAGAGGGTGTTCGCTCAAATATGAAAGGGTCTGGAGCAGATGGTTAGCAGATGGTGAAATGTGCACCTAATAGCCTCATCTCCTATTCCCCCCTCCCCTTTTTGTATTCTCTCTTTCTTTTATATATGTTGTACATTGACTCCATTTCTATTGATCTGTTTCACTGTAGGCTATACAGACATTTCAATATATATTATATTATGTATGTACTATTGTCAAGGCTATGTTGGTCTATGTTGATTTATGTACCATGCATACTTTTTTCAATAAAGTTGGTTTTTCCAATTAAAAACACACCTGGGTGGGATCGGAGCGCACTCTGCGATCCAAGCCCACCCTATATTGAAGCCTATTAGAGCTTTTGGTTCTAATCGGTGCTTCCAAAAAAACCCAGCTCCCCCCACATTGGAATCCATATGCCTGAAAGGGGACAGATGCCTGGATGGGGGGGCAGCGTCTGAGCGCCCTTAATGGACGGGCCGCCCCTGCCACATAGGCAGAGGAACGAAGAAACATGCAGAGCTGTGCTTGAATAGACAAGCTCCTTGCCAATCCATCTCAAGTTCCCTTCCTGACACACATTTTCAACTGCTTTTATCTCCTGTGTCGGAGTGCTTGTCAGTAGTGAACAGCCTCAGATGATACACAGAGATCAAACAAATCTCCCTACATAAGTTTTACTGTATATATGCTGTCTTCAGCTTCATATACAGTTTAGAAAGTGCATATCCTGTTAGAATTTTCTCTTTCTCATCTGTGGGTGTGGATTCTTGCCATACACTGGGAGACAGCTAATTGGAGGAAAGGCACACACCCCCTCTCCACATAGGCAGAAAAAGGAAGAAACAATGCAGAGCTGTGCTGTGCATAGACCAGCTCTCTGCTACTCTATTTATAATACCCACCGTGACACAAATTAGCCTGGTTTAATCACAGTTAAAGTACTTGTCAGAAGTTATCATGCTGATAACAGGAGAATGGAGCAGGAGAAAGCCATGGGACTCAGGGCTTTGGAGAGAGATAATAAAACACTATAGATATATGTGCTCAGCTCAAATTTCATGATTGAGGTTTACATCCACTTTAAGGTAAAAAACCTTGAGCCTTTAGAACCACTTTAAGACCTACTAATTAAAAAAATATGTAAAAAACCAGAGCAACCAGCAACTAAAGTATTCAGTTACACAAAATTCAAAACTTACATAATTTCACTAGTACGTGATCGTTTTTTTTATCAGACCACAAATACTCATATCATCAAGCACAGGAGAAGTTTATACATAGCCGAAAATTATTGATACATAATTCCATAGTTCACCCCATCATAGACCTTTTCTAGGAACAATTATCCCTGCTATTCTTAACTGGTCAACTGTCTGCAAATTTACTTGAACGGTTTGACAATTATTCCTTCTTTTCCAACAGTTCAGAAAGAAATCCCATGATGTTAAACTAGCAGTGATTGCTCGATGACTTCCTGTCATCATGAACATGTGTCAGTTTGATGAGAAAATCTAAAGTTGATTAAATATAATATAGTTTCCCTATTATAGTGTAAAAGAGGATTAAGCATGGGGAAAAAGTCCCCTTAACTGCAATCTGGAAAATTGGATGTGTTTGGATCAGTGTTGATTTCCCCACTAATTTTAACATAATAGGGAGATCCATTCATGTAAATAGATCTAAGCACATGTATTGTATCCCCTAAACCTTATATTTACTATATTGGCACAATTGTATTTATTTTTTGTTCCTGTGGTTTTAAAACACTAACACTTTTTACAGGTCATTGAAGTCACGTTACCTGTATATGTAGACCTCTGGATGAATTATATTATTTGTAGCTTTATGACATACAGAATTGTATTCCAAGATAAGCTGCTTGATTTTGGAGGAATGAAAGATTATTAAAAGTTATATATTCTGAAATCCCGCAGGCCTGCCTGTGACGACCTTCAAATACACAATGACAGTCTGCTGCCCTTTGCAACAATAAATTCTAAATATCAGCTACCTCCAGGAATAACACAAAAGCCAGTGATACTCCTTGTGCAAATGTGTCATGAACTAGGCCAGCAGGACCTGTACTCCAAACATATAATTTGGTAAACAAAGGCAGGTTGAATGAAGTTGATGTTGAGTGTTTATTTTCAGTGAGAGGGCCTTTTGATGAATTGATATTATTTTACAGGTAATTAAAGTAAAATAGCAATGTCTTTCCTACTTAAAATATATCCCAGTGTTCACACACACTATAACCCTTACAGTAGAAAGGAAGAGAGCTCTGCTTTTTTAACAGACCATCTTCAATAAGTTTTCTGTTAAAAACAGCATTGTAATTCTGGAAAGAAGCTGATGTTAGATGCGCTAACAAATTTAGGTCAACTTGACTAATAAGAGCTAAAATCCACCTAACAATTTTTTTAAGTTGTTACAGCAACAGTTTTGTTTTTTTCATTACCTTTTGGGATAAAGGTTTTACATGAATGAATACAAGCTGAACATGGTAAGCACCTCAAAAATACTTACCTTTGTTTCAAACGTCTGCTACCTGCGAAGTCCCTTGCTACTGCCGGCATCTCCCCCCAACTTCTTATGGGTGCCAGTCTTCAGCTGTCTTGATTGGCCAGCATTGGATGTCATCACTCCATCCTATGCAGGAGTGCAGTAATCCCGGTACACAGGTAGCATGTCGGAATGTAAACTGAGCTACACATGCGCAGTTTAATGTATATTTTATAGTGGAATGCGAGCAGGCAGGTAAGTGTATTGTATTACATTAGAAACATTGAATGTCTCATCTGCAATAAAGAACCCTCCTATTCAAAACTTTTTTTTTTCAACTTTAGTTTCACTTTAAATGGTTTGTCTCAACCCTCTAACTGCCACTTTTGCTAAACAAAAAAACAGATTCACTTGCCAGATGGCCAGGTAAAAATAAAAAGGAAGGAGGGCGTAAAAAAAAGAATATCAATGCCATCACCACATTTAAGAATTGGTAAGCTGCAATATAATTAATTTGTGTTTTTATGTTTAATATCACTTTTAAATAAAAGTTATTATAATTCAGTGAATTACTCCATGGGTTGTGACTAATCACAAACAGCTCTGAAAGTTAAAGAAGTGTGGTACTTTGGTGTGGTACTTTAACCACTTCCGCCCTGGAAGGATTTTCCCCCTTCCTGACCAGGCCATTTTTTGTGATACGGCACTACGTCGCTTTAACTGACAATTGTGTGGTCGTGCAATGTTGTACCCCAACAAAATGTATGTCCTTTTTTCCCCACAAATAGCTTTCTTTTGGTGGTATTTGATCACCTCTGCATTTTTTTTTTTTTTTTTTTGCGCTATAGACAAAAAAAAAAGTGACAATTTTGGAAAAAACAAAAAAACACTATTTTTTACTTTTTGCTATAAATATCCCAAAAAACTAAAAAAAAAAAAAAAAATAGGAATTTTATAACAGCTTACCTGTAAAATCCTTTTCTTGGAGTACATCATGGGACACAGAGCCTTAAGTAATTACTTAATGGGTTATGGGCCACCTTCAGGTGTTGACACTGGTATACCCAATACAGGAAGTTGACTCCTCTATTTAATCCCTCCTCCTTCCAGGAGTACCTCAGTTTTATAGCCAAGCAATATACTCAAACCCCATAAAAAGAGGGGAGGGACCTCTGTGTCCCATGATGTACTCCAAGAAAAGGATTTTACAAGTAAGCTGTAATAAAAATCCTATTTTCTTTATCGTACATCATGGGACACAGAGCCTTAAGTAATTACTTGGTGGGATGTCCCATAGCAATGCTACTTGAGGGGAGGGAGACACAACCCGTAGGGCACCCCCAGACCTTGAGGAATTATACTGCTGCTTGCAGCACACTGCGCCCGAAGGCGATATCCTCATTCCTCCTTACATCCACGTGATAAAATTTTGTGAATGTATGCACTGAAGACCAAGTTGTGGCCTTGCAGATCTGAGCCATGGAGGCCTGGTGACACTGCCCAAGAAGCACTAACCGCTCTGGTAGAGTGCGCCTTAATTTGAAATGGGGGAATTTTACCCTTTAAATCATAAGCTTGAATTATCACCTGTCGAATCCACTTAGTGACAGTGGATTTTGACGCTGCCTATCCTTTCTTAGGACCCTCTGGCAGAATAAATAAGACACTTGTCTTATTTTCACTGCTCTATCCACATCAAGACAATGTAGTGACTTTTCTTCCCTGGAACATGGTTTTTGTAAAAACGATGGCAGGACAATATCTTGGTTCAGGTGAAAACCTGAAACTACTTTTGGCAAAAAGCCTGGACGAGGCGTAACACCACTCTATTCTCATGAATAATCAAACATGGCTCTTTACAAAGAAAGAGCAGCCAATTCCGAAACCCTCCTTGCTGAGGATATAGCAACCAAAAATACCAGCTTCCTTGTCAGAGGGACTAAGGGAATATGCTTTATCGGTTCAAACGGTTGTTTTTTTTAACACTGACAAAACTAAATTCAATCCCAAGGGCTCAAGGGTGTTTTAACTGGCGGATTAATCCACATCACCCCTTGCATAAAACCCCAGACTAAAGAATGCGTAGCAAGCAGTCTTTGAAATAAAATCGATAAGGCTGAGACTTAGCCCTTAATAGTACTTCAGGTCCAACTTCATCTCTACGCCTAATTTTAGAAAGGCAAGAATTCTGCCTATGAGATATCTCCGAGGGTGCCAACACTTGGATAAACAAGCAGGAAACATAAGCCTTCCAAACTCTATAATATATAGTTCTGGAATCTGGCTTCCTTGCATTAATCAAAGTTGAGATAACTGACCTGGAAAGCCCACATTTCTTCAGAATGTGGGTTTCCATAGCCAGGCCGTTAAATTTAGTGTTCGTAAAGTAGGATGGAATATCGTCCCTGTGAAAGCAGGTCTGGCCTTAGTGGGAGGGGCCATGGACCCTTCACTGCCATCTTTACGATTTCTGCGTACCATGACCTTCTGGGCCATGCTGGTGCTACCAGAATTACCGGCTTTCTTTCCAGCTTGATCCTGCATAGAAGTTGAGGCGGCAACTGAATAGGGGGGAATACAAAGATCAGTGAGAAATGATCCCACGGGGTCACCAATGCATCTGTTCCGCATGCGAATGGATCCCTTGTCCTGGACACAAAGTTGACTAACTTCATGTTGAATCTGGACGCTAGAAGGTCTACGTCCGGAGTCCCCCATCTTTGGCAAACAGCCCGAAAGACGTCGGGGTGAAGAGACTATCCCCCTGGGAATAACTCCTGGCGACTTAAGTAGTCTGCCTGCCAATTCTCTACTCCAAGGGATGAAAACAGCCGATAGGCATGGGACATTCTTTTCTGCCAAATTTAGAATATGGTTCACCTCTCTCTGAGCTCAGAGACTCTTGGTGCCCCCTTGGTGATTGATATAGGCCACAGCCATGGCATTGTTGGATTGGATCCTGACAGGACAATTCTTTAACCTGGAGGTCCAGGTTTTCAAAGCCAGACACACTGCCCGAATCTCTATGATGTTGATGGGCAGGGTTCTTTCGGATCTCGACCACTGTCCCTAGACAGTCGTTTTCTCTAGTACCGCTCCCCAGCCTGAGAGGCTGGCATCTGTCATTACTACTTTCCAGATAATTGGTCTGAAGGATTTTCATTTCAGCAGATTCTGGGTTAGTAACCACCAACTGAGACACTCTTGGGGACAGCCACATTGGCAAGTCCAAAGCTTGGGTCGTTTTGTTCCAAGCAGACAGGATACTGTTTTGCAACAGTCTCAAATGAAACTGTGTGCATAGGGAACTGCTTCGAATGAAGCTACCATCTTTCCTAACAACCTCATGCAAAGGCAAATTGAGGGATCTCTTTTTGGCCTGACAATCCGTTCTTGTATGCAGCTGATCTTTGCCGGGGGGAAAAACACCCTTTTCTGGGCTGTGTCTATGATCAGGCCCAAATACTCCAGCTTTCTTAGCGGTTTTAAGGAAGACTTCTCTAGGTTGAGGATCCAACCCAGACTTTCCAGGTAACTGGTTGTAATGTGTACACTTTGCTCCAAGCGAGCCACTGACTGGTCTATTAACAATAGATCGTCTAGGTAGGCCAAGACTGTAATGCCCTGTGACCTTAGCCTGGCTAGAGGTGGGGCCAGTACTTTTGTGAACACCCGAGGTGTTGTAGCTAGCCCGAAGTGCAAGGCTACAAACTGAAAGTGCTGGTCTACTTCGAACCGCAGAAATCTCTGGCGAGCAGGAAATATAGGGACATGAAGATATCCATCTCTGATGTCGATGGATGCCATAAGTTCTCTTCCTTGTAGGCTGGAAACTACTGACTTGATTGACTCCATGCGAAAGGAGCGGACTTTCAGGAACTGATTTTGATTCCTTAGATGTAGAATGGGTCTGACATTCCCATTTGGCTTTGGTATCGTAAACAGGTTTGAATAAAACTCCAGACCTCGCTCTTCTGTGGGGATCTGTATGATCACCCCAAGCCAATAATCGGTCTAATGTTTGAAACAGGGATTGCCTTTTCCTTGGGTCTTTGGGAACGTTTGATCTCAGGAAATGAGACGGTGGGAACTCCCGAAATTCTAGTTTGTATCCTACAGACACTGTGGCGATTACCCATCTGTTCTGAATTTCTCTTTGCCAGCCTTCTGAGTATTTCAGAAGTCTTCCCCCCACTCTGGTGAGGGGGGGCACCTCTTCATGATGAGTCTTTAGTATTCTGCTTTGCAGATTTGCAGCCCCAGGTCTTCTTTTGTGCCTGGGTCTGACCCTGAGGTTTTCATCTAGAGTCTGATGGCGGAGGCCATCGCCACTGCCTAGAGGCGGATGCCGTTGGTGCAGGAGAAAAAGTCTGTTAAAATGAAGGACGTTTATACTTTCTTTTGACTGGCAAAAGAGTACTCTTTCCACTAGAAATCGTCTGGATGTATTTATCCAAATCATCACCAAATAGTCACTCCCCATGAAAAGGTAAACTAGTCAGAAGCTTTTTGCAAGGTGCTTCGGCAGACCAATCTTTTAACCAAAGGGTCCTACGCATGTGTACTAGCACAAGGCGAGACCCTGGTGAATAAAATCCTTCATAGCATCTATGGCAAAACATAATGCTTTTAGTAACTTGGCCAACTCACGGGCCTGTTGTGCAGGGAGCTCTTTAGGAGCCCCTGTGAATTGGTCCTTTAAGGACTGACAGATGCCTATTGTTGCAACTGCAGGCTGAGTAACGGTCCCTGCTAAGGAAAAAAGAGGATTTTAACAGGATTTCCAACTTCTTATCAGTTGGATCTTTAAGCATTTGTGCATTGTCTACTGGACAAGTTAGACTTTTATTCACACTGGAAATCGCAGTGTCAACTGCTGGAACCTTCCATCTTTCGGTGAATTTTTCCTCCATGGGATAGAGAACTGATAATCTCTTTGGAGGGATAAAATGCTTATCCGGATGATCCCATCCAGCATAAATAAGCTTTTCTAGAAATGCATGGACCGTAAACGCATGCAAAGGTTGTAAAGGTTTCAAAGAACCCAAGGAGGAAACCAGACTTTCAGCTAACTCTGATAGGGGTAGCATGAAAGTGGAACGAACCATTTCCATAAGGATTTGTACCTCTGATTGTGAAGCTGATTCATCAACTGTTGTTTCCTCTGCAGAGGAATAATCGACTTGTTTTCCCTCTCAATCGTCTGAGGGTAACACCCCATCCTGTCCCCACTGTTCCCTTGGTAAAGGGTTTGGAGTGGGAGAGAGGGATCTAGCATGCTTCCTATTCCCTTGGATGGAGGATGCGATTAAAGCCGCTAATCTTCCTTCTAAGCCCTGCAGGGCAGAGGAAAATGCATCTTCAGTCACGTATACAGGGGCTGAAGTGTGAGAAGCAGTTGCACCACCAATCGGTTCTCACCCTGGCTTGCCATATCTGGTATCTCCGGAGAGGAGGACAGTGTGGAGGCATGGCTGGAGTTCCCAGCGCCAGGGGGTGGAACCTTTGGTGCCTTATTAGTAACCTTGGAAGCCATAGTGCTAAGCACAAAAGCAGAGGCACTCTAAGAAGTGTTCTGTTTGCTGAGCAATAGTAGGAAAAACAATGGCAGCATAGATTAATCTGATGCTAAACAATAATGTATTTTCCTGTACTGAAAATGCCTGTGTATACACCCATTATGTGCTCCAGCGCTCCTGTGTCCTGTGGCAGCCTTGCTTCAGCTGCTCTGGTAGACATTTTCTCAGTTTTCAGAGCACAGCTTTTAAGCCCCTCAGGTGTAAACCTGATTGTCTGTGCGCCGTGTGCTTTCCAAGGACACTGAGTCCGCACACAGTGCTGACTGCTTAAACCACGCCCCTTCCTCATCCTTCTTTCAAAGTAAAAAACTTCAGCCTCGTGCGTGCGTGGACGCTTTGGTCTGAGACCAGGAGAGGAGGCTGCAGCCGCCATGCAGCGATTCTGTCTCTGGCTGTTTGTATGCATCCACTTGATATCACTTCAGGCAAGTAAATGTCTTTTAGCCAAGAAGCCACCCCGCACCCCTCGGGGGGGGGATGGGCGAGCGGGGGTACCTTCAGTTTGTGCTTATTACACTGATTTATAGCTGTTACAAATGTAATGTACCACAGTACATGTACCCCCAGCCACTCCCCAATTGGGGGGAGAGGAGAACCCCCTCCAGCTGCTAGGACACACGCTGTAAGTTAGCACAGATTAACAGGGTATATGCATTCTTACTCCCTCTAGAGGAGTTTTAAGGCATTACAATATTATATATTGAAAGTAAAGTCATAGGTGGACTTTGCCGTTCCTATGCTTTTCTCTTACCTTTTCCTCACTGCAGGATACTGCTGAAAACAGACAGAGCCAAACTTCACCCATCACGGCGGGCAGTGTAGTTAAACCTTCAAAGACCGGGTCCCTTTTAATAGGGGTTCCACTCCTTTGGACCTGTATAGCACCCCTTAGGACAATTTTAGGTAATGTAGCAAGACCAAAAAGAGTCCTGGTTCCTAGGGTCCAGCCCTCAAAGAGAAGCGTTACAGGCAAAACCTCATTCTTCTATGCAAGGTCCGGGTACCATCCTGTGGCCACAGTGGCGTGGATGGATCCGGTTGTGGAGGTTTTTCAAATCCAGCATGAATCCCTCCTGGAGCTCCTCAGAGCACATCTTCACTCATGATCAATACCTTAGACACTGGCGAAAAAACTGAGGTACTCCTGGAAGGAGGAGGGGTTATATAGGGGAGTCAACTTCCTGTATTGGGTATACCAGTGTCAACACCTGAAGGTGGCCCATAACCCATTAAGTAATTACTTAAGGCTCTGTGTCCCATGATGTACGATAAAGAAAAACAAAATTTCGTCATCAGTTTAGGCCGATATGTATTCTACATATTTTTGGTAAAAAAAATAAAATAAAATCGCAATAAGCGTATATTGATTGACTTGCGCAAAAGTTATAGTGTCTACAAAATAGGGGATAAATTTATGGCATTTTTATTATTACTTTTTTTATTTACTAGTAATGGCGGTGATCTGCGATTTTTATCGGGACTGCAACATTACAACGGACACATTTGACACTTTTTGGGACCAGTGACCGTTATACAGTGTTCAGAGCTAAAAATAGCCACTGATTACTGTATAAATGTCACTGGGAAGGAAGGGGTTAACACTAGGGGCGATCAAGGGGTTAACTGTGTTCCCTCTGTGTGTTTCTAACTGGGGGGGATGTGGCTGACTAGGAGGAGGAGAGAGATTGTTGTTCCTACCTAGTAGGAACACACAATCTCTCTCCTCTCCCCTGACAGAACCAGGATTTGTGTGTTTACACACAGAGATCCCGGTTCTCGCTTTGTCACGAGAGATTGTGGGTTCCCAGCGGTCACCACGCCCGGCAGGCATGCACATCATTCCGGAAACACACTGCAGGCGCACGCCTGCTACAGCGTTTTAAAGAACCGACATACAGCTACGACGACTCGCTCAGGGGAGCCAACCTGCCGCAGTATAACTGCGGCAGCTGGTCGGGAAGTGGTTAAATGCATTCTAAACCTTCCTACCTGACCCCTGTGTTTTTCCCCTTGCATACGATTTATACTGATCATATGGTTTCATGGTGTCATTTGTTGCCCTGTACTCACAGTCTATCATAGAGTAAATCTGCACATGACTGTCAGAAATTTCCGTTTGTGCTCAAACATGAGGCATACCACGTGGCACGGCACAGGTTAAGGTATGACCTCTGTTGGTAAAGCTAAATTTTCCTGTGAAGAAACTAAATATCTCAAAATCCCCATGTCTATTAGTCTAGTGCTCTTCAGGTCAAGTAACTAGATCTGACAAAGATACAAGCAGGCAGAGCAATGAATGGGAACAGATGTGCTTTGATCACATTAGCACTCTAATGATTGTGAGGCAACACAGACAAAATAGTGAGGTATGAATTGCTACCCAGAACAAGACGTTGCCTCTACCTTTGGCAAATAAGGACAAGCTTGGTGAATGAATATATGGACATAGGGGAACTGATCAGCCATGACACTATAAACTGCAGCTACAGTGGAGGCGCATGTGCGGTAGCTTCCAAGATGGCCGCTAGCCTCTGAAGCTCTGCTCCACCCCGGCCCCTTTCATTCCTCAGGAGCAGACAGAGTGCCCCACCACACTCGAGAACGGCACCCTCAGGTGTGTGAAGCCCCCGGGAATAAACTGATGCTGGCAGGGTCTGCCAGGAGGAGCCTATCGAACCAGATGACGGCCGCGAGCGGACCGATCAGCTATGCCAAGACGGCCGCCATTCCTCCGAGACACAATGTGGCTGCAGCAGCAGAGGAGTCTATAGCGGATCAAGACTGTGCCCCACCGCAGTCTCCAGGTACCGTGGTCTCACGGCTACCACAGGCCCATTCACCGACCTCCACTGAATCCCTCCTATTCAGCCTTCACACCGGCCTCCCATCCACCCCTATGATGGACCCACATACAGGCCTATTGCTTTCAGTCAGTGAAGCACGAGAAGCTGCCCCCTCCCACACTGACTTTCCCTCCATGATGGAGGCCTTTGCTCATCTGCTTTCTAAAAGTCTGGCACAGAACGCAGCCCAGATCACATCTTCCATTCATGCTGACATGCAGCAGTTTGGGCTCAGACTGGACAATATGGAGAAAAAAACAGACCAAGCAGGGGCAAGGATCAACCAGAATACTGCCAGAATACAAGACATGCAGGATCAACTGGAGGCGGCTTTCGCAAAGATTGACGATCTCGAGAACAGATCGAGACGATACAACTTCAGAGTGAGGGGGCTCCCGGAATCGGAGAAAGAGGTTCACTCTGTCATCAAAGTCCTCATCAAAGATCTTATCCCAGAGATCTCGGAGCACCGTTTGGAGCTGGATAGGGCCCACAGAGCTCTGCAACCTCCCCGTAAAGACGGCCTCCCAAGGGACATAATAGTCAAACCCCATTTTTATTCCATAATTACATAAAGATCTTGTGAGCCACAAATGGATTGATGCCTATAAAGTGAATCCAAATGCTTCAATCAGCTGCACACACTATCCACGTTTCATATCGTGTATGTGACAAAATCAAAATAAGTAATTGTGTATGCGCTAGGTAAAAATAAATACCATGATAAAAATATGGATAACACCAAAAATTAATATCGTAGCGTAAAATATATAAATCACGTTAAAAATATACAATAATAATCAGTGCCATTCATTTGTGAAAACCAATAAATGAATATATATATATAAATAATCTATAAATCACGTTAAAAATATTCAATAATAATAAGTGCTATTCATTTATAAAAACCAGTGAATAAGTATATATAAATACAACATGCAAAACGTGAAAAAATCCAAGTGATGATGAAAAAAAATTAATATTATTGAAGTGTCCAAAAATTCAATAAAAATAATCAATAAAATATGGTATATAAAGTGCAGGCATTAGTGTCCAAAAAAATATATATAGGCATTCCTCATGTTCTTCCTATATGGTGTGCAAAATACGGCATGCTTTGGTGCCCTCCAGTGACCCCCAATAGCTCATGCGCTCACCTCTGAGCGTGTGACACAGTGATTAAACAGTGTCTATACACGCAGTGGAGCCACTCCTGGGCTCATATAGGATCTGTTGGGAATGATCTGCACCTCTCTCAGATAATCATCAATGGTAACATATGTAGGAAAGAAAGAAACTCCATAGTGTAATGCCGTCAGAGATTTATTAAATTATAAAACCACTTCCCTCCAGGAGGGTACTCACAAGGTATGGGTGCGTCAGTGCACCATCCTATCCATAGTGTAATACACAGGGATACAGGAACAAAAGTCTGGCGTGCGGTGTGGTGTGTAATCCTCTGCTTGTACAGACAAGCAGAGGATTACACACCACACCGCACGCCAGAAGAGCCCTGAAACCTCTACTCCAACTCCTACAAGAGAAAGAGATTCCCTACAGATGGTTGTTCCCGCTGAGACTAAATTTCTCATACAAAAGCAGAAACTGTACTTTCTCCACCTTTGCTGAGGGCGAACGTCTTCTCCTTCAGCTGGGCCTCATTCCTCAGGATCCTTCTTCATCACAATCAAGCAGAGGTACTCCATCTTCCACTAAAAGACTGCCTCCTGCAAGCCCTCTACAACCTTCCTGGCTGAAACAAAGCTCCAAGAGGTCGAAAGAAAATGTCCCCACGTGATTCATTGCCTCTTATTTGGGGCCTAAAGTTCCACCATGGGTGGTTGATGTCTGGCTTTTGATCTTTAGAAATGTGTTTTTGTTCTCTATTGCCCTATCAGATCTGGGACTCTGACTCTCACAACTTGGTTGGGTAGTCCCCCTCCCCCCCCCTTTTTTTTTCCTTTCTTTCTCCATGCTGATAAACTGAATGATTTGCTCACATGGCAAAGTTTAGTTAAGCTGGCTTTTTCAACGGGGGGGAGGGGACCTCCACAATTGGTCTCCAGAAGGGGGATTCATGCTCTCGGGGTTCCCTTGGGGGGATGGCCCGGGTTCGGGGATACCCCCCTCCCCAGGGTTTTGGCATGCTACCACTCACGGGCTGCTCATAGCGAGTTTTGTATAAAAAGTGGATGGTAAGGGTGCTCAGGGCTTCAAAGGAATAAATGTCTCTTAAAAAAGTCCAGCATGGATAGAAATGGCAAAAAATATTAGGGCTCTTCCACACTTATGGAAGCAGCTAGCAGAAAGAAGCAGTTTCTATGGAGACATAAACAAAAACAAGGCGCCTCTAAGTGCAGAAGTTTACATACTTTAATATCTCAGACGGGACTAAAAACACTTACAGGATGGGATGATAAAAGCAGCACCTATAGGTTGATAAAAGAACCAGTGAGCATTCCGAAACGCGTCCCTTCTTGATGACCACATCCGCCCAGATCTGCGGTCCAGGCTGGTTTGCTGTCTCCCCTGATTGACATCACTTCCAGGCTTTTTCCTCCTCTCTTCGGATGATGTCAGTTCCGCCAGCGCTCCAGCGTCCAAGACACTGCTGCTGACTGACGCTGTACTTGTTATCAAGCCTGAGGACTCCCTCCAGCCGTGACCCCTTCCAATGCTATACACTGCAATTTCATGATGTGCTGCTTTTATCATCCCATCCTTTAAGTGTTTTTAGTCCCGTTGGGGATATTAAAGTATGTAAACTTCTGCACTTAGAGGCGCCTTGTTTTTGTTTGTCTTCATAGCGAGTTTTGATCTCCTAGCCTCCGCTGTCTCAAGCCCCCTCTTGCTCTAGTGCTCTGGAGCACTCAGATAGGCACTGGTTCCCTGGGAGGGATGGATAGAAGGGGGGAGCTCCCCCCTCAGATTCAGTCAGGTTCGGGGCTACTTTGCCTATTGACATTTAAAGGGAGGGCCCATGTATCCCTGTGATCCAGGGTATTTTTTTTTCACACTTCATGTTAACATAAGATAGTTTACTAAGATTTCTCATGTTTATTGATCGCTCTGTTATATGCTCTTATTAGACCCGACTGTGGTCTTCAGTTAGCATGTCTAGAGGAACTGGGGCTGTGGTGGACACAGTGTGCCGACTCTAGATCCCAGGAGTTCCACCGGAACGTGGACGCAAGGGTAGGAACGACAGTCCTTCCTACTCTTTGGGATGGGTGGGGTTGATTTCCCCAATTACTTCAGTACATTGATCGGTTATGTTTAACAATTCTTGTTGTTCTTTGCTCATTGCTCACCATTATTTTCTCTTTTTATGCTTCATCTCTTTTCTTTCTCCCTCTCCTCCTATTCTACTCTCCCGTATGTCGCCATAGGTTCCCCCGGACTCAGAGGAGGCCTCTGGCTCAACATCCCAGGCCTGAACGGACACCACGCCTCTCTTACGGGGCTCTGGAATTATTTCCACTGTCTAGGAGTAGGTAAGTTGCAGTGTATGGGGATAGTTTTCTCCCCTCTGGACTATGGTTAGCATAAAGGATCACCACCCTCCCTTTAGAATTATATCGCACAACACCCAAGGCTTAAATTCTCCAATTAAACGCAGAAAGATCTTCCAGTCCTACCACTCTATGCACACTGACGTTTTGCTCCTACAAGAGACACATTTCCCGATGAGCTACAAACCCTCATTTCTCCATCAGCACTATCCCCAATTCTTCTTGGCCTCAGCTGAAAACAAAACCAAGGGTGTGGCCATTTGCTTCGCCAAACATTTAAATGTTTCACAACCTGAGAAGATAGTTGATCCCCAGGCGATTCCTGCTAGTGTTGGGCCTTATTGATGGCGAACTTTATACTTTAGAAAATAGTAAAAACCTTCGCGCCAGTGGTGTCGATAGCAGATAATATATATGAATTACATATACTGGTGATACATCTAGTAAGAAAACATTCCCAACAATAAAGAAAATTTGTGGAAATATATAAACAATCAGTGTAAGCTGCTCCCCAATTTTTGAATAATCAAAAAAATAGATAATCAAAAAAAGGAATGTAAGGAAGATAGGGGGCGCTAGATACCATATTATTCAAGTGCTCTAAATAAATAAATCTCCTGCATTACCTAAAAAAATGGAAATGTAAGAAAGCTAGGGGGCGCTAGATACCATACTATTCAAGTGCTTTAAATAAATAAATATCCTGCATTACCAAAAAAATGAAAAACATAATAGTGACAAATCATAATTAGATTACACATTGAAGTGCCCACAATAGTGAAAAAAATCTATCACTATATATATTTTTTTCACTATTGTGGGCACTTCAATGTGTAATCTAATTATGATTTGTCACTATTATGTTTTTCATTTTTTTGGTAATGCAGGATATTTATTTATTTAAAGCACTTGAATAGTATGGTATCTAGCGCCCCCTAGCTTTCTTACATTTCCATTTTTTTAGGTAATGCAGGAGATTTATTTATTTAGAGAACTTTATACTTTAGTTTCTTATTATGCGCCTAACAAAGGCCAAAGAAAGTTCTTTGACTTACTGCTTAAAAAACTACAGCTCCACCTTAAAGGTACAGTATTTATAGGAGGGGACTCGAACACTGCCTTTGATCTGCGCTTGATAGACTAGCCAATGGGAAATCTAAACCTAAACGCCTGTCCAAACAGAGTACTAGAATAGCGGCTCTCTTATTTGAAGAAGGCTTGGTTGCTATCTGGAGGGAGGCAAACCCACACAAAAAATATTACATTCACTTCTCAGCACCGCATAGCTCTTTCGCCAGGATAGACCATATCTTTACTCACTCGCACACTATCCCGTTCATTCTAAGCTCATGGATCATTGACTCTCTGCTTTCCGATCATGCTATGGTTTCGGTTGTGACTCATAAAGTAGGTCCCTCAAAGGGTCCGCCTCTTTGGAAACTTCAGGAGTCTCTCCTTAGTGATCCAATAAACTGTCTGGGCATAGAAGCGGCCATAAAGGACTACTTCCATTTTAACCAGACGGAAGAGATTTCCCCCTCCACTTTATGGGCAGCTCACAAATCGGTGATCAGGGGACACATTATTAGTTTATCATCTCAACTTAAACAGCCCATAAAGCGGACATTCTCAAACTCACATCGGAATACCTGGCGGCAGCGCAGGCACATAAGAGACTCCCCACCACAGATTCCCTAAAGACTCTGGACAGATCTCGGACCCTCCTTAATTTAGCTCTGACCTCTGCAGTCGAAAAACATCTAAGATGGACGGGAGCTAAATTCTATTACCAATCCGACCGGATAGGTTCCAGACTAGCAGCTAAACCCAACCCCAAACAACGCTCTTTAGCGTTTCCTAAAATCAAGACGTCATCAGGAGACCTGACTCAAAACCCAACAAAGATTATGGAAGCCTTCTCACAATTTTATGCTAACCTATATAAACCCTCTGATTCCCCCCAACAGCAACGGGATTGTTTCCTCGGCGATTTACCCCTTCCGGCTTTGTCCAAGGAGCATCGGGAACTTTAAGATGACACGTTTTCGGTGGAGGAAGTGTTAGACACGATCCGCTCTCTCAAAACGGGGTCCGCCCCAGGACCAGATGGATTCTCCACCGGAGATATTACAAAATGTTTGCCCCCAGCTTGGCCCCTCACTTAACTAAATTTTTCAACTCCCTCAGGGATGGAGCCCCCCTGGGACCTGATCTTAATTCAGCATATATTTCGGTAATCCCGAAGCCGGGAAAAGACTCAAGTGTGCTGAGTAACTATAGGCCTATTTCGCTTATTAACAATGATATTAAAGTTATGACAAACATTCTAGCGAACAAGGTGGCAAGCTTCATATCCAAATATATTCATAAAGATCAGGTGGGCTTCATCCCTGGCAGACAGGGACCAGATCAAATATGTAGAACAATAGATGTCAACTCTCTGCTTAGATCTGGATGGGCAGGGGGCCCTCCGCAAAGGGGCTTCCTCCTTTCCATCAACCCACATAAAGCTTTTGATTCTGTTGACTGGGTATATTTATCTGACATATTACAAAGATGGGGATTTGGCCCCTTCTTCCTGAACTTCATTAAGTCCCTTTATTCGACCCCGTCAGCCCAGGTTCGGCTCATGGGGAGGTACTCAGAACATTTCCCTATAGGACGGGGGACCAGGCTGGGTTGCCCACTTTCCCCCCTCCTCTTCGCGATTGCAATTGAGACACTGGCTATAGCAATCAGAACCAATCCGGATATTAAGGGGGTACATTGCGGAAATCAGGAGCATAAATGTGCGCTTTATGCGGATGACCTTCTCCTTTATATCACCTCCCCTTTCACCTCCACCCCTATGATTTATAAAATCCTTCAAGAATTTAGTACAGTTTCTGGCTTAAGGGTCAATTTGTCCAAATCCATCGCTTTAAACATTTCGGTCCCGCAAGATTTAATCACTCAACTCTCCACTAACTTTGAATTCCCCTGGGCTCCAACAGAGATTCCCTATTTAGGCATCAGAATAACTTCAGATATACAAAGCCTTTTTGGAGCTAATTACCCCCCCATGTTTCGTAAATGTAAAGAGGACTTGGATAGATGGGCCAGATGTGGTCTATCCTGGTTGGGCAGAATTCATGCCGTAAAAATGACTCTGCTCCCCCGCCTTTTATATCTGTTTTGCTCCCTCCCTATTCCGATCAAGAAAAAGATCCTTCACAAATTCCAATCGGAGATTGTCTGCTTCATCTGGGGTCGAAGGGGATACAGATGCCCCTCCAGTATCCTTTACCGCTTAAAAAGTCAGGGAGGGCTTGGTTTGCCGGACTTATGGCGATACTATAAGGCAGCCCAACTTTCCCAAATATCTACGGTTTTTGGGAAAGGCTCAAAGCCGAGCTGGCTTTCAAGGGAAAGACAGGCTACCCCGCGGAACACTATCGACTATCTTCTCTGGTGTGACCCTAAGGCTAAGCCATCAATCATGTCACCCACCCTTTCCATTCCATAGCCTTGAGCTCATGTCTCTTTTCACATCGTAATTTAATCTCTCCCATTAGATCGCTAGCTCACCTTTTCCACAATCCTGATTTACCTCCGGGGATGGTCATTAAGGCTTTTAAATGGTGGACAGATAAAGGTCTATATAGGATAGGTCACTTTCTCTCCCCCAAAGGCCCGATCACGCTGTCTCACTGTCAAAATGAATTAGATATGCCTGACTCTGGGATCTTCAGATTCTCCCAAATTACTCACTACCTACACTCAATTTTGAAACACAATCAAGAAAACCTCTCCTTGACTCCCTTTGAACATTGGTGCTCCAATACAGAAGTCCAGAGGGGAGGTATATCCCTAATTTACGCTGCATTAAAATCTCTCTCGGACAAACCTGCATATGCTCGGGCCTGGGAGGAGGACACAGACAGCTCCTGGTCTTCGAAGGACTGGTCTATTAGGTTTGAAAGATCCTTCAAAGGTATAAAAACATCTCATTAATAGAAGCCAGTATCAAAGTCATAACACAGTGGTACTATGTACCTGCTCGCATTTCTGTCATTTTCCCAGGGACATCCCCCCTTTGTTTTAGGGGCTGCGAGCTAGAAGGGTCTATGATACATATATGGTGGTCCTGCCCGCAAATCAGATCATATTGGGGTAAAGTTTTCCGCACAATCAGTTCTATTTCATAGCAAACAATAACCCCTAATCCCTCCGTAGCTCTGCTGAATGGGAGGATCAGGGAGCTTCCTAAATTTACACAGAGGTTAATATTGTTTATCCTCTTAGGAGCCAAAGTTACCATAGCGAAATCCTGGAAGAAACCTAGTGTTTCATTTTCAGGGCTTTAAGAGGAAGGTTTTGTGAATAATGGCACAAGAACAAATCGTTGCAAAAACTAAATGACAAAAGTGGAATATTCTTTGCTATTTGGGAACCATGGGCCAAATATTGTAACGTTCCCTTATATCTGGGCACACCGCAAGCTCCCTAGTTCGTTAGATCCTATCGGAGAGTATCCCCCTTCTCTACTCATCCTTTTCTCACACCTTTCCCTTTCCTGAGACTTTCTTGTCTCCACATTTGGTTAGAATGGTTCAACTTCAGTTAGAACTTTGACCAGTCTTGAGTGGATTTCTGAGGCAGACTTATTATGATTGCACTATGACTTTACGCTTCATTTTTGGATGGGCCACTTGTGTGTAAGCATCACAGAAAGGTGGCAAAAGGGAAGTGACTAGAGGCTCAGTTTGGGAGTAGGAGTAGAGCTAAAGTGATGTAGTGGAAGACTTTATCTCGGGACTAACGGGCAACTCCACAGTGAGATCCCATAGGGGTGGCTTGCCCGTGAGCCCAAGGTGGAAGTTAATAATCCCAATTTTAAGGATAGCTTTATGGATACCCCCTCTCACCTAGATTCTAAGACACCCTGTCTTACCTCTCCATAGAATTCATACATTGTTTGATATATGCTCTGTATCTGCCCTCAGTATTGAAGGATATATGTCTTCTTTTCCAAGTCTGTTCTTACAAAAGAAGCGTATTATATATTCATTTTTTTGATTTGTATGATTATTTTTATATACAAAATAAAAATTATTGAAATGAAACTGCAGCTACAGCATATGAGCCCACCATTGCAAGTTAAGGCAAACAACACAGGGCATTTAACTACACTCACGGCCAGTTCACACAAGAAAGCAGTGTGGGAAACCTGCGTTCTGTGCTAGTTCCCTGCATCACATGCGAAACGCACTGCACTTGTGTTCTGCAGCATGTATTAACTTACAGACACCCCAAACAGGTCACAAACGGAGTGTTTCTGCATGCACTGGATTGCATGGTACAGTAGCACTATGCAATTGAGTTGCTGTGTATTTTTTAAAGTAGTGCATGCACTATTTTTGGTGCGGTCCGACACAATTTCAGCCCAATGCATGTGAGCTGCAAAGGAACGGACAGTGGCACGATAGGCAGCACTGATGGGTACTGATAGGGCTGCATCAATAATCAGGGCACTGATTATCAGTGTAAACAATGTACTCGCTGTGCCCTGTCAGCCCTGCCAGTTATTGGCTCTTCTTTCCTTACACAGACACAGGGTGTAAGAAAAGGAATGTCGATAACCAACAAGTCTGTTTGCATGTGACCAGCTGTGATTGGACACAGCTGATCACATGGTAAAAGGCCACTGTGATTGGCCCTTTACCGTGATGCTGTAGCCATCTTTTGACTATAGCGCAGTGGGGAAGCGGTTAAGAGAACAGTTATGTTTTTCAAGCATTCTGGCTTTGCTGCTGTAGATAGAATTTGCAAGCATAGGGCAGAACAGGTTAGACATTTCATCAAAGTAGTAGTCAGAGGTGCAATAGAGAAGAGTTAAAGTGGCACAGGTTTCTAGTGGTAACTGGTTGTTGGTTGGAGAAATAGGGGGGTTGAAGACAGGGAGTATGTGAAACTAATAAGATTGTGATCAGAAAGGGGGTGTTGGATAGTTGCAAGGAGCACAGTGGTGATGTGTTAGAATTAAACAGGAATGTTAGTGAAAGCGGGTATTTAAAATGAGAGCCAAGCAGAGAAGTGGTAAAAGCAACTATGACAGTATTCCGGAAAGCTGAAAAACACAGCAATTCTCAGAGAAACTGGAGAACAAAAACACATGGAATGAGCTTCAAAAGAGGAGACAGATAGGGAGGGACATCAAGCAAGAAAGTGAAAAGTGTGTTGTGGGGAAAGAAGGATACCAAGTCCATCTCTCTTTCATCCACTGGGTTTGGGTGAGTCAGTCTATTGGAGATAGCCGAGGGAGAAGTCAGCTAGAGAAGCAAAGTAGGGATCCAAAAGCCATGTTCCAGTAATGCAAAGCAAATTAAAGTTGCTGGAGGAAAAAAGGTCATGGACAAAGCTAAGCTTGTTACAGACAGAGGCAGCATTCCAGAGGGCATATACGGGGGCAGGTTCTTGAAAGCAGGGAAATAGAAACTATACTGTGTAGATTGTGGCTACTGACAGAAGAAGGATGCTGCCAGGTTTGCAAGTGAAAGCAAGATAGAGGTTCAGAATTAAATATCCCCAGAAGTTAGGAGAAGCAGGAAGGTTAGGTAAAGTAAGATAAGAGTAATATTTAGATTAGTGCACATTCCATTGTGTCCTGGAGGTTATGTCACCATGTGGGTTCAGAACAGTAATAGGAAGAGGACGGAAGTAGGGTTTTTATATATATATATATATATATATATATATATATATATATATATATATATATATATATTATGGGGTGCAGAAGAGGGGTAAATATATTGTGTATATATTTATACACAAAAAACAGCTCATGTTGGTCTCCAAACACGAAAACAATGTAGGTGAACACAGTCACTTGAATAAATGGCTTGGCCATCTGTTTCCTTGAGAAGATGGCCATCTTGCGATCAAAGCGAGGCTTGCTCATCGGCTCTGGTACAATGGTGGCCATATTTGCGAACGATCTGATCTAAACAAGTGGGGACACAGCTGTGCTCTTTTTGCTTGGGACACTATATATTAGCGTGGTGACGGACATGGACTCCATGCCGCCATTGACGTCAGCTCCGACAAAATGCAAGTCGAGCCTGCCTATATGCAGACCAGTTCCAGGGAACCATTGATTTTTTTGCATGCTGGATTATATCTGGAGTTTTGTGAGTTCTTAGTATTTCTCGTTTAATAAAGTACCATACAGTTTTACACTATGTGGACCATTTTTTATTTTCCCTATGGTTTGTGAATTGGAGCGATTTCTTTTGTCAGCCATGACACTATCCCATCCAGACTAAACTGAGGAAACTGAATAGATCTTCTGTGTATTACAAGCTATGTAAATATTTATTTATGTCCAAGCTCTTATAATTTGGAGTCTAGATCTCTGGTAAGCAAGCATTTCATATGATTCAAGGTGAAGGTGCACCTGGGTAAATTTTTCACTAAGTATTTGTTCACTCACATTGGACATTTATTCAAGAGACTGTGTTTATCTACATTGGTTTTGTGTTTGGAGACCAGCATGATATACAGTGGGGACGGAAAGTATTCAGACCCCCTTAAATTTTTCACTCTTGAGTTCTTCTTTAGCTCTCTCACCAAGGCTCTTCTCCCCCGATAGCTCAGTTTGGCTGGACGGCCAGCTCTAGGAAGGGTTCTGGTCATCCCAAATGTCTTCCATTTAAGGATTATGGGGGGCACTGTGCTCTTAGGAACCTTAAGTGCAGCAGAAATTTTTTTGTAACCTTGGCCAGATCTGTGCCTTGCCACAATTCTGTCTCTGAGCTCTTCAGGCAGTTCCTTTGACCTCACGATTCTCATTTGCTGTGACATGCACTGTGAGCTGTAAGGTCTTATATAGACAGGTGTGTGGCTTTCCTAATTAAGTCCAATCCGTATAATCAAACACAGCTGGACTCAAATAAAGGTGTAGAACCATCTCAAGGATGATCAGAAGAAATGGACAGCACCTGAGTTAAATATATGAGTGTCACAGCAAAGGGTCTGAATACTTAGGACCATGTGATATTTCAGTTTTTCTTTTTTTTTTTTAACAGAAAATTTTTATTAAACAAATCAGCATTACAGTACAAGAAATTAGTACAGTCATTGCGATAAGAATAATGACAGTGAGATTTACCCTGAAACAATAACTACTGTTTATCAGGTGTTCCAGATGTGCACACAACAGAATTTTCACTTAACCATACTTCTCATGGCTCATATCATCTTAAAGTTCTTAGATAATATAAAGTAAATAACCCAGTATTCAATCAAGCCTAGTAGGGGTGGCGGGGGGGGGGGGGGGAGAAGAAGGGGGGGAGGGGAGGGAAGAGAAAGGAAGGTGGGGGGGAGAGGGAAAGGGAGGAAAAGGAAGGGGATGAAGGGAAACGGGCATAAGAAGAATAGACTTGAGATGCAGGATGTCCTCTACTATGTTTCATGTCTTACTTATGGGGTAGGGGGTTCAGGGTCCCCAGAAGCGTCCACCCAGGACGACCAAATTTTGTCAAACTTCCCTGGACATTGCCTACTTTTGTACGTCAGTCTATACAGGGGGAGTACCTTGTTCACCGACCTTATCCACAAGGCCAGGGTAGGAGGCTCCACCAGTTTCCATTGCAGTAGAATTTCCCGCCTAGCATAATACAATGCGAAGGTTAGACACAATTTATCATATCTGTCACCCTCGACATCCTCCAGATGACTGAGCAATAGTATTTGGGGATCAACCGGTAAGTCTGAGCCTATGACATTGCCCAGTGTGGAGGCCACTGCTGACCAAAAGGGTCTTAGTTTTGGACAAGACCAGACCATCTGCCAGAAAGTACCCACTTCCTGTCTGCATCTCTGACAGTGGGGATCTCTTTGGTGGTATATGCGCGCCAATCTCTGTGGGGTGAAATACGCTCTGTGTAGGAACTTGAATTGTATGAACCTATCCCTTGCAGCGATCATGGAAGGAATGTAGGAGATTAAACACTCCTTCCACTCCTCCTCGTCTAAAGAGGGAATATCAACCCTCCACTTTTCCCAGGTTTTAGTTAGTTTCGCATCATACTCCCCCGTAAGGTATAGATATAGTGTTGAGAGGCTTCCCCATCACGCTGGAGGTCAGGAGCCTTTCAATGGAGTCCGGTTCCAGAGTGAGGGGGGCAGGGAACTGAGCCTCAAAAGGCGTGCTGCAGCTGCCAGTATCTGAATTGGAAGGAGGATGGGATAGCAAAGGATTGCCTCAGGGCTTGGAAAGTCGTAAGCCTGCCATCTTTAACTATATGTTTTAATGTGAGGATTCCCTTTTTTGCCCAGAGAGAGGGGTCCGGTATAGTGTAAAAGTGGGAGAGTAGAGGGTTACCCCATAGGGGCATGTGGGGTAAAATGTAGTTGGGCTTCCTATAGATTTTCCTAGCCTCCTGCCATACCCTCACAGTGGTCCGCATCGGAGTTGTCATGGACAAACTGGCCCTAAGACCGCAAAACGGGAGATTGCTCGGGGCAGCAAAGGAACCCAGAATGGCTGCCTCCAGAGTGACCGCCGGATTCTGCGTGGGCTGGGAGAACCACCACCGACCGTGACCAAAACAGCTGCCCAGTAGTAGATTTGAAAATTCGGTAGCGCCAGTCCCCCCCCCCCCGAAAGTGGGAGATATAAGATCTGCTTGGCCACCCTGGGTGGCCTCCCAGCCCAGACAAAGTGTATCAACAGACTCTCCAGCCTTAAAAAAAAAATCTTAGGGATGGGTATGGGTGTGTTGCGGAAGAAATATAGATATTTCGGGAGGTAAATCATTTTTAATAAATTGACTCTGCCAACAGGGGTCAGTGGAAGGGAACGCCAAGCAGCACACCTAGCCGTAAGTTGTGCTATGAGTGGACGCAAATTGTTATCGATGTAGTCTTGGACTTTACCGCTAATTTTTATCCCCAGGTATTTGAAGTCATCTACCCATTTAAGCTGTGGGTGAGGTATTCTAGGGGTCGAGGGATGGAGTGGGAAAAGAACTGACTTGTCCCAATTAATGCGAATCCCAGAGTACCCACCAAATCGGTTAATCAGTTCGAGCGCAGTCTGCAAAGAGGACGACGCATCCGCTAAATAAAGCAGGGCATCGTCTGCGTATAGTGGTAACTTCTCCTCAATGGGACCCACCTGGAGTTCCCTTACCCCAGGGTCGGCCCTCAACAATATAGCCAGGGGCTCCATCGCCAGAGCAAATAGACCCAGGGAAAGGGGACACCCCTGTCGCGTACCTCGAAACAATTGGAACTTTCCCGAGAGGCTTCCGTTAGTACGTATTCTAGCTGAGGGGCAATGATATAACATGCGGAGCCATTTCGTGAAACCCGGGCCAAACCCAAATCGCAAGAGCACTTCCCATAAGTAGCCCCACTCGACGGAGTCGAAAGCCTTCTCCGCGTCGAGTGAGGCCACCATTCCATTAGCCGCCTCGTCTGCCCTGTCTATGTGGGTATGGAGGCGTCTGATATTAATGTCAGTTCATCTCCCGGGCATGAAGCCTGTTTGATCCCTTTGGATGAGAGCAGTAATTACCAGGTTAAGCCTGTTGGCCAGTACTTTTGCCAGTACTTTTGCATCCACATTCAGAAGGGATATAGGGCGATACGAGGAGCACAACGTGGGGTCTTTCCCTGGCTTGGGGATCACCACTATGATCGATTCGCTCATAGTGTCCAGGAGTTTTCCGAGGTGCGTCGATGCAGAGAAGAGGCCCTGAAGTTTATCGACTAGTTCCGTAGCATATTGTTTATAAAACTCCACAGAGACGCCATCGGGTCCTGGAGTTTTCCCTGTCTGCATTGATTTAAGAGCCTGTAATATCTCTAAGGACGTGATTTGAGCATCAAGCTTGTCACGATATGTTACAGTAAGGGTTGGGATATCAATGTCATCTAGGTATGCCACCAGATCCTCCCCTCTATAGTCCACCCTGGACCCATAGAGGGATTCGTAGTACTCCGCAAAACGGCGGTTGATCCCTTCCGGGGTATGGATCAGCTGTCCCGAGGAGTCCCTAATATGTGAGATGCTCATCCCGCCTGCCTGTTCCCTGGAGAGCCAGGCCAACAAGCGACCCGACTGCTCTCCCTGTTAAAAAATCCGTTGGGATTGAGCCAGCATTTTCTTCTGGGTAAGAGAAGTACGGAGACGAACCACCTCCTTCGTCATAAGTTGTAGATGCGAATAGTGCACAGGGTCTCGGGTACGAACAAAAAGAGCCTTCGCACTACTCGCCTCCCTCTCAGCCTTAATCAAGTCTGCCCTACGCTCTCGTCGGACTCTGGTAATGTCCCCTCGTCGTGGCTTTAAAGGCATCCCACACAACTACGGATTCAGCCGAGCCCTCGTTTACAGCCCAAAAATCAAGCATTTCCGTTCTAAATTGGGAGTCTACTGCAGTGTCTGAAATCCAAAATCTGGAGAGCCTCCATATCCTTTCTACTGAGCCAAGGGAAAGGTCCAATGACAACAACAAGGGTGCGTGGTCGGAAATTCCCCTAGGCAGTATTTGTATGTCTGTGACCCGTGGGAGGACCTGACTCCCTGCGAAGACCAAGTCTATGCGGGAAAACGTTCTATGAGAGGCCGAGTGGCATGTGTATGCCCTGGTCTGGGGGTGATGCCACCTCCAGACATCAGTCAGACCATAGGTATCCGCCCACTCAGCCAACCCAGGGCAATGATGTCCCGCAGGAGTTAGTCTATCAAAGTCCGGGTCAGGGACCAGATTAAAATCACCCAATATAACATTATTGTCCGATGCAAAGTCGGCCAACCTGCTGGTGATCTGATTGAGCACCAGCAAGGAGGCCGGGGGAGGCAGATATAAGCCCACTATGGTCCACGTTAGAGAGTATATTTTAGCATGAATAATTACATACCGACCATCAGGGTCCAGGGCCAAATCCAAGAGCCGAAATGGAAGTGACTTCAATACCAGTATAGTAACACCTCTAGAGAATGAGGAGTGCGTGGAGTGGTAGTGGATTCCCACCCATGGTTTTTTTAGGGCCAGAACCCTGCGTCCTGTTAGGTGGGTCTCTTGGAGCACACATATATGTGGCTTATAGGTTTTAATGAATTGGAACACCAGTGAACGCTTGACCGGGGAGTTCAGTCCCCTGGTGTTCCAGGAGATGATGTTAAGGGAGGACATGACCACCAGGAATATGAAGAGTGTTAGGATCAATAGAATTCACGGCTCCCGGACTGGACCCCGTCCCCCGAAGTGGACACATCTGTAGACAGTGCAATGCTGATGAGTCAATTTTTTTAGTACAAATATCAAACAAAAACAAAACCAAACTAACAACAGATAAAGGATGCCAAAATCTAAAGTGGATGAAACTAGCCCCATTAGGGGAACTTACCCCACCCCCCACCCCACCTCCCAGAACTGAGGCGGGTTTCAATCCCTAACTTATTCAGCTCGCCGGCTGCAACAGGGAGTCCGTGGAAGAGGCAAACTTACCCCCTCGAGACTTCACACAGGGGGAAAGTAGTAATTCAAGCGTCTTATGTACGTGAGATCTCCGCTTGTGATACAGCAGGCTGTGAGGACTTAGAAAGTCAAACGAAGGGAAGTAGCCCATAATACGACCCCACAGTGAATTCGATCCATCTTTTTGGTGGAGATACCGAACCAGAAGTCCAGCATTCCTTAAGGAAACAAGCATATATAGAAGAAGCTTTATATTTCAACGGTCTCCTGACCAAGTTCTTTGGCAGGGGCACTATCTTAGAATTTCCCTGGTAGGGATCATCCCCCCACAAGTCCGCACACACCATGGATTGAACTGGGCATAACTTGTGCAACATAGTAAGTCATCCATGTGGAAGTTTGTGTGATAACGCAGACCTGGGCCCAGGCTATGGTGAGTAAACAAAAGGGGTCACACAGCACATACCAGGTAGATCATCAGCGAATCTGTGGTAGCGAGTCCAGCCAGGCAGAAGCCTCTCTCAGAGTGGTGAAGAAGCGAGTTGTCTCGCCGTCCTGGACTCTCAGGCGAGCAGGGAAGAGTACACTGTAGTGAATGCTGCGTGATTGAAGAGCCGCTTTGACTTGGTCAAAAGATTTCCTGAGTTTCTGGGTCTCTACAGAATAGTCGGGGAAGATCATCAACTTCGTATTCTGGAATCTGAGGTCCCCTACGTTTCTAGAGGCGCGGAGGACTTCGTCTCTGTCTCTAAAATTAAGGAGACGGAGGATGAAGGTGCGAGGGAGGGATCCAGGAGGCTCCGGCTTAGGCGGGATGTGGTGGGCCCTCTCCACCGTGAAGTAAGGTGATCAGCGGGCCACGGGTAAGAGATCACGAAGCAGACCCTCTCCGGTAATCCAACAATGCGAAGATTATTACGCCGGTTTCTGTTCTCCGCATCCTCGGCTCTGTATTCAAGGGCCTTTACTTTGGTTTGAAGCATACGGAGTGATGCTCTATGTTCCGCAATGGTGTCTTCAGTGGTACTCAGTCTTTGCTCCGTCTCAGTGACTCGCGATCGGATTTTATCAATATCTTGGCGAATTAGACCCATATCCAGCTGGACTGCTTCAATCTTTGTTGATAGCGTGGATTGACAAGTAGCAATGGCTGTCATAACATCCGCCAGCCAGGGGGGCCGAGTGTCATCCGACTCCATAGTGTTTGTCTGCGGAGCCCTTTGGGTGCTGCGTGTATGGAGGGCCTCCGGGGGGGGGGGACAGTTGAGAGTCTGAGGGGAGTCCGGTTGTGGTGGGAAGGTCAACTTTTTACCCCCTTTGTTATATTTTGCGCTGGAGTTCCTGCGCCTCATTCAGGTGACAGTGGCCCAGATCTGGGCGATTATCAACAGCTGGCTGTGGGAACCTGTCCGCAGAGTGAGGAGTACTCAGGCAGTAGGTAGGGTAAAGTGAATGTCCCCTTTAATAGTTCTTCCCCTCACCTGCAAATGTATGGTGCAGAAGCAGTCTAGATCAGGCCTACACTGACCAACAGGGATGTTCAGCCCATCCACCACCCTGCACAGCCGGGGTGGGAGGGGTGTGGGCGCTCTAGGATCCGATCCTGCTATCAGGCAGTCTTCCCCAGCCATCCCAGGGTCTCCTCTACCAGACCAGGAGGATCCGGCGATCCTCCAGTCAAACTGACGGCCTGGAGCTCCAGGAGAGGCCGCCGTCGCGGCCTAGTAAAACGTGGGGAGGAGACAAGAAAAGTTCAGGGCCAGATCACGGGCTATCTACCGTTCAGGTTCAGCTCACCCGCCTCCATCCACGGTCTGCGGCATCCGGTGAGGCCCGGCAACAGATCCGACCACAGCAGAGGCTTCCCGGTTCGCCGCGCGGGCCGACAGGAAAGGCCGCGGCTTCGGCCTAGTCGCCCGCGGTAGGCCGGGAGCTGATCTCGGGCCAGGAATCGAAAACTCTCCTCGGTCTTTAGTAGATAGGGAGTCCCTCCCAGTCAGCAGGGATGCAATTATTGCGGTATTGGAGCCGATGAATCCGGATTTTACAGACGGAATAGTGGAGCTCACTAAAGAACCAACCGCTCACAGCGCCATCTTGGCCACGCCCCCAGTTTTTCTTTTTTAATAAATCTACAAATATGTCAAGAGGATCCCCAAATCCAGATGTGAAAAACGTGTTCCATCTTTCCCAAAAAGACTCATGGCTGTGTTAGATCAAAAGGGTGCTTCTACTAAATACTGAGCAAAGGGTCTGAATACTTAGGACCATGTGATATTTCAGTTTTTCTTTTTTAATAAATCTGCAAAAATGTCAACAATTCTGTGTTTTTCTGTCAATATGGGGTGCTGTGTGTACATTAATGAGGAAAAAAAATGAACTTAAATGATTTTAGCAAATGGCAATATAACAAAGAGTGAAAAATTTAAGGGGGCCTGAATACCTTACGCCCCCACTGTACATATGAACATTGTTTTCACTGTTCATATCACTTTGATTAATTAGCATGGCAACTTATGCTATTTTTATTTCTATCACCAACTGTCCTGTTGTGTTGTTGCCAGCAGCTTATATTCACTTTTTTTTTGGATTTCATTTTGAACTTTTTGCCTGCACAAAAATCTTCTTTATTTTCATGTACACTAGTCTACACTGGCAGCCCCTAAACTTGAGTTTAGGAGCTTCTGGCTTTTTTTTTTTGCCAAAGCTCCTAAACTCAACTCCATAAAGCCTGTATATCAATGTATACCGACAGTAGGCTTCTAGTAGAGTTTGGGAGCTGCCGCATTTAGGTGAGCTTCAACCTCCCTCTCCTGAACATGGAAGAATTGCATTCAAGATAGGAACGTTTTTACCGCCGGCCACGGGAAAACACGACAAAACCGATGCTAAAATGTGCAGCATTTTGCGCTTTGCCGCAGAAGCTGATGATCTGGTGCTTTGTTAAACTGCCATATCACCTTGGTAGCAATTGTCATGCCAGAGGTCTTTTCCCCCTAGGTAGAGGGGGAGGGATTTCTTTTTTATTAACAATTTAACCACTTGACCTCTGAAATGTTTTATCCCCTTCATTGAACAGGGAATTTTTTGCTATTTAGCACTGTGCTATTTTAACTCGCAATTGCTCAGTCATGCAACACTGTACCCAAATTAAATTTTCTACTTTCTGTTAAAAAAACATATCCAATAAAATCTAATTTCTGCCTAAAGCTAGGTCAAAATGTATTCTGCTACATGTCTTTGGTGGAAAAAAAAAATCCCACATCTAACACTGCTTTTTTGGGGACACTATACAGTTATGGACACTAGCAGAGTTCTGATCGTCATCAAGATCTGTACAGACACTATACTAGTAATGGCGGTGACAGTGACTTATAGTATGACCGTGATAGTGTGGTGGATAATCTTGTTCTAACTGATACTGCCTGGGAGGGACACTGACACAGGCATTGCTAGTGACACTAATACTGTATACTGTCACTGTACTAATGACGCTGGCTGGGTGACAAGGCATTCAAAGGGTTAACTGGAAGGCAATCAAGGGTTTAAATGCACCTAACAAGTGTATGCAAGTGTATATGTGCTGCTTGTACTCACCCATAATCTGGCTGGTCTCTCTCCCCAAATGAAAAAAGCTCAGGGAGGAAGAAACCAGACAGATTCTGTATGTTTTAGTTTACAAACACACAGAGGTCTGTGCTGTGATAAGCCACAGCTGAGCACCAGGTATACAGACAAAATCATTGACTGTAACCAGCTAACAGACTCATGCTATGCCAATCAAAGCACAGATCAGCAGCTGTGCGTGCCTGAAAACCAGGAATTAAACTGTGACGTACCTGTATGTTGCCTAACCTGAAGCTGCCACCCTGCAGTAAGTGTACTGAGGGTGGACGGCAAGCGGTTAAAGAACAACTTAACCCAATATGCATTCCCCAGCAAGAGCCTGACAAGATGATATATCAATCTATAAATATTACCTGAACATAAATCTGGCCTTCTGTGATTTCATATGGTCATCTTGCCAACTCAGCTCTTTCTGACCATCTGTAGATATGGTGACCGGACCCTAAAAGTGTGAGAAGTCTATTAAAATAATAGCTGATAAAGATATTTGGCATATATTTCAAATTAGTAAACTCTGTAGTTTAGTTTAAATATATCTTCCAGCATGTACAGGAATAAAAACACAAAAGTAATTACACTTTAAAATGTAGATATATATCTATATTTTTTTTTTATTCATGTGAAAAAGTAAGTATGCCCCATGGAAATGGTTGCCTTTTTCAACATATTTGAACAGGTGAATGAATAAATGAATGAGTGACTTGTATAGCGCTACCTATGCGAACTGAATCGCCTCAGGGCGCTTTTTCACCTACCAGCATGTCTTTGGAGTGTGGGAGGAAACCAGAGTACCCGGAGGAAACCCACGCAGGCACAGGGAGAACATGCAAACTCCAGGCAGGTAGTGCCGTGGTCGGGATTTGAACCAGCAACCCTATTGCTGCTAGGTGAGAGTGCTACCCACTACACTACTGTGCTGCCCAGGTGAACATTAGATCTTATGCCTACAGATAAAGGTGACATATACTGGTATGTGAACACAAAATTGACATGGTCTATTTATATTCATATCTAATAAAACAAATATTTATTATTATTATTATTATTATTATTATTCAGGATTTATATAGTGCCAACAGTTTGTGCAGCGCTTTACAACATTGGGGCAGACAGTATAATTACAATACAATGCAATACAATATAGGAGGGATCAGAGGGCCCTGCTCGTTAGAGCTTAACATCTAGAAGGGAGGGTCAAGTGAAACAAAAGGTAATAGCTGTGGGGGATGATCAGCTGGAGAAAATGAAAATACAGTTGTTAGGTGTGGATAGGATAGGTTTCTCTGAAGAGAAGGATTTTCAGGGATCGTCTAAAAGCTAATAGAGCAGGTGATAATCGGACAGATTGGGGGGCTTTGGAAAAGTCCTGGAGGTGAGCATGGGAGGAGGTGATGAGGGAGCTAGAGAGCAGGAGGTCTTGAGAAGAATGAAGAGAACAATTAGGTTGGTATTTTAAAACTAGGTCAGTGATGTAGCTGGGGGCAGGGTTGTGGATGGCTTCGTAAGTAGTTGTTCGTATTTTGAATTTAATTTGCTGTGTGAGCAGAAGCCAGTGGAGGGATTGACAGAGAGGAGTAGCAGATACAGAGCAGTTGGTAAGGTGGATGAGCCTGGCAGCAGCATTCATGATGGATTGAAGGGGGGATGGACTATGTAGAGGTAAGCCAATGAGGAGAGAGTTGCAGTAGCAGAGACAAGAGATGACCAGGGAGTGAATTAAGAGCTTTGTTGTGTCATTAGTTAGAAAGGGGCGTATTTTGGAGATGTTGCAGAGGTTGAGGCGGCAAGATTTGGACAGCAATTGGACATGGGGCTTAAAGGAGAGTTCAGGACTACACCTAGCACCTTGGAGTGTGGGAATGGGCTTATGGTTGTGCCTACAATT